>NC_139685.1:50959602-51085684 GCF_964106915.1 Podarcis gaigeae | reverse complement strand
CTGCAAATGGAAGTCCATTGTGCATGAGGGATGACACTATTGGATGTCGCTCATTACAACCATGTTGCTTCAGCAACCTTAACTCATATTAATTATTTTAAACTGTTTATTTCGTTCACCATAGATAAACAAAATAAGTAAGAGTCATAAGCATCTTGATCTAATTTGCGCATTTTGGCAAAATTATAGCTTACATGCATCTGATGAACCTATAAACATTTGCTTTTCTATTTCAAAAGAAGAGCAACACTATTGCATAGCTGCAAAATATGAATCCATAGCCAGGTAATGCAGGCTTATTTTAATGGGCTTTCACTCCCACATGACCAGTCTTTTATTCTTCACAGAGGCCCAGTGTGGATGAAGTTCTTCGTGAGGGTCATATGAGCCTTTCAGGTCTGCAGCTAAGGGCCCATGCTATGTTTTCAGCAGAAGGTCTGCCCCTGGGAGCTGACTCTTTAGAATATGCATGGTTGATTGATGTGCAAGCTGGGAGCCTGACATCCAAAGTTACAGTCCCACAGGTATGCCACATAGCATGGGATTTGAATGTCTGCACTGTTTTCTTAGCATGAACCAAGCGCCTGATCCAAACACGCTAAGCCATATGCAGCCCCTATACCTCCTTTCTTCACATGGGCAGAGATGCAAGTCAGGAAGTCTCAGTTAATCATAACTTCCCATTCCATGCAATCTGGGAAACTCTGGTTAAACAAGCCAGAGACTATGAAGCCATTCTTTAAAGCTGACTTATGAATCCTGGCTTGCTTGGAAACCATCAAAACTCATGGTTTGCATGTAATGGGAAGTGTTCATTGAGTGCATCTTTCTGGCTTGTTTTCCTGCTCTCATTAAAGGGTGGCATGTGAATCCCTGAAACTTTTGTATATCCTGGCTTTATTAAACTAGGTTATGATTCTACGAGTTAAGTCACTAATTTTAGGCTTCCTTTCTGTTTTTCTGAAACACCAGATTTTGAAGGGAATATTCACATGATTGTTTCCATCTAAAAGGAATTGAAATTCCAAAATGATAATCAAGGGAGGACATTTAGATAAAGGGAAAGAAAGAAAGAAAGAAAGAAAGAGAAGTATATGGACTGTAAATGTTGGTCCAGATTTTTAAACCTCAAAATGTTAGACTTAGCTCTTTGTTCATCCACAATTTAAGAAGATAAGGATCAAGAATTTCAAATAGCTTCCACATGCACCTTTCTTTGGTTTGCTTTGATTTACTTGGCTTGGATCCACACAATATTTTTTTTAAAAAGCTAATCTGTTTAAATCTGATGCATTAGTAAAACTTAACGAAGGTGGATAAAGCACTGTCAGCTTTTGTGTTCCTTTTTTCAGGAATCTACTGTAGATAATGTTGAGGTTCTCATTTGTTCATGGCAGTTTAGGTTCTGATTGCATAGGAGAAAACACCTAGTAAAAAGACTTGAAGAAAGAGGCTTGTGGAGAACTTGCATGTTGAATGCATTCTTACTTTTTCTATATGAACGTCATCACCCCCTCCCTCTTTTTATGAAGTAGTTAAATGTTGCATGAGAAACCATTATGTTTAGCACTTCAGTTTCTGTGGAATATATTTTCAGTGAGAACAGCACAATTGTTCACAATAATACGCTTACTAAAAAGATTTCTCAACAAAGTGCTGCTTCATACTCCTAGGGATAAGAAGCTTGTTATAACTGAATATATTATGTACAGTGGTGCCTCGGGTTAAGTACTTAATTCATTCCGGAGGTCTGTTCTTAACCTGAAACTGTTCTTAACCTGAAGCACCACTTCAGCTAATGGGGCCTCCTGCTGCCGCTGTGCCGCCGAAGCACGATTTCTGTTCTCATCCTGAAGCAAAGTACTTAACCCAAACTAATATTTCTGGCTTAGCAGAGTCTGTAACCTGAAGCATATGTAACCCAAGGTACCACTGTATATAACATTAGAATGGAAAGTCCATAGGCCTCTTTTCCAGCTGAAATTACTTTTATAAAATTAAAAGTCCAGTTATTTTGTATGTGTATTTTGGCAAATACTTGGACTAACATGTGAATCAATACGTTGGTTGTCATGCAACTTAAGCACCTTTGAACAAGCAGCGTGTTTTTCAATATCAATGTTCCATTTGTTGATCATTTCCAGTTTTTCCTGTTTGCTGCTTTAGTGTGAATATGAAGAGTAGAAGTTATTGGTTGAAGGATTTAAACAAAGAAACAAACCTGGTGACAAACAAATGCTATTTGTAAAAAGAGGGTACGATAGGACTTTCACACCTCCTCCTCCTCCTCGCTGCAGCCCCTGTCCCCATCCTACCTGTTGTGGATAGTCCCCCAAATCTTTGGATCAGATATTTGGGGAATGCAGGGGGGCTATGGGGGGGAGCAGTAGGTGAAGCCACCTTTACACAAGCACAAGTCTGTTGTACAAGTGAGTTAAAACTCTATAGCAAATACTTGGTAATGTTGACTACACCTGGCAGCTTGCATTCAAAAGCTACCTTGCATGTTGCCCTTTCCCTTTTTGCAGACCTAGGATGTATGTCATTACAATGATAATTATAAGGGCAAGGTTTTGAGCTCATTTTGTAGAATCAGTTGCAAGGATCGAAAGCCATGAAAGTTCAGGGTCTTGGACCATTTTTCAAATAGTTGTGAAAACCTTCGATTTTAATGACTGTTTCACTTCACTCAACGTATTCTTACCTCTTTGCAGCTTGCATGCCTGCTTGAATGGGGGCAGACATTTGTGTTTCATGTGGCATGCCGTGAGTTTGAACTGGAAAGGCCAAAATCTGTAATCATATGTCAGCATGGAATTGATCGCCGCTTCTGTGAAGCTAAGGTAAAGCCTAGCTATGATCTGATATTTACTAGCTATAGTTTCGTAAGATAAATTGGTCATGTAGGAAATAGGTGAACATTTGGAGGTTAATGCCCTTCCAGCTTTATTAGTAGTTGTGCCGAAGCCCCTCCCCCACAACCATTGCTGCCACTTGCTCATGGAATGGGTGAAATACTTTGCACACATTGGAATTCATAAACTAGATTGATGCAAGCTTCTGAAATAAATAGATTCTTTAAATCCATGCCTCCCCTTTTTGTGGAAAACAGAAATGCAGTTGCAGCATTCAAAATGGCAATATGGAAGAGAGGGATTTCTTAAAAAGTTAAGATATTATGCAGAAAAGTAAGACATCCCCTCCCCAGGACACCAATTTTACTGTTTAGAAGGTGGAAATCCTCTTTGCATGTTCCACAGTTTGCAGAAGAATAATCACTGTTCTCGTGCCTTTTAAATTATACCAAGGAGAATATGTAATTATGTCCTTTTCTTTTCTTTTTTTCTTTTCTTTTCTTTGCATGATTGTGTTTTCTGTTCCAAATTTTCTTTAGATAAGTTGCATTTCAGGCCCTTGTCCAACATCAGATGCATTAAAGTACACTATGACACGACTTGCAGTAGATGGGGCAGATATATACATTGTAGAACATGGTTGTGCCACTAATATAAAGGTAGGTGTTCTTTTCGTATCTCGTGACCCTTCATTTCGGTAGTAATTCTTAAACATTATTTTACACTTTTCTTTAAATGAGTAAGGTGTTGTTATTACATCATCTGCTTGGGAAGGAGGTGCTTGAGGAGGGAGGGACATGGGTAATGCCATCCAAATTTCATTTATCATGGGTAGGGGGAGAGGCAGACTTTTTACTGCTACCCACTGATATTTTTTCTCTATTTAACTTTTAGATGGGTGCTGTACGCCTTGCCAATTGTAACCTCCACAATCAGTCTGTTGGTGAAGGTGTAAGTGCTGCCATTCAAGACGTCCAGCTACGACAATACATTGAGCAAGTGAACAGTTGCCGAGTTGGCCTTCAGCCTGCAGTGCTGCGGAGAGCATATTGGCTAGAAGCAGGGTCAGTCAATTTGGGCCTTATCACTGCTGATGTTGCTTTAGCAGCAGATCACCATTCTAAGCATGAAGCACAGAGACATTTTTTGGAAACTCATGATAACAGAACTAAGAGGTAAGAGAAGCTACAGGTGAAAAAATGTCTTTTAAGTAGTCATATGGGTCAAAAAGTGAAAATGTGGTCATGCTTAATGGGCTATTGAATGATGCACAAGTGAAATGCTTATATTTACTACCTTGCATGAATGAATCTTAATAAGTACTTTGCTAATAACTAGAATAAATATACTAAGGCAGAATTTTGTCATTGTGATTTAATGGGTTCCATGTTTAGGAATTGATGTACTAAACCATGAGAGTTAGTGACAAGGATTTTTGGGGAGTGGGGTTAGTTTAATTTTATGCTGCAACCCCCATGCCATAGCCTAAGTCTTTAGAGCAGCAGTTCTCAACCTGTGTGTCCCCAGATATTGTTGGACTACAACTCCCATCACCCTTAGCTAGCAAGGCCAGAGCTCAGGGATGATGGGAGTTGTAGTCCAACAACATATGGGGACCCACAGGTTGAGAACCGCTGCTTTAGAAGCACGCTTCCATTATTTTTAGTGACAGTTGGCTTCCTTAAGCACGTGTCTGCTTCTAAAAAAACATCCAACCCATCCTTCTTAATCTGTGCAGATTAATTTGCTTGTTTGGCTAAATGGGTGAAATAATTAGCCTCAATTTCTGTGGAAGTTTGGGGGCTAGTAACACTTGGAATGATATTATTCCATTGAATTAAAATATGCCTCTTTTTAAAATGTTACCTTTTTTTTGTAGGTTATGGTTTTTATGGCCAGATGATAATACAAAAAATAAGAGAAGTAAGAACAAGTGTGGCTGTCTTGGAGGTTGTAGGTTTTTCGGTGGCACAGTTTCAGGATTAGACTTCTTCAAGCTTGAAGAGCTGACACCATCAAGTAGCTCTGCTTTTTCAAGTACAAGTGCTGAATCAGATATGTTTTATGGACAATCTTTGCTACAGCCTGGAGAATGGATTATTACCAAAGAGCTTCCCAAAATTATGGATGGTAATTAGTGTGTGTGTCTGTACAAATGCGTATATTTGACAAAATATTAATATATTTTGGATATTATTTAACATCATAGTAAATAATTTCCCATTTAACACTAGCTAGCTAGTGGCATAAATAAAATAGCCATTATTTAGGGGAAAGTGACATAATGAGCTGCCACTGAAATACTGTTATTGTTATGATTATTGCTACATATATTATTAAATTGGTATGCCTAGTTTCCAATATCGGAGATGATAATGTGTTGTACTGTAGAAAGATATTCTAAATTGGTGACTGGGTTGATTCATGGATAGCTTGTTACAATTTCTACAAAAATTACAGATAAAACATATATGTACTTACTCCTCAAATCCTTTTTACCAAGAACAAAAGGGAAAGTGCTGATACCTTTATTATTGACTGATTTGTATATAATATTTTCTTGCTTTGTTCTTAGGCAAGGCAAATGGCATTAAAAGGAAAGATTGGGAATGCCGAACTGTGGGAATAGAAGAAAGAAAATCTCAGCACCTGAATTTACAAGTACCGCTACGATCTCATAGTTCTTCCTCCTCTTCAGAAGAGAATAGTAGTTCTAGTGCTGCACTCCCCTTGCTTGCAGGTGATAGAGAAAGCCCTTCTTCCGCTGTTGAAGACCACTTGGGGCAAAAGGAGTTCTTGGCAGGTGCAAAAAGAGAAGATGCCCATGGAAGGTGAATATGCTGCTTCTCAGTGTTCATTTACTACACAACAAAAGCTTTGGCTATAGAACGTAAAAACATCTGTGGCAATGCTGGCGACAGATAGTACCCAACTAACTTGTTCCAGCAGTGCAAAGATTTCTGTGTGGGCAGCATTCATCCGCCCTATGAGTGCTCCCTATATCTATACTGGATTTCCCCCCAACACTCCAGAGCAGATTTGGGGAGGGCACAAGGAGAGGAGGGGGTAAAGTTATTTGGTGCAGGTTGGAATCCTAGTGCTGACAAAATGGCTGATTTTGATGCTACCCATCAAGTCTAGACTTGTTGCTTCCTTGCTATGTAGAGCACTGGAGGAGTGAGGGGCAGGAGACAGGAAGCATTAGCTTATACAGTGTATGGATTATATATAGTGGCTACTGTCCAGTCCATTATATACTGTATACTGAAGAAAAGAAATTGGGACTTTAGCAGGTGCCACAGTTTGTGGAATTGTGACCTTTGTTTAATCATTTATTGCAATCTTTCATGAATCCCGTGATTAAGGATTATATGCAAATTTATTTATTCAAATCATTCATATTCCACTGTTCAACTGGAAAGTTTCTTATTATTATAGAGAACATGTGTATCATTATTGAGAAGAATGTTTTCTCCCCCTTCTAGTTCTGCAGCAGAAGGTTCGGAAAGTAGTCCTGTGTCTCCTAACCTCCAAGAGAGACCTGTTGGACAATCTCCTCTTAGATCTCCTTTGAAACGGCAAGCATCAGTATGTTCTACTCGACTTGGAAGTACCAAAAGTCTTACTGCAGCCTTCTATGGAGATAAACAACCTGTTCCAGCTGGTGTGCAGTTCAGCAGTGATGTCTCCCGCAGTGATGAAAATGTCTTAGACTCTCCAAAGCAAAGGAGAAGCTTTGGTTCATTCCCATATACCCCTTCTGCAGACTCAAATTCATTTCATCAGTATCGCTCCATGGACTCCAGCATGTCAATGGCTGATAGCGAAGCCTACTTTTCAGCAGCTGAGGACTTTGAACCCATAAGCAGCGACGAGGGTCCAGGAACATATCCTGGAAGAAAAAAGAAGAGAAAGCAAGCCAAACAAATTGATTATGGGAGAGGTTCAATCTATCACAGTGTAGAAGGACCCTTGACTACTACATTGCATGGAGAAACTAGTCACGATCCAAAGGTCATACCAATAAAAACTCATCCCTCCCAAGCGTCATTTGTTTCTGCTTTGGGAGTAGAAGATGAACTTGTAGAGCATTTATATGTCATAGAAGCTGAGAAGGCTCCAGAGAATGAGCAAATTACTTCCCAGCAGCCTGTAATGAACTGCTACCAAAGTTACCTTACCCAGTACCAAGTGGTTAACTGGTCAGTCAAACATCCGACAAACAAAAGAACCTCGAAATCATCCTTACATCGCCCTTTAGATCTTGACACTCCGACTAGTGAGGAAAGTTCCTCATCTTTTGAACAGCTTTCTGTCCCAACCTTTAAGGTAAAAAAATAGCACAGTGAATTTGAAATCAATTTAAAGGAAAGCAAGCACTTGATTGGGTTGTAAAAAATGCATGGGGAGTGCATAGTGTTAGTGAATTTTTGTTATGGTGAACTTTGAAATGATGTGCTAAAGTTATATAAAATAATTATCATGGATAAGTGTGTTGGAATTAAAGTTGTAACTTGGGAAATGGGAATGAGTTAGGGTTAGATACATAATCACATAGGAGTCTGTTAAATGGTTAGCATATCTACTTTACCAAAAAACAATTCACGCCAGTTCTTCACAGCCATACATACAGTTTGTTTGAATTGTGAATCAGTAAACAAGAGCTGAAATATTCTGCTGTAAATCTCTTCAAAGTGTTCATAAGACTGATTTTCATGAAGAAGTGCTCTGATTGGATTTCTATTTCAAGATTCAGTCAGGGCATTTTGTATCTATTAAATATGTGGTTTTGTGTAACATCTTTACAAAGTATTGATCCATTGAACGCTTAGGACTTATGCATCTTGTTAAAACCATAGAATTGTATAGTTGGAAGTTACCCCAAGCATCATCTAGTTCAGACCCCTGCAGTGCAGGAATCCTGCCCACAGCCGTGCCTTGGTGGGCTTGAACCAGCCAACCTCCTGGTTAACAGCCAGACACACTGACCCCTTGTGTTGCTTTCAAGCAATGTTTTTAAAAGTATAATGTGGAATTATGTGGTGTGTTTTTTTAATAAATCTGTATCATCAGTGCAGATTTCAGCTGTAAATTCAACTGTAAAGTCAAATGTAGACATGTAGCAGTGTTCATAGTGATAGGGGAAATACAAATAGGATATTGCATGTTAAACTCGTATAAGGTTAAAACCCCTAGAACAGAAGTAATAAGAAATTTTCTCTTCTAGATTGTTAAGCAGGGTCTCACAGCGAATGCTCTCCTGGACCGAGGTATGCAGTTTACAGGATCAACATCTAAGTGAGTAACAAATTGCAATATGTTTGTTATATTGTAAAAGTCAATTCCCCTTCCTGTGTGCTTGAAAGACTGTGGCAGCTGCTTCTGTTGGATGCAGTCCTACACTGCAAAAGGGTATATGTAAAAACCATGACCATGTCAACAGGGCTGAATCTTTCCCACCCAGTTGCCACCCTCCATCTGAGTGAGATGCTAATTGTGTCACATTCCCATGCACACCATGGATTTGCACACCACCCAAGCAGCTTCCATGCTGCTTGAAGCACATAAGAAGGAAATCTTAAAAATAGGCTGATACAGTGGTACCTCGGGTTACATATGCTCGGGTTACGTACGCTTCAGGTTACAGACGCTGCTAACCCAGAAATAGTACCTCGGGTTAAGAACTTTGCTTCAGGATGAGAACAGAAATCATGCTCTGGCGGCGCGGCGGCAGCCGGGAGGCCCCATTAGCTAAAGTGGTGCTTCAGGTTAAGGACAGTTTCAGGATAAGAACGGACCTCCAGAATGAATTAAGTTCTTAACCTGAGGTACCACTGTATAATTCTTTTTCTTTTTCTTTGAGTCTTCCCCAGTTTGAACAATTTTCCCATTTTGCAGTAAGGACTATACTGATCTATAAGACCAGGGCATCATTAAACATGCTTCTGCTTTCCATAATCTCACAAAGTATGGTGCTGAATCAGAGATAGACGTCTTTCCTGTTCCTTTCCAATGATCCCTGTGTTAAAATTCTGCTTGCTTTGAAACATCCTTGCAATTTGATGCTGTTAGCCAATGGGGAGGTACACTTTGCTCTTTAGTCTATCTGCTCTAAGCACAAATGGCTTTTCAGGGGATTATGGAAATGATTGTGAAACATTCTACCATCTGACGGATAAAAAGCATGCACAGGCTTGATAAGTGGTGCCAGACTGTGTAAATGTGAGAGTCTTATGTGTCATTTTCCTTACGTTTGTTTCCGATTAAAAAATTCTCATTCAGGGTAGCTTGTTTATGATGATGAATCAAGGCACGCTGCTTTCAAAACAAATTTCAGTCATTGGAGCTGTTGATAATCTCATGCACACTAGTCACTTGCAGTTTGCTTTCCATAATGCATGCAGTCATGTACAGCTCAGCATGTAGAAGCTGTTTAATGCTGACACTGTTGAGATTGTACTTGGATTTCTTTGAAGCATAAAGCTTGCAAGCTCTCTTTAGATAACCCACATTTCTTCCCTAGCATCTTTTCCCCTTTGAATGTCCGTGTAATGCTTTGTAGTACATTTCATTAGTCATATTGGGCTGAGTCTTCTAGGAAATATTGAAGGAGACAAAAGAAGTATATGTGCCCTGTGGGTACTAGTAATCTCTGATTTACATTGTGACTGAAGGCACTTGCTAATTGGCTAAAGCAATTATGCCTTTAATGTCCTGAACTGACAGCACAAACTACATCCTTATTTACGAATCACTGAATTATGAACCAAAAATACGTTTTTGACGTTAGGTTAAGCTAGTCATTTGAGAAAACACCCAACAAATAAATGTGCCAATGCTGCAGTCTTACTGGGATTCTTATCTTTGTGATTGAATTGGCCTTGTGTGAACACCTGCCATTCTTCAAATTAGACAGCTTATTAAACTCTCTCACCTTGTTCTCTTAGCACTGCAAGATAGTTGTATCTTGAAAAGAGGGTTAGCCAAATAAATGCTTCTAATAAATTCTGCTGTGTCAAGTAACAATAGAAAGCAGCTGCATATTTTCTTTAAAAACTAATAATTTGTACTTTTGTTTGTTTAGTAACCCATATACTCCCTTGGATAAGAAAATCCTTGATAATACAGATGATGAAACAATAACGGAGGAATGGACGCTCGATCACCCAGTTTCCCAGACACGAACAACCGCTATTGTGGAAATAAAAGGAACTGTGGATGTAGTTCTCACTCCTCTTGTAGCAGAAGCTTTAGACAGGTATTTAACATTTTGGGGAGAAGAATGAACCTAACAGTCTGAACTTATAACAAACAGCTGATGGGATCACATACATGGGCTTGTTGCAGCAGCACAAGTCATGGTGTTGTTTTGGTGCTTCAAATGGTCAAGGATAACTAGCCTCAATGTTGACATGGTAAAGTATTGCTGCATGTCAACCCAATCTGAGTGGTGTGAGGTTCCAGGTGCTTACCCAGGGTTCATGTTTCCTTTTGGAAATGAGGCACGGTGGCAACTGTGGTGTTTTTAGGATACAGTGGTGCCCCGCAAGACGAACGCCTCACAAGACGAAAAACCCGCTAGACGAAAGGGTTTTCCGTTTTGGAGGCGCTTCGCAAAACGAATTTCCCTATGGGCTTGCTTCGCAAGAAGAAAGCCCATAGGGAAATCTCCGGGGACCTCTTTTAAATGCTAGCGGTGGGGAGCAAAGCCTTTCCCCCCCCTCCGGCCTTCAGAAGAGGTCCAGGAAGGCCGGCGGGGGCCGAAAGGCTTTGCTCCCCACCGCCAGCATTTTAAAAGCAGTCCGGGATAGCAGGGAAGCGCTTCCCGCTATCCCGGATGGCTTTTGAAGGCAGGCAGCGGGGGGGGGGAGCAAAGACTTTCGCCCCCCACCGGCCTTCAGAAGAGGTCCAGGACCTCTTCTGAAGGCCGGTGGGGGGCGAAAGTCTTTGTCCCCCCTGCCTGCCTTCCCGGGGGCTTTTAAATCGCCCCGGGACAGCGGATAATTCCTCCACTGTCCCGGGGCGATTTTAAAATGCTGGCGGGCAGCAGCGAAGGCTTCGCGGGCAGCAGCGCTGCCGCCCGCCAGCATTTTAAGATCACCCCAGACAGTGGAGACTTCTCCGCTCCCGGGGCGATTTTAAAATGCTGGTGGGCGGCAGCGAAGGCTTCGCGGGCAGCAGCGCTGCCGCCCGCCAGCATTTTAAGATCACCCCAGACAGCGGAGAAGTCCTCCGCTGTCCCGGGGTTTTTAAAATGCTGGTGGGCGGCAGCGAAGGCTTCGCTGCCGCCCGCCAGCATTTTAAAATCGCCCCGGGAGCGGAGAAGTCTCCGCTGTCTGGGGTGATCTTAAAATGCTGGCGGGCGGCAGCGCTGCTGCCCGCGAAGCCTTCGCTGCCGCCCACCAGCATTTTAAAAACCCCGGGACAGTGAAGGACTTCTCCGCTGTCTGGGGTGATCTTAAAATGCTGGCGGGCAGCAGCGCTGCTGCCCGCCAGCATTTTAAAATCGCCCCGGGAAGTCTCCGCTGTCCCAGGGGCTTTTAAAATGCTGGGGGACGGCAGCGCGCCGGCCAGCATTTTAAGACCGCCCCGGGACAGCGGAGAAGTCTCCGCTGTCCCGGGAAGGCAGGCGGGGGGGGGAGCAAAGACTTTCGCCCCCCACCGGCCTTCAGAAGAGGTCGGGGGACAGACTGTCCCCGGACCTGGTCTGAAGGAGGTTTCCATAGGAACGCATTAATTGATTTTTAATGCATTCCTATGGGAAACCGTGCTTCGCAAGACGAAAAACTCGCAAGACGAAAAGACTTGCGGAACGAATTAATTTCGTCTTGCGAGGCACCACTGTATATAATTTATTTATACATATATACAACCTGAGCCTATAATAGAGCAGTTCACAGCATCAACACCCCAAAAGGGTCTTGTTTCTCCAATAGCCACAGCCTTGGATTCAAATAGTTTGCTGCTTTACTCTACAGCTCCAAACTCTGGGTTCAACTTCTAACTAACTATGAGCTGGGGGAGCGGTCACCCATTTGCCATCTCACATTTGCCATCTCACACAAAGCCTTTCTCCTTTGTTTCCCTTAATGGCCCATCACCCAGCCTTATCACAGGAAGCTAGCCTGACATATTTTAAGAAATGAGGTGCAGCCAAATAAGGATCACTTCAATGTCCTTTCTTATCTGTCTCACTGGAACTAGAGATATGTCTCCCTCTTTCATTTTTGAAATACTGTGGTTGCAAAACACCAGTATTAATTAGAACAAGAGTTTGGATTTGATATCCCGCTTTATCACTACCCGCAGGAGTCTCAAAGCGGCTAACCTTCTCCTTTCCCTTCCTCCCCCACAACAAACACTCTGTGAGGTGAGTGGGGCTGAGACCCAGCAGCTGCATGTGGAGGAGTGGGGAATCAAACCTGGTTCACCAGATTATGAGTTTACTGCTCTTAACCACTACACCACACTGGCTATCACCTCTGCTTGCTCTGCTCACCAACCCTTCCTACCCCATTGCCCTTCTCCCACACCTTACCAATCTCCTCCCTTTATACCTTATCCACCCCCTTGCCTATCCCTCTCCAGCTTGACCCAAGCCCCTCCTCTATTGCCCCACACCCTTTTTAAGGAACAGGGAAGCACTTTGCACAATAGTTTGCTAAACCACTGGGTGAAGGGCCCCTCTCTGTTAAACAGCTTGCTTGGGCCTACCTGCCCTTCCTCATGTTGATATGACTGGCTGTTGGCAAGTGAAGTGAACTGCAGCGTGTAACAACACATTACGTTTTTAAGAATATAGGAAGACAATTTGTAGCACATGCCAAGGATCAAGTGTTCATGTTGTGCCACACTCCAGTGATGCAACACACTGACTTGTTCTGGTCCTGACAGAGACCCTACCCCATTATCCCATGTTCTGCCAGACCATAAAAGGCTGGGAGAAGCATAGGGCTGCCAAAGGTGAAACTTAGTTAAGGAAAGGGACCTACAAAAGCAGGTCACTACTGTCTCTTTGCAGGCATTGATTGGAGGGCTTCCCATGTATTGAGGAAGCACAAGACTCCTGCTTGGTGTTTGTAGGAGAACCTAATATTTGTGGAAATGTGATTAGTTGCCAGAATCAAATGTCTAGGTTCAGAACTGGCAAATGGTTTTAGAGAAAAGCTTTACACTCAACTTGCTTCAGTATCTCCCCTTCCCATTGTCCCCACCCCACACCCATATTTTTCTTTAAAAGGTAAGCTAATCACAATCAAACAATCACATCCTAGGCCAACCCCAACCTCTCTCACCACCAAAGGAACACAAGTGAACAACACAAGCACGCTGACACCAAACTACATACATTAAGCATAATAGAAACACCGCTACCCGACCCCACCCCACCCCCATCCATCTCCCCTCCTTCCACCCTCCTTTCTTTCTTTCTTTTTTTTTTTCTTTTCTTTTTTCTTCTCCCCCTAATGCCTCAACAAATGAAATGGATTTGTAAAAATGTTACACGGGGGAAAAAAATACGAGGCATTACACTTACACTGTAAAACAAGAAAGCCCTTAATAAAATATTTTTTTTAAAAAAGGTAAGCTAATAAATGTTTGTAGCCTATGTATGGATTGTATCTTGATTTTATTTCTTGTGAATGAAATTGTTTTGAACTAATTTTCCTACAGGTATATAGAGGCAATGGTTCACTGCGCTTGCACGTGTCACCCTGCAGCCATTGTGGATGATTTGCATTGTAAGGTCCTCAGAGAAGCTGTACAGAACAGAAAAACAACCTTCTCAGAAAATGTATGTTTATTATGTCATAGTATCTTTACTAAATACATAAGGTTTATTCACAGAAAGTGGGGTTGGAAAGGAAATAGCCATGGTGATGTTTGCTTCTGTCTCTCTTTTGTAAGTAGTAGTGGTCTGCTTAAGAACGGGGAGAGACATCACAGCTTTTGATTAAGTTATTTTGCTTTAGTTCCTGCCCTAAAAGATCTTTCTGAACTCTCTGAATTATGTGCCATTTTTACTTCTGCGAGCTTAAACAGGCTAAACGGAGCACTAACTGGCATCAATTTCTCCCCAGCTGTCTTCCAAGCAGGATATCAGAGGAACAAAAATAGAAACCCCTGCTGCGGGAACAACACAAGTAAAAACACAGACAAATCTTTCTCTCAAGCAAGATAACGTGACCATTAAAGGTCTTCAAGCCAATGTTTCACTGCCCAAGGTAACAAGCAACATGACCAAGCAAACTTGCAAGATGGGTAATTTTATGCATTAGCTTAATGTTATATCTTATTATGCCAGCAGCATGGAGTAGGGCACCAAGGTGTAAAATGGAGACAAGACACTCCATTTTTCTTGATACCACTTCAGACAAGATAGTTTGGCTGTTCAGTTAACATTGTTATTTTAGCATCATTTGGGTGAAGTGATATTCAGGTTGTTGTTGGTTTTTCTGCATTCAGTGGGATGAAAATTAAGCCTTGTTTTATATCCTTAAAGAACACGGCAAAGGTTTTCATTATTCTTTCGGATCGCTTTTTGTAGGTAAACTTGTGTTTACTGCAAGCGTCAGTGGAAGAATCGTCAAGCACAGCTGCAAGCAAAAATGTTACCCATGTTTCTTTAGTGGCTTTGTGTTTTGATAGGATTGCTACACAGGTTCGTATGAACAGGTAAGGGAGTACCCTTTGATAATTCATAGTGTCTGTTTGTAATTACATAGCAGAGCTTAATAAAGTACCTATCAAGCAATTTCTTGATAGCAACTTCTTCCTAAATTAGAAAGTAAGTCTCAAACTGAGATGGAAAAAGAAAGGAATGGGTTCAAATCATTCCAGATTTTCTCAAAACGAGTGCAGTGTAGATTTCTGGGCGAAACGTTATGATATGTTAAAAACAGTTTAACCATCTTGTCCTATGTATGATAAGCATTTCATATTAGATGATATAGGGCAGACTTGTGATGTATATTTTGCAGAAGTGACTATGAGAACTATGACTTTCACCTGATTGCCCTGATCAGTTATTGCTGTTTGCTATTAGCATTTATTTAGGCAACAAAAGCACTTGAATTGTAAATATGTTTGCTGATGGTACAAATGAAGTTTAAGAAACGACTCAAATATTTCCTTTTCATTTAAAAGGGGTATTGTTGAAGAAAATCCAAACAGTACCGAAACGAGGAGAAGCTCTGTAACTTTTGACAAGTATGTCCATACCAATAAAATGCAGCCTCAGTCTTCTGGTTCTCTGCGATCAAATGCTGGAGCAGAGAAAGGAAAAGAAATTGCAGCAAAGCTTAATATTCACCGTATTCATGGGCAACTCAGGGGCCTTGATACAGCAGGTAAACTTGCTTGTAATCCTAGTTTCAAAGATTTTCCACTACAAAACACTTATCAGAACTGCATTACCTATTTCTTGTCAAAATTTACTCATTGCAGCAAATTTTCACTGTTGGAATAACGTATAGCCATAGCACAATGGCCTAAAATGTGCACTGCTCTAGTCTTATGTCTTGAACTGTATTTGTATTCCCACAAATGAAATAAATAACATTTTACTGGACAGCTATACTGATATCAACAATAATTTCCTCCCTGCAGATATTGGGACCTGTGCCATAACAGCGATTCCTTTTGAAAAATCAAAAGTCCTTTTCACATTGGAAGAGTTGGACGACTTTTCATTTGTAGATGAAACGGATCATCAGGCTGTTCCAGATGTAACACGGATAGGTCCCAGCCAAGAGAAATGGGGCTGGATAATGTTTGAGTGTGGAATCGAAAATTTGACAATAAAAGGTAAAGCAACATATTGGACCATTTCTTTTGTGCCCTAACATAATAAAGTGAGCAAACCAACATTTCCCTCTTTCTTATACTTCTAGGTGGCAGACAGTCTGGTGCTGTTTTATATAGTACATTTGGGAACATGGGTAAATCTTCAGCTGCAGAAAGGGGTGGATTGCTTGCATCCAACAATTCTTCTGATTCTCCAACCGGTAGTGGTTATAATACTGATGTCTCTGATGAAAATCTTCCCTGTGATCAGTTAAGTGCTGCATCAGACACTCATCCAAATTCCATTTCAGATGAGCAGGTGAGACATGTTTTCTTTTTTCTTTATATACATACATATACATATATATACTGATTTTGACAAAGTAATAATAAATAAATAACCTCTTGCTATGGTTTGACCCCTTTCCGTTTTAACAGTACAAGGCATGTTTTCTAATGTTCTTGTTTGGTAGCAACACATTTTCTTATTTGCTAAATGGATCTGATTTTCTTGTCATTGCTCACTTTCGATGCATCCCACTGGGAAAGCATGCAATCCACGAGCACTTTCAGAATATTTTAAAGAAGTGGAAGCATTTCTTCCATTCTGAAAAACAAATTTATCTTGCACCTTTCTTTCTTCTCTCTTCCCTTTATCTTTTTTATATAGGATGAAGGGGTTGAATCAGATGATCTGAAAAAAGACCACCCTCTAAGGCCACCTCCACCTGATTCTTGTAGCATGAAATTGACAATCAAAGAAATTTGGTTCAGTTTTGCTGCTCCTACAAATGTGCGTTCACCTGCCCATATATTTTCAAGGTACGGTGGTTTCCGCTTTAGGGTATTCAGACTGCGTACTGTAGTCTTTTAGGCCAAACCACATGGTATGTTAGCTATGTATCTTTGCCTTGAAGTACAGGGTTCCCCCCCTCCATATACACAAATGGGGGCCCTGATGTGCTCTCAGTCCAGACGAGTCTCCCCTCAGTGTCTATAATTTGTATTGGGTGGGGGAACTCCCCAACTCCCAGTTAAACCTTTCTTCCTATGCAAATTGCAGGCATTCTAGATCAGGATCCTAGCAGGAGACAAAGAGTTACTTTGTCCATGCTAGGGTCTTCATCCAGATCAAGCTCCTTGCCTGAGTTTCCTGAGCTGAGGAGCTTTCACTTTAACTGTTGCAGTATGTAGTTGTTGCCATAACAAAGGTCTACTTAACGATTACCTCAGTTCATAATTATCCAAATTTGGCATTGCTCACTAGCATTGTCTCCTTGATCTGCATTTCTGAGTCTATAATAAACTTTTGGAACTTAACCTGCTTTATATGAGCTGGCTTTGGATTGAGTTCCTAATATGTACAGATGAAAGCTGGGTTTCAACACTACCAGGGTTGTTGGTATTTATGGAAAAATAATTAAACCTTTCAAGTTTACAGTTAAAGAATATTTAAATGAAAATTCCATATTCAATCACCAGAGTTGCCCTAAGGAAGGTGAAATTATACTTTTATATCTGATTTCCCCCCCCCCCCAAACAGGCAGCTGAACCTTCTAAGCACAGCAACTCCTGCTGTTGGTGCTTGGCTTCTTCCTATTGATCAAGTGAAGTCCTCCTTAAACAAATTAGAAACAGAAGGAACACTACGGGTTTGTGCTGTCATGGGCTGTATAATGACCGAAGCCTTAGAGGTGGGTGTGTTGTTGATGAATAGATAAACAATTAAGTGTATCACTACCTCCTTTAAAAGTGGTTTAATTTTCAGAAGTGTGTTGGCAGTCCCCCCTGGGTTCATAGTTGCAAACACTTATTAGCCCAGTATAGTTTTCCTAGCCTGTTCCTTTGGAATATATGGAATAACCTCATGTATACTATCTTGGAGGACAAACAGAATGCAAATGTGAATATTATAATGCCAATCTGGAAATGGATATTGACATTGATATTGGCATCTTTGCCTTTTAAAAATAATTGTACTTCTACGTTCAGATACCTGAACCTTGGAAAGTACTGGAACAGTGCTGAATGCTTTTTACTGGCCAGATATTAACACTTCTACTGTCCTTCTGCATGTGGCTTTGAACTAGTTGTTTGCCTTACAATAGCTCTAATATTTCATTAGTAGGATATCATATGAAACCAGGCCAAAACATTACTCGATATATCATTACATTTCCCATGCATCTCAAATTGTTATTAGGGTAATCCTTGCAGAAACAGAATGAATGCTTTTTGGTGCTCAGGTGACTTGTGTTTTAATTTATTCTGATTGCATAATGATTTTCATTACTAATTGCAGTACTTGAGTACTTAGTATTTTGTCATGTACTGATGTGGCTGTGGTAGAAGATGAATACTAGACATGCAACTGAATTCAGCAGAATAGGAGTAAAACCACATGGAAACATCAGCATGGGTCCTATAGGAAGAGATTGAAAGACTAGGGATTTGTACTCAACGAAGAAATTGTGGGTCCACAAAACATGTTGTTATGTTTATTTGTTTTCTGTAGTTTTCATATAATGTGAAATGCATAAGAAGTTAAGTTTTGTCAGCCTTCTGTTTTAACATCAATAAAAAATAATGAAATATTACAATGTTGCTAAAATGGTAATGCCTTTAAATAGTAAAATCCTAATATAATTCTGTATCTAGGTTTTGGTATATGCACAATATGTGCAGGCCTGGTGCTAGATTTGTAATGTGTTGTGTATTGATGTATTCTGATGTATTGAATCAGTGAATTTAATAAATGTAACCACTTTTATATGTTCAGAACAAAAGCATACACTTTCCTTTAAGAAGCAAGTACAACAGACTCACTAAATTAGCCCGTTACCTACAAGAAAATCCTTCTTGTTTGCTGTGTAATATACTGCACCACTATCTTCATCAAGCAAACTATTCCATCATTGAAGATGCAACTATGGTAAGCTAATTTGTCATGTGTTTACAAATGTATTTAAGTGGAAGTTGTTTTCTTAAATTTCCTAGCCAAACCTGTATGTTTTCAAGTGTCTGAATTGCTTTGGCCATAAAGTGTTCTATTGAAATAGCACAGAGACGTTAATGTGGTAAGATAAAAGAAAAAAAATAAACCTTCTTTTCTTTTAATAAAATCAAGAACTTTAAGGTCCATCCCAGCTGGGCTGTTGTGGGCTAGCTGGTAGGATCTGTTGTCTGAAAGAAGTATGGATTGGCTCCTTGCATACCCTGGTTGGGTCCCCCTTTTACAGGCTAAAAGGAGTTCCCCTTTTTGAATTTGTTTTTCGAATGTACTATGTGTTTGTCTTCTAGAGCGATGGCCTTCCTGCTCTGGTGACGTTAAAGAAAGGTCTCATTGCGCTTGCTAGACAGTGGATGAAATTCATTGTGGTAACTCCAGCCTTCAAAGGAGTGAGTTTACATAGGCCGGCTCAGCCAATGAAACTCCAGTCAACTGTACACCATGAGCAAGAGGATGGCTTTGGCCTAGACAATGGAGGTGGTCTTCAAAGTGACACGAGTGCTGATGGAGCAGAATTTGAGTTCGATGCAGGTATCTTTGTATTTCAACTACACTTTCTCAGCTTAACTTGCTTCTGTAAATGTACTGTGTTAAACTTTTCTTTTTCTTCTTTCTTCTTTCTCACTCCATACACATCCTCTTATTTAATGACTATCAGTTGCACAAGCACACATTGGGTTTTGTTTTCTTTAAGCTAATCTACTTTGCTTTGGGAATAAATAATAATAATTGCTTCTGTCTTTTCCTTCTGTGTGCTGTTGCATATTTCATTATGGAATGGAATGGAAAGCTTAAGGCTAGTATATATGTTCCTTTCTTATCCATGAGATAAGGTACTCAACTTAGTTGCTTCACAAGCTGAAGTCATAGCCTCTAATGCAGGAATAGTTAACCTTTTGGGCTACGTTCACCTTTGGCCAGCCATCTGTGGGCTGCATGGCAGCAGTAGGTGTGACTATGCTGCACTCAACGTGCACACACAGGATGTGCAAACAGGACAGAAGGCACTCAGGCAGATACACAGATATACAGACACACAGACTCTTCCTCTGATCAATTGAAATGGAGAACTTATGATTCCCTGTCCACTCATTAAATGATTGATTTGAAGACTGAAAATTTGCATCCCCGTCAGGATGCTGACTGGGTGAAAAGATGTAAGCCCCAAAATCGTGTCTACTTAATACTTTTCATTTTTGCTACCAAAATTTGTGACCTTGGAGGGCCAGAAAAAATTGCTTGGGGGGCTGAATCAGGCACCCAGGCAATTAAGAATCAATGAGATCTTAGTGTGTAATAATTTAAAACATGGTTAGCATGGACAGTAAGTTCACTTACATATCTGCTATTGCATTTCTTCTTGCAAATTTATCAGTTTTAACATATTTTGATTTCAACCTACACAGAAGTGTTGTCTGTGCCACGTGGAATTAATTAGTAGTGGTTATGCAGTCTTTGTCTATTCAGGTATTCCTTTCTCTGCACAATTAACATTACATACAGAGATAAGCATGTTCTTCCCATCCCTTTCATCCCTGCTTCTTTTGCCCTACATGGAGGGTGACTGCAGCTGAAAGCGTATTTTAATTGTGTAGGATCCTCAAGTATTTTAAAATCTTGGTTATCCAGGGTTCTAGAATGTGAAGGACCTACATGAGAAGAGCCAGTTCCCTGCTGCAAACAGTTGCTCTACAGTTTATACAGGGAGGTGGACGGTTGGGTGAATTTGCTTGTCTCTGCTGTCTCCTGTTCACATTGTTAATGGCATGGAGAAAGGAACACTTGGAAGAGGGCTCTTGTGTTAGGGAAAACTGGGGGGGAATTAATCAAAATGTTTAGAAATGGACAACTATGCTAGAGTGTGCAAGTTGGCAGCAAATATTACACTTTGGAAGCAAGTACATACTTATTTAGTATTGGCAGCACCTTCTGAAGCTTTTTAGCCCAACAAGAAAGACAATATTGCAGTTCTGAGCACTAGGCTTGTTACCATTATGCAACTATATTGAATTACAATTTTGCTTCCCACACAACTATTGAAAAACCTGTGTATTAGAAAAGACTCAACAAATCGATATTTCTGGTTCTTAGTAATTTTGCTGTATCTTAAGTACAATATGAAAAACACTCTACTAATGCTGCTACATAAAGCTTTTCACTTAGATTGCCATAAATTGACAAAGAAGATCTTGATGCAAAGGCAATTGTGAAAAGAGCATAGAAATGGAAAACGACTTTATAGTTGTGGCAAAGAGACAAGGAAAAAAATGGATGTGAGCAGCTCAGTCTTCAGAAATGCATTATACTCTTTCAACAGCCCACGTTTTAGGGTCTCAAATTGGGTTTAAATCAAATGTCTGCAATTCTGTGTACCAGATGTAAATGAGAACTTACAGGGCAGCCTAGTAATAAGCATCCTCAATAACCAATAGCCTTGGCTACATTTCTCCTATAATTAATCCGTGCAACTGTTGGATGTTTCAGCCACTGTCAGTGAACATACAATGCTTCTGGAAGGAACTGGTGCCCGCCCCCCGCCCGCTGGTGTTTCTTCTGGTCCTGTGACAGGGGCTGAGATTATGAGGAAATTATCCAAGACTCATACACATAGTGATTCTGGCCTCAAAATAAAGGTAAAACTGCTTTATTCTTAAAACGAGGAGGAGATTGGATATAAAACAAGCCACTTTGTGAAGTGCCTTCCCCCGGCATCAAATGTAGCTTCATTGAGGTTTCACAGAGAGGAGTTGATTCAGAAAACCATACTCTGAAGCTTTTCTCCATTCTTTAAAGCAGGTGAGGGCTGTGGGGTGAGTGTGAGGAAATATGCAAGCAGGTGGGTGAGGTGATCTTAACACATATATATATAACCATCTGATCTTAACTGTGTTTACTGAGAATTCAGACCTACTGATGTCTAGCTAGGTCTTGGGTTGCAATCTAAACTATGCTTTGGGCTGCAATTTACAGGAATTGACGCTTCCTCTGGTTCTTATTGGTGTGACTTGTACATAAACAAACATGTGCAGGAGCTGACTGTTGGTAGACTTACTGCGATGCCTATGTTTACATTTCAGGGTATCCATCCATATCACTCCCTGAGCTACACTAGTGGGGATACAGCTACAGACTCTCCGGTACATGCTGGTCGTTCTGGGCTGCTTACCAAAGAAAGTCCAAGAAAAGAGAGCCTACTCAGCTACTTGACAGGAAGCTTTCCTAGCCTACACAATCTCTTGGAAGGGACCCCTCAAAGAAGTGCTGCAGCCCCTAAAAGTAGTTCTTTAACAAGAGCAGGTACAGAATGCTTGTAGTATGGTTCAGTTCTGCCCGTGAAAGCGTTGACTGATAGCTTAATTTCACAAAATTGATGTTGCCCTACTTGTTGCCTTCCAATAGCCCAGACACTAAGGTTGATGTTATTTCCTCAATTGTAAGATGTCCTCAGGTGGGATGTACGCTACGAGTGCTTGAAGGCAGGAACACTGTTGTTTCAAAGGACACGCTCATTATCTCTGAAGCCTCATTCTTGTCTTTTCTTGAAAGTGGACAGTGAATTCCACTCTTTCTCTTCCTTCTCTCTTCCTCAGGTGTCTAAATTTTGTGTCTGCTGTTTGTGCATAGTTGAGATAGTAGTGTGTATTTTTATTATTATCAATTATTATTAGTTATAGGGAGCAGGTGGTGCTGTGGTCAAAACCACTGAGCCTCTTGGGCTTGCCGATTGGAAGGTCGGCGGTTTGAATCCACACGACGGGGTGAGCTTCCATTGCTCTGTCCCAGCTTCTGCCAACCTAGCAGTTCAAAAGTATGCCAATGCAAGTAGATAAATAGATACTCCTGTGGTGGGAAGCTAAATGGCTAAATGTTAACTCAGTGAGAGGTATGGGCAAATGACTTCTTCCCTCCTCTTCATTCCCAAATTGTGATATTTTTATTTAACAAGAGCTTTCAAGTTGACATTCTCTGTGTGCTTTGAAATATTTTTCTGTCTGTCAGAAGTTGAAAAATATATCACAAGTATAACTTCAGAACCCACGTTTTATGGTACATGAAGTGGTCAGTTGTTATTTTATATCCTAGTGAACACCATGCCCTCTGAAATGTTATCTGAACATCCTTTATTATCGGAACCATCTTCTGTGAGTTTCTATAACTGGATGTCAAATGCTGTGGGCAACAGAGGAAGTGTGGTTCAAGAGTCTCCCGTCACCAAATCTGCACACAATAGTCTGCCAACAGGTACTGATCTGAAATTCAGTGTTTGCTTGAATATTGACTATTGTATGCAGTTCTTATGAAATACTTAAGGAGCTGACTGTTTGTTCAGAAATAATCTTCTTTGGTTGCTAACTGAATCTGATAAATTTCAGGCTGCATGGGCTGCTACATTCAGAAAAAGTAGAAACATAAGTTGGAGCGAGCTTGTTTTTTCCTGCCCCATAGGGTGGGACTCAAGCCCAGTGGCTTTAAGTTACAATAAATGAGATTCCAGCTAAACATCAGGAAGGTTGTGGACTCTCATTTGAGGTTTTAAAGCAGAGGTTGGATGGTCATCTGTCATAGATGCTTTAGTTGAGATTCCTTCATTTCAGAAGGTTGGACAAGATGACTCTCAGAGTCTCTTCCAATGCTACAATTCTATGATTCTAAGAGTCCTGCTGGATTGAATACTGATTTATCCTGTCCAGTATTACATTCCCAGCAGAGCTCACTAGATTCTTCCAGAAACCCACTAGCAGGGCGTCCCCCATTGTTTGCTCCCCAACATCTGGTTTTCAGAGATATGCCATCTGTGAACATGAAGTTGCTATCAAGGCCATGGGTTGTGAAAAACCAGAATGGCAACTTCAGGCATTTGATTTCCTGGAGAAAGGCCAGCTATTAATTATTCTTCTCAAAACTAAAAGGGTGTAGACAAAGCAGTTATTAGAATCTTAGAATTGTAGAGTTGGAAAGGGACCCTTAGGGTCACTTGATATTTGTGTCAATATGTGTTGCTTTGCCAAATGATTGGAGACTTAAGGCCATTTATCATGCTGTCCTTCTAAACAAAGGTGGCACAGACTCCAGGCACTAAAGGATACAGTTTTTAAATCTGATTTTCACCAGCTGGAATACAGCTTGCGGGTGGTAATTTTCATACTTCAGTTCCTCCTCCTCTGGCAGTAGGTGATATGCCAGCTGAAACTGGTGCTGTATCATTAAAATGTCCCTCTTTCCTGACTTGAATTTAGTTCTCCTCTTGCTCAGTAAACTAAACAGTTTTACATATTTTAGCACTGCGTATGCTGCTGGATAATTAACGCAGGAACTATTTTGTAGGGGTAGCTCCAAATCTTCCGACTATACCGTCAGCATCTGACTTCAATACAGTATTGTCCAGTGATCAGAACACATTGGATGGTACACATTCACAGCACAGTACGAGTCAGGATGATATTGCTGGAATCGAGGAAGGTAACCAGGGATTTCCTGCAGTTCAGCTTGCAGATGCCCAGGTGAGTGTTTTGCCTTTAAAACTGGAGGATAAACTCCTTATCCAAGAAACCAAAGAAGGAGCTACAATAGTTGCCCCAGTGTCCAATTATGGTAACATTTTAGCTGCTCCAGTATTTCATTTTTCCCCAGATTCTTTCTCTGACTCAATTTGCGATGTCTCTCCAGCATCTCGTTATGAAATGACAACTTTTGAAATCAATAATAATTATATCTTGCCATCCCAGAATAACTGAAGGCATATCACACACTGCTGATATTGGGCCATGAGAGCAGTAGGCCACTGAACTGAGGCGAGTCTGGCAGCTCTCCTAAGCAGAGAATGGAAGGCACCTGTGCACATACATAGACAGCATTGATCTAGACCAGTGCTTCCCACTGCGTGAGCTATAGACCCCTGGGGTGTAGCGGAGTTATCTCACAGGGTTTGCAGATTAAAAGGGCATGGGGAAAGAGAGAGAGATTATGGCCCCTAACTATCAGGTATTTTCCTCAGGAGGAGCTGGACAGAAACTGAACATCAGGGGCCTCGTCCAAAAATAGGGTGGAGGAGGGAGAGGGTGACTGCTGGCACAAATCCCACTGTTGCCACAGCAATAGCCAGTTCTCATGCCTGGATGCTGGGTCTCCTGCAGTAGTGGCAGATGCGCAGGGCAGGTACTGTTTGTGCTAGGCTCTTTCTGATGGCAGCGAGGTAGCGAGCCCCCTTTCTTCTTTAACCCCTCCTTAATCCTTCCTTGAAAGGTGGCATTATTCATACCCTCGTGACAGACTAAGTTGGAGCGAGTGGCTGTGTGGCACAGAGACATCATACAGGAGATGTGGTTCATGGACACTTACACCAAGCTGACTCAAAACATGGACCCTCATGGGCAGGGCAACCACCCATTTTATTGGGGCTGCTTTTTTTATCAAGGTTACTGCCATGTTCTTGAACTTGCCTATCCTGGACCAACACCTGGTGGAATTCCCTGGTTCAGGGAGGGAGGGGTTTGTCCTGCTCAAACGAAGGTTTTTTTGCCATATTATACCCAAATGGAATGGAGAGGGAATTCACATCAAAGAAAGAGAGGAACAGAGAGCACTTGTGTCTTGAGCCTGGTTTTTACAAATGTATGTTTTTCTTTCTGATTTGGACTACACACTGATTTGAAAACACTATATTATTCCGATAATACCGTCATTTTGAAATGCTTAAAGTATGAGAGGTGCTTTTAAGATTGCAGCTATGTTTTCTGCAGGTGTTGAGCAATTTTTATAGCTCTAAAGAAATAACTTGTTTCTATTTTTAATAGGTTGTTTTCAAACCACTTCTAAGCCACACAGGAATTCAGTCTCAGGATGCAGCGCCACTGTGCTACAGGATGTACTTTGGAGAGCATCTTTCATTCTCAGGGACTCTGGATTGCCTTAGGGCAGATATTGTGGATTCAGATACAGCAAAAGAGAGGAGAAGCAAAAGAGCCCGAAGGTATAGTAGTCAAGTTACACAAATCCATTCAGCATTAAAGAGCATGAAGATATTGCTTAATTACTTCATTCTATTCTATCTGCTTTCTTTTTTCTTAACAACTCAAAAATAAATTAATCCTAGACTTTCAGGAAATTATAAACTGAAAACTAGTTAAGAGTTGAAGTGTCAGCTAGTTAAGAGTTGAAGGGTGTCAGCAATCACATAGATACTTGTATACGTATACAGTCGTACCTCAGAAGTCGAACGGAATCCGTTCCGGAAGTCCGTTTGACTTCCAAAATGTTCAGAAGCCGCAGAAGCCGCTTCAGACGTTCAGGTTTCAAAGAACGTTCGCAAACAGGAACACTCACTTCCAGGTTTGCGGTGTTCAGGAGCCAAAACGTTCAAGTCGCAAGGCATTCGTCAGCCCAAGGTACAACTGTACTGAATTAGACTATTGTTCTATTTAGCTCAGTATTGTCTAAACTGATGTATAATTGCTCTCCAGAGTTCAGGCTTTCCTTAAGATGCCAGATATTGAAGCTGGTACCTTCTGTATTCAAAACATTTGCTCCTCCACTGAACTATGGCTCTTCCCTAATATCTTAAACAAAATATATGAAGGGATAGTCTTCAAAAAGAGAATGATTTTAACATTTAGCTGTTGCAGAATCTTAACAGTATTTTGTATTTCTTTCTTAGGCAAGGAGCAGTCAATCTTCCTCCCCTTGAATTCAAACCAGCGTTAATGTTGGAAACTTTTAGCATCAGTGCTGTTATAATGGAGAAGTCAGTGAGCACACCTCAAAACTCCACCAATGCCCTTGCTTTTCATGACTTTAACAAACGTCATTATAGCACCTTCCATTGCAATTTTACAATCTCATGTCAGTCTATAAGCCAGCATGTAGATATGGCGCTGGTTCGTCTTATTCATCAGTTCAGTACCATGATAGATGACATCAAAGCTACGCAGACAGACATCAAACTCAGCAGATACACGGCTGGTTCAGCTTCTCCAACGCCCACCTTCAAAACCCGCAAGCACAGAGATTTCCGTTCCTCTGACTTCAGTCGCAGCTCTCGCGGGAGTCTCAATGGTGTCAACAGAGTGAACAATGCAAAAAACAAGCGATCGAACAATGAAAACAATAAAAGAGAATCTCGAAACAAAAATTCACTTGGGAGATCAGAAAGAAGAACTTCTAAAGTATCCAGGAAAGGTTCAAAAGATGTTGTTGATCATGTGACCATTCATATGGACGACTCTGATTCAATTACAGTGTCAGAGCAGAGTGAACCTTCTGCAGAGTGCTGGCAAAATATGTATAAACTGTTGAACTTTTATTCTCTTATATCTGATCCAACAGGGATTTTAGAAAAATCTTCTGAAACGTTTTATCCAGCAGGTAAGAGTTTTTGAAGATACGGAACATGCGTAATTCTTAGTTCACATGTATACAGGCTTAATAGGCAAGTCCTTACTACAGTGTATAATATCTGTATTGAATTTAGCAGAGTATTACTTCAGTAACTGCCCTGACAGCATTTATACGTAAGTGTAGCATGTGAATCTTTTGATGAATAAAGTAATTGTAGGTTCTGGTCTTGTCAATTTTGCCTAAATACTTCCTGATCTGATGCATTTTCTTGTAGGTGTTCGGAGCCCTACTGAACCTGCGTGTAGGGTTGCATTTGAAAATGAGCAGGATAACAGCAGCTTAAGTAGAACACAGAGGAAGCGCAGTTTGGTCACATCAGAACCGCAGCATGTGACCCTGATAGTCTTTGGAATAGGCATGGTAAACCGCACACATCTTGAAGCAGATATTGGTGGGCTAACGATGGAATCAGAACTGAAGAGAATCCACGGCAGTTTTACACTCAAAGAAAAAATGAAAGGTAGAAGAATTATTTGTAGAAACATACTTGTTTTGTCGAATTTATATATAATATTTGCCAGGTGTGTGTGATATAATCGGATTGTTTTTGATAATCCTGCTTTTGCTACTGAAATACACAGTAACAGAGAGAGAGAGAGAAAATTCCCAGCCAAACTTAAGTGAGTAGAAAAATCAAATTAAATCAGCATAAAATATTTATTTAAATTAAAATGTTCATAGCATGCCACTGTGGTAGTAAAATTATTTCCAGGTGGTTTAGCTTTTACCACAGTGATAACGATAAATATCTTCTAGCACAGGAGTTGCCAACTTTTTGGGGCCCATGGGCACATTTGCAGACTGAAGAAACTCTTACCGGCACAACACACACCCTGCAATCAAACACAGCAGCCTGCCCTATTGGTTACAGCAGAATGCATCTTTCAAGCCAAATTTCAGTGGGGTCAGGGACCCCTGTGGGCTACAGGAAAAGCCCTCTGCGACCACATGCACACCCCTGTTGACAACCCCTGTTCTAGAATTAAAATTTAACAGCATCTTTGTTATGCTTTGCCTGTTGCCCCTCAAACACAAATATGCATGCAGGAAATACATATTTTTGTACTACATCAAACGCATTTGTGTTGTTGTTTTTTTCTGTTTGAAGATGTACTGCATCAAAAGATGACCGAGACATGTGCTACTGCTCATATAGGTGGTGTTAATATTGTCCTTCTGGAAGGGATCACACCAAATATCCAGTGAGTGTACAATTTAAAAAGTGATACATATTCTCTAAACAGCAGTTATGCCTCCATTATAGCCCGTCCTGCTCTTTTAAGGCTTTTATGTGATTGGATTACAAGGAGCTGTCATATGTAAGTAAGCTGAAACTGACAAAGTGATGAGAAAGAAATGCCTTTGTGTACTCTTCTGTCAGGCTTCAAGCATTTAGATACAACTGCATAAAATATAATAATCTGAGATGACTAAAATTAAATATTTCTAACATTGCACAGTATTTCTGAGCAGCCAGTTCGTAGTAGAAAATGGACAGAATATTTTCCGTAGTCAAGACTGTTTTGTTTCAGCAGATTTTGCATCATCATTGAAGTGTGTCAAACCAGCCACCTTTTATAAACCTAAAAGGATCTCCCTGAGTATCTTACCCTTTGACCTATTTTCTGGCATATATTTGACCAAAAAGCTTTTATCAGTTTCAAACTATCCCCAATCCCATTTCTTTTATACCACTGTTCATTTTATTATTATTGTCATTATTATAACTATTTGAATTCTGTACAGTTTTTTGTGACTGGATGAAAATGACATTGCAGCATTGCTGGAGGTTGGACTAGATTACCCTTGGGGTCCCTTCCAATCCTACAATTCTGTGATTCTATTATATATGTATATTTATATGAAATGACTTATGTAAATTTTTGTACTTAGTTTCAATATCCTTTCATATTATTCTATCTTGACAGAGCCACTGTGTACAGTAATTCTTAGAACAGCAATTTGTTTTTTTAAATGCTTTATAGTTTTTAATTCTTTATAGTTGCATCTTATAAGACAATCTGAACTTTAAGTGTGGCCCTATTGTTTCACTTTTATATTTGCGCTTGGGTGTTTAAAACAAATCTACCCACCTTTTCTGCATGAGCATCTTGAATGATTTTCCTAATACATTCACATTTCTAATAGTCACACACTTGTAATTGCATGATATTGTCATACACTTGAGCATTTAAACTAAAATAGCAAGACACTACAAACTATTTCCCTCTGATTTATGTACTATATGAAATAGTACTCTTTATTTTTTGGCAGCATTTTCATCACCAACACACTTTTAGAATCTGTATTAGTCCCAATAATTTGTAGATAAATATGAATTTAATATAGGCAAGCAAAGTTTGTCTTGTCGTGAAGGATAGTTGAAGTTTTTCACAAGAAGCAATTAAAAGTTGGTTCAAAGTGTAGTTGTTGCTTCTGCTGACAGTATAGTATGTGCTCCAATGGAACCAAGAGACTCTTGCATGAGTTGACTTCCTTATTCCCAACTGGGGCAGGAACAGCTCTGCACATACCCTATTGGTACAGGCAGAAATGTTATCTGCACTGAAATGAATGGGTTTGCTGAGGATTCCTTGGATTCCCCCATGCTTGCAAAACGCCATTGCTTAAAAAAATAGTGTTTTCAGACAATTGGTCTTATTGTGGGTTACAAATATGACTAATTCTTCTGCATGACTGTTCTTTATTTTGCTTTGTTTTTGTTTTGCTTTCTTCCAATCTTCACTCGTAGACTGGAGGATTTCCCTACATCACCAACAAGCACAGCCAAACAAGAATTTCTGTATGTCACATTATGTTTAAATGGCTTGCAGTTAACACTGTGTGTAGTGTAGCTGAGATGTGTTTTTGTGTGTTTAATGTAACCAGCTGCACCTTAATTGTAATTAACATGAAATAGAATTGATATATTATATTGATCAGCCTATATTAGAAAAGCTCTGGGTTAAGTATTTTTACTCAATAACATAAATTAGTTTTGAAACAGGGTTTTCTTCCCTAATCACAAACTATTTATCTAGAGTCACTAATATAGACTGTAATATGTCAGACAGTTCTATGAGGATAACCCAGGTAAATTAGATTGATTTTATATCTTACCGTACAGTTTTCCACTAAGTTATGCAAGCTGCTAACATGTCAGTAATGACTTTATGTATTCAACAATGGGTGGGTGGGCTCACCTCAACTTTTAGAAATAAAAGTGTAAAGGCAACTCAGTATGTGAGTTAGAGACTCCGTGCTTCCAGATTCTACAATTTTCCTTTTTACGTGGATGCCTCCCTCTAGTAAGAATAACAAGATGCAGCCCTTTTTTTAATATTGAAGCTGGATAGGTGGGCTGGGTTTCATCCCCACAGTTGTGCTGTGCTTTGAAGGTACTAGATTTTGCAATGCACACATACACAAACACACCTCAAGTGGCAGAAGCCTAAACTGTGGTTTTGTAGACTTAGATCAGGCTTCCTCAACCTCAGCCCTCCAGATGTTTTGAGACTACAATTCCCATCATCCCTGACCACTGGTCCGACTAGCTAGGGATCATGGGAGTTGTAGGCCAAAAACATCTGGAGGGCCGAGGTTGAGGAAGCCTGACTTAGATATTTATCTCTTCTGCTTAGGTCTCTGCTACATGAGTCAAGGAAGTTGACAAACCAAATAACTTGTGATTGTGCAATTAAACTTTATTCTAAAAACCTGTCATGAAAACTCTGAATGTTGCATAGAAATAAAGAAAAAGCATTAGGTCCAGGTTACCTCAGGAACTGATGGATATCACCAAGGTGAAATTGAACTCTTCTTTCGGACAATATAACTCACACAAAGAATGATTCAGAGCAGCTTTGTGTGAGATATTTCGGCTTATGAATTTTGGATATTTGGCTTATGAAAGCAGCGTATGGAAAGCAGGGGCAGAGGAAGGGGTGTGTGGTGGGGGTGGACCGACCTGGGTGTCTTCACTGAGGGGGGTAACATTTGGCAGTCGTGGGCGGGCAGTGCGCCAAATGTCCACCATTGGCGGCTCGCTCCGCCCCTGGCTGCAAGGTGTGCACGCCACTCCATGCACCCAAGCAGCCATCCTACACCTGGGAGGGCACCCTACGTGCCCCGCCCCTCCTCGGGAGCGTGCCCCGTCCTGGGCAGCGCTGGCATATGCTCCGCCACTGATGGAAAGAGTGGGCAAACTGGGGTGGGCAAACTGGATCCAGCTGGCAAGCTAGAGCCTTACCTTACCCCACCCTTCATAGGCCAAATTTGACAGGTCAGTGGGACCACTTACCTGTTGATCAGCTGAAATCAGTAATGATGATAGTTGATTGGCACTTGTCCAAGTCCAAAGGAGGTCACCAGTCATCAGTGATCAGCTGATAGATAAAGCAACTTCCTTTGAAGATGTGCTTTCAGCTCCACCAGTCAGCTAATTGGCGCAGAGGGGGGTGGCTTCCAAAAGGCCCTTTGAAACTGGAGCATTTTCCATCTGCAGAGAAAGCAGTTTGTATTCAAAGCAGTTTCCACAATAACTGCTTCTCTGGAATGAAAGAAAAAATGTTCAAATTTCTCCAGCACTTTGAATACATACTGCTTCCTTTGGAAAGAAAAGAAATTCATTTTCAAAACAGAATGTGTTTTTTTCTTTCCAGAGAAAGCTTCCAATGCCCTTTGTGCAGTGCTTCCCAATCACTTGACAGCTAATGGTTGGTTGCTTGGAAAGTGATGTAATGGCCTTTGCAAGCCCTGTGCCTGACACTTGGGAAGTGCTAAGCACAGGGCTAATTGATCACTGGGCAAGAACTGGGGGAAGAGCTTTGTAGGTGCCTGAAAAACCTCTTTTGTCCAATTTCTTCCTTTACCTGCCCCTCACGTGGCATCATATAAAATGACAGGTGTGCAGCAGGTGGCACAGCTTGGCCAAAACAGCCTCACAGGGTCAAATGAGGCGATCCGGTGGATCTAAATAGACCCAGAGGCAAGAGATTCACCACCTTTGATCTAAGCAATTGGTCTCAAGACCATTTAAGATCAAGTATTTCAATTAAGGCTGCATTTCTAAACCACATTCACAAAAGTAGTAAATCTCAATGAAATGTTTCACAATTTTTTCTGTATAATGATTGCAGTTCACAAGGCTTGTGAGAGTATTAGGTTTTGGCTGCAGGTTTTTGCTGCAGGTTTTGATAGGCAAGTATAGGGGAAATTTCTCCTTGCCGGAGCCAATAATTAGAATCTTATTTTGATAGATAACAATTTGTATACTTATGTCTTGCTTGAAAGTATGAAATGTTGGCTTCTTGATCCCCAAGAAAATTGGAAAGGATATTTAAAGTACAGATATGGTACGAGTAGTATTGGTCATTCATACATGTCAGTCAAATGTGATGAAATAACTGTGTTTCAAGTTTTCTTTGTTTTTCTATTTAAAATATATTGCATTTGCTCTTTTTCTGCTTACTTCAGAAACATAAAATAGCTACAAAGTTTTCACTGAAGCTTGCATTTTAGTGGGAAAAGATATATTTCAGTGTTCTTATTAGGTAATCTATTTGTCTGTTTGGCATTAGCTGTTGGAAAGGTTATCTTCTTAAACAGTAAAAGTAAAATCCTTTACTGGGAGATTTGCATGGTGGTCTGTCTGTGTTGTCTTTTTGCCCAGAGTGTGGTGTTGCTTTTTTAAATGATTGGAATTATTTTGCTGCATATGCCCATGCATGTCATTAAAGCAAATGACTGCATCAGTTGACAGTAGTCATGCTTAATTTGCGGTCGTTCTTTGCTGGTTTCTAGCCACAATTGTCAGCTTCAGTTTAGGTTCCTGGAATGGGAATCTCCCATGTAATATGAGATTTGACAATTAGTCTCTGCAACTATGCAATCATATACACCTCTACCCTGAAGTAAGCCCCATTTAGTTCAGTGGAGTTTACTCTTAGGTAAGTGAGGATAGGGTTACAGTGTGAATTGCTGATAAATTTTACTGAGGATGCAAGATGATTCACTAGAGCTGCTTTGTATTTTAAAACATGTAAACAAGTTTCTTCTTCTTCTTAGAACTGTGGTGAAATGTAGCATTGCCAAATCGCAGGCTCTTTATAGTGCCCAAAGGGGGCTGAAAACAAACAATGCTGCAGTCTTCAAAGTAGGGGCTATTAGCATCAACATTCCTCAGCATCCAGCTACACTGCACAGCATGATGGTACGCAGCTCTCATCAGCTCTCGAAACAAATCTCTGACCTCATCAGACAGCCAACTGTAGTGTGAGTATCGCAGTTGATATATGTGTCTATTTGGAGGCTTGATTCGCATGCTAGGGTGAACTAAATTTGCATGCTCAAGCTCATATGTTACAATGTTTTTAATATCTAGTAATTGGTATTCTTTTTAAAAAAAAAAAAAAATAGTGCCCAGCCTACAAAAGAAGATATTGCAACACCAATGCCTGCAGAAAAAACACCCACAAGTGTAAATCAGACACCTGTAGAAACCAATGAGTTTCCACAGTTGCCAGAAGGTTTGGAAAAGAAGCCCATAGTTCTTAAATTCAGTGCCATGATTGATGGAATTGCGATTGGAGCAGCACTGCTGCCATCTCTGAAAGCAGAATACAAGATGGGAAGAATGAGAAGTCATGGAATGACAGGTAACATTGCTTCATATTGGGCGGTGTTCCCAGGTTGGTTGGCACATGTGGGAATGCTCTAGGTGTAAAAAAATGCATTGATTTTGTGTGTGGAAATTAGCTAAATCATTAAACAACAGTTGTCTGTTTTGCTTTTGCAAAGAGAATAGTTTTGCATCACAACAAAGCGTCATTAGTTCACGTTTTAGTGGCTGCTTGAATTGCTATTGCCACACTCAGGAAGGATTTTAAAATAGACAGCAATATGTAATATTTTGTGTTCAATATACAGTTAGGTCTTCAGTGATGTTTGAGTGCAATGAAACAAAAAGGTTTGGGGGTTTAACTATCAAATATTTAAATATGAACCTCCACCTGTCTTACAGAGATGATATATTATCTTAATATTGCATATGCAGTGTACTTTGTTCATTGATTTCTGTTGTTTATTTTTAGGTTGTTAATGGAGTTGAATAGCAGTTAATGGAATAGAATAGGTCCTAAAAAGTACTGTTTGGCCTGAATATAAGCCTCACTTTTTTTTCCAAATTCTGACCGTGAAAAGTTAAAAGTGCAGCTTTCATTTGTGACCTTACAAAAATTGTCTTTTGCGATATCACTGCCAAAACAGACGTACAGTAAAACAGAATGCGTGTGAGTGCCTGCAGAATTTTAAGGAGGCGGTTTATATTCAGACGCAGCTTATATTCGGGCCAATATGGTAATGGTTGTGTTTTGGGACAGCTGGTAGGCATACTTCCCTTGCACTTGCATAATGTCCATACCATCTGAGGAATGAGATAAAAACTGTTGAAATCCAGCCTCATCAAGAGGAAGGGATAGCATTGACATGGAAAGTAGGAAGTGGGTGACTGTTTCTATAACTGCAATGCATTCATGTAGACTAGTCAATTGGCTGTTTTCTTTTCACAGGTGCACAAACAATGTTTACATTTGAGCTGCCAAATCACAGGTTGCGGTTCACTTCCAAAGTCTCTGCCACTGATATGTCTACCATACCTCCTTCAGCCAGTCTTAATCTTCCTCCTGTAACTATGTCAGGCAAATACATAATGGAAGAACATGATACCTATTCAGATCAAATATGGAGTATAGATGAGCTGCCCACTAAGCAAGGTTACTATCTCCAGGGAAATTATTTGCGCTGTGTAGCTGAGGTATGTAGTATATATATATATATATTATTTATCATTTTTATTTTAACAGGATTTATATGCAACTTAATCATCAAAACATCACAGTGATTTAGATAAAATATGCATTAAAATTACTGATAGAATCAGGTGTTAAAAGCAAATTAGCCTGATTTTTCCCCCCAATAAAAAAGCATTAGTATTTATACATTATGCCTGTATATTTAAAGTTTACATAACAATATATTTTTATGATTGTGCTTATGTAATTGTACGATGTCTGAAACAGTTCTGCTTCTACCATGTGGCTCCTTACATCCAGGTTCTGCAACATAAATCTTCCTAACTATATTGTATCTTGAGTTGTGTGTATTTTAGTTTTAGAAATTCATTCATCTCAAAAATAAATGTTACACTTTTTCCTATTGTTTGCTTCAAGCTCTTCATCATGAATCAACATCTGTTAAAAGGCTTCTCCCTTTCCTCCCAGGTTGGGTCCTTTGAGCATAATCTGACAACAGACCTTTTGAACCATTTGGTTTTCGTGCAGAAAGTATTTATGAAAGAGGTCAATGAAGTTATACAGAAAGTCTCAGGTAAGCCTAACTGCTTGAAAACATTACTAAACTGAACAGGCAGCACTCAAAGCTCCACACTAATGTTGCTTCCTACTATTTATGGTATCTGAAGTCACATATTTTATTCAAAAAATGTGGACTGTGATGTTTCTATTATTCTGTATTAGACACAAGCAGGCAATAGTTACACACTGTGGGTGATATCCAACTAAGTCATATATTCGGAATACACCAATTGAAATTGATTTCAGTGAATCTGCTCTGGAAATGATTAATATTAAAATACCACCCTTTGGTAGGAATGCGTTTTTGCAAAATTTCACTTACTTACTATTTCTTTTATTATTATTATGTAATTTTCTTGAACAGTGTTACCACTCGCCAAAGGTCGTTTATTGTTGGTGAGATGGCACACTTACTTTGTTGTCATTAAAACTGTGCTGTTGTTGTTTTAGTCAAATATAATAGTAATCAGTGTGTTGTGGCAACTATCTCTAAGTCAATGTATGCCGTTTATACATGCCAGCATGTTTTGAATGGGTTGGGGTACTATGAAAACAATGTCTGTCCATTTCTAATACTATATAATCATTTATATTGTTGTTCTTACAACTACTCTTTGAGTTCTCAAATCTTGTTTCACCTTTGGGACTGGAGAAGTGACAGCTGGATCATATTGGGCAGTTGCATTTAGAAAGTTGGATAGGTGTGATGTGTGTGTGTTTTTTAACCCATCCTCAGCCTTAATCTTGTGGCAATGACAAAGGCTTAATTGAATTCTGGAACTGTGTTGTTTTAATTATAAATGCAGGAGGGGAGCAACCTATTCCTCTTTGGAATGAACATGATGGAACAACTGATGGAGAAAAGCCAAAGATTCTCCTCTACTCCTTGAGTCTGCAGTTTAAAGTATGTTTGATATTCATGGGTTCTTCCAAGTGTGGCCAGTGGTTATATTGTAATGAAATGTGAAATCAATAGTGAATGAGAATGCAGGGAATCTCGTTTTCTCTTGGGTATTAGAATGTCTCTCAGTGGTTTGTTTTCCTCCTCTAATAATGTTTTCTAAATTAAAGGAACAAACAAAAGAATTATTACCTTTCATGGAAACTATTGTGAAAGGCAGAAGGTTTCTTAAATGATATGTTTATAAAAATGTGTTTGAGAGACTGAGGTGTGTATTTAAAGTCCTTCCTTTACATTATTAGGGTATCCAGGTAACAGCCACCACACCATCTATGAGGGCGGTAAGATTTGAAACAGGACTAATAGAACTGGAGCTCTCAAATAGATTGCAAACCAAAGCAATGCCTGGTAGTGCCAGCTACCTAAAGCTCTTCGGTAAATGCCAAGTGGACTTAAATCTGGCATTGGGACAAATCGTCAAACATCAGGTGAGTAATTATGATTTTACAGCCTGCTGGTGACATTTTCTGGTTCTCAAAATGGAATGAAGAAAGAAATGTTAAACATGGCTTTATAAAACTTTGGATTAGATCCCCATGTGCCCTTCTGTAAACAGGATCCTGAAAAACGTCAGTGAGTGGAAGTTGAGGGGACAAGGAAAGCTGAAAAGGGAGCTGGAAGCACCCTGTTCTAATAAGCTGAATTCCACTCACAAAACGAGGTGCTCTCAGCTTCTTTTTTGGTCTCCCATTCTCCCCCAAATCTGCTCCAACTCTGGTCCCTAGCCCAATAAGTGTACGTTTAAGAATACCTCCGTTTTAAAATTATTATGTTTGTATCCTTCCAAGCTTGGTCTTTTGCTCCGCTGTATTCTCCCTGTTGATATGTTTGGAATGTCTTAAGGTTTATGAAGAAGCTGGATCAGACTTCCATCAAGTTGCTTATTTTAAAACCCGAATTGGATTAAGAAATGCTCTGAGAGAAGAAATCAGCGGTTCGTCAGATCGAGAAGCTGTGCTCATTACTTTGAACCGGCCAATTGTTTTTGCTCAGCCTGTGGCCTTTGACAGAGGTACTAGTGGACTTTGTGTTGGCTTTTGTTTTACCAAAAGAGATGTGTGCACTGAAAACTACGGTTAGGCAAGGAAATGTTACTTTATTTAAAAGGCCAATAGCCGGAATCATGTTGACTTGGTTCCATGCCATATTAACATATATTGTAGTCCAGAAGCAGAACAAGACAGAGAAACATGTGTTCAATAACTGACAGGGCACAGCAATTTATTATAGCTGAACTTAGAATGATTTTCTATATTAATTTGTTCTAAAATAGTGAAAACATTTTTCTCCCTTGCTAAGCTGTGCTTTTCTGGCTGAACTACAAGGCTGCTTATGACAACTGGAATGAACAGAGAATGGCCTTGAATAAAGATATTCATATGGCTACAAAAGAAATAGTTGATATGTTACCTGGAATCCAGCAGACATCTGCTCAAGCTTTTGGGACACTCTTCCTCCAGCTAACAGTTAATGACTTGGGAATTTGCCTGCCCATCACCAATACACCACAGGTATTAAAGAAAATAACATAATTTTTAAAAATTAAATAATATTGAAGTTTACTATTGCAGTATCAGTATGCTTCTGGGTAATAGTTATTGTTTGAGAGAAGCTACAAAACTCAAAAATTTCAGTAATTCTTTTCATTGATGGTTAGATATCTCAAAACAGAATATGTCGAAATGTTTGAAGACTTGCAAGTGGTTTTCAGATTATAATTAAGATGGTCGTTTTACTAATATTTATAGATTCAATTTATTTTCTTAATATTCTTTTAAGTATTTGATAAGATTTTAAAGTATACCTACATAGTAACCATTAACAATTTACATCTTTTAAAAAACTAAAACTGTGCATATTTCATAAATTAATCAGTTTAGGTTGTATTCAGTGCTAATCCTACTTGGAATAGTTCCGCTGATGTTAGTAAACACAACTAAGTTTGGTTCATTAATTTCAATGTCTACTCTTAGTAGAATAGTTGACTTCAATTCTTTGAGTCCCTGAAACTTGAATTAGTACTGCAAGTTGTATTTATGCTGTAGAGAGAGCACATATCACAAGCTATGTTTCTTACTCACTTTATTAGAAAATGATTTTTTTTAAAAAAAGTCTCCAAATTCTACAGTGAAGTTTTCTTATTACTGTGATGGTACAGCTGAAATAAATGAGAAGCATATGTTTTATGTCCATCTGCTTTTGATTTGCAAATTAGAGCACAGTGTAAAAAAAACTACACTGATGTTGGAACTAGATGATGTGACCTTGTCCCTGAAAGAATTAATGTAATATACACTACTCTTAAAGCCTTATAAGAAAAACACAACATATAATTTAATAAATTGCAATTGATATGGATTAAACTAAATGAAAGAATGTATATTTACTGTTATAATTAATAATTATCTATAGTGATGGATACAATTGGGATTGTATAATATGTACCATAAAATTGAATTTTGTAGTGCAACTAAAGCTAAAAGGTTTGGGTGACTTAGTGTTGAATATAATACATAACTTGTTATACTTTTGCTTTTAAAAGATCTCAATGACCAAAACATATCAATGTAATGCTTTTAATATTGGTACAGATTCAGAGGCAGGGCCACAAGATTAATTTTGGGGGACAGAAAGAAAAACAGAGTTTCTGTGTAAGTAATAAGTGTTATCAATAACATCTGATGAGCTGTATTTCCCCATGTGTAATAGAATGTAGAATGTAACTGAGAGCGCTCTATATATTCCTGTGAAGTTCATGTTAGATTTGAAACTGAAAAACTACCTTTTCCAGATATATGTTGTGCTGCAGCCTCTAGATATATGCTAGCTTGTTAAAAATGCTGCTTATCATGGATTTATCCATGAAAAGGATGTTTTGTAAAACTAGATTATGCTAGTTACGGATAGGTACTGTAAAACTAGATTATGCTAGGTACTGTAAAGTAAATAACTAACATTAGGAAATAACCCTTAAAGTTAAAACTCATAAAGATGGGCTTAATTACAAGTTTGTGCATACTTGTAACGAAAAGCAGGAATTTGCTGTAGGGGGTTGAACTTAAGAGAGCTGCCAGGGATCCAGTTATTGATTAAATACTAATTTATATAAGTTAATTTTGATGTGTGTGTGTGTGTGTGTGTGTGTGTGTGTGTGTGTACCTACTTCATAAAGGGAGACTAGAAATGACTATGAGTGAGGAAGTCAGCCTGAATTCTTTCTTATTTCTGAAATAGACTTTTATACAATAGTTCCTTGCTTTTTTCAGTCTAATCACACAGCTGATCTGGACACTGGTTCTGCATTAGTCCTGACCATTGAAAGTACTTTAATTACTGCCTGCTCTTCAGAATCTCTTGTCAGCAAAGGTCATTTTAAAAACTTCTGCATTCGCTTTGCTGATGGCTTTGAAACAAGCTGGGATGACTGGAAGCCAGAAGTGCGAGGAGATCTAGTCATGAATGCCTGTAAGCCTTTATCTTATTGTCTCGGCTATTGCTAATTCTGCACATTTTGAGAAGCTCCACAAAAAAGCATAAGGTGTTTCTTACATAGTGTTCCACGAACGTTCTCTCAGCACAAGGATTTCTGCTTGCACAATAGAACTCTCTCTTCCTCTCCTTCCCCTACTAAATCTGTTCTCAGGGTTTCCCCAACCCTCAGGAATATATTTGGGGAGGGTGTGGGACATGCACAAGGGGTGGGGGGGAAAGGGGGGGTCTCTGCTCAAGTGGGAATACTTGTACTGATGGGATGCATTCATGGAATACCACCCTAACTTGTGTTTCACCTTCATGTTTGGAGAAATAAGTAAGATGATTCTTATTTCCTGGATCATCCATTGGTGTGTCAGCACTGACGGAAGCCTTATCTAGTGAAACAAGGAAAGAAGTCATTTTTGTCAATTCCCTCTCACTTCTGCTGTCCTTTGTGACTTCAGAAGTTCTTCCCAGAGCAGATTTATAGGGGACATGGGTTGGTGTCTGTGTACTGAGACTGCCTCCTGTCTCTTTCAATTGATAGGACCCTTCCATCACCGGACAGACACTTTAAGAACAAATGGCATCCAAAAATGCTTTGCGGTGGGGGGTGGGGGTGGGAATGGCTACCCTATATAGAAGAATACAGAAATAAGAATTTAGTATTACTGTAAGAAATGTCCAGATGCCAGTTCAAGAAAATTAATGGGGTGGATACAGTCTTCCCATGAACAGAGTTCCATGCATGGGCCACTCCTGCCAATTTAATAGAGGGGAGTGATTTTCAGTGATTCCTGCTTCTTCCTGCAACCCTGTATGCCCGCCCCCAAAACCTCCCCAGAGGTGAGGAACCAACCAGAACCCTGTGGGGAGGTGGCACAGGGCACTGCAGGAGGAAGGGAAGGTTGAACTTTGATTTACAAAAAGTCCATTCTGTGGACAGAAGGAATCCTTCTATTTGCTGAAAGGAGCACACTCTTGATCCACTCATATTTATTTAACTACTACAGGAGAATGAAATATGATTAGGAAATGGTTGATTATGTATTAGTGCAAGTTTCACCTAAAAAGCCTTGTGATGTGATGGTAGGTTCACTGTAGTTTTCTCACATCTTTAGGCGTAGTGCCAGATGGCACCTACGAAGTGTGCTCAAGAACAACAGGGCAAGCAGCTGCAGGTAAGAGCTATTTCAAAGCAGCACTTATTTCAAAGCAGCTTCAGTCTCTGTGTGAGTCTTCCTTTTTATTGTGCATCTGTCATCCCATCTCAGTCTTTAATACAGGAGATTTATATTCAGGAACAAATTGTAGCCTTGGTGGGGATGGGTCTTAACAGTTGGATTAAAACATTATAGAATGTTACAAAAGCTGGTACAGTGGTACCTCTGGTTATGTGCTTAATTCGTTCCGGAGGTCCATTCTTAACCTGAAGCACCACTTTAGCTAATGGGGCCTCCCGCTGCCGCCGCGCCGCCGGAGCACGATTTCTGTTCTCATCCTGAAGCAAAGTTCTTAACCTGAGGTACTATTTCTGGGTTAGCAGAGTCTGTAACCTGAAGTGTATGTAACCTGAAGCGTATGTAACCCGAGGTACCACTTTATAGCTTTTAATCTCGGTGTCATGGGTTTGAGCAAACTATTCCATTGCTGGGGGTTGAACTAGATGACCCTTGTGGTCTCTTCCAATTCTATGGTTATAGTTCAGTGTGTGATTATTCTGTTCAGCCTTTGAATAAGAATGTTAAAATATAAGAGATGTTGAGGTAAATGTTAAAGTACAGTGGTACCTCGGGTTAAGTACTTAATTCGTTCTGGAGGTCTGTACTTAACCTGAAACTGTTCTTAACCTGAAGCACCACTTTAGCTAATGGGGCCTCCTGCTGCCGCCGCGCCTTCGGAGCACGATTTCTGTTCTCATCCTGAAGCAAAGTTCTTAACCTGAGGTACTATTTCTGGGTTAGCAGAGTCTGTAACCTGAAGTGTATGTAACCCGAGGTACCACTGTAATAGCAGTAGTAAATAAAGTTTAATTGCCCATTTGAAGAAAGCACTGCACATTTTTTCTTGTTCCTGTGACAATCCATTATTTTATCCTTTTTTCCCATCTGACAAACAGACAAGAGTAAGCAGCATGTGCATTGCAGAATGTGGTAAACTGCTATGATGTTTCTAACCATGTACAGTATAACTGGAAAAAATGTCTTAAGCTGCTGGTGAAATACTAGATACTAGTTTTTGCATACCTAAATGAAAAATGTGATGTGCTCTCTCTCCCACCCCTTTTTTCTATTAATACAGAAAGTAATAGTGCTGGGACATGGACTCTTAATGTGCTGTGGAAGATGTGTGGCATTGATGTGCACATGGATCCTAATATTGGGAAAAGATTAAATGCTCTAGGAAATACCCTTACAACATTGACAGGAGAAGAAGATTTAGATGACATTGCTGACCTTAACTCTGTTAACATGGTTGACCTATCAGATGAGGATGAAGTTGATACCATGTCTCCTGCTGTTAGTGTGGTTAGTAAACTGATTAATAAATCTTAAATATAATTCTAATACATGAAGCAAAATAGCAGCTTGGCATACTGCATATTTACTTAGACATAAGAGTTTTGTAATATGTATTAACAGAGTGCAGCATGATTCAAGTTATATTTGTGGGCTCAGACTCTTGCAAGGAGCTTTCATTAAGCTCAATGGAATGTGTTTGTGTTGTTTGAAAAGCTAATGAACATAGCACAAACAGCTTTTAGAATTCCCCTTAGTTTCCATTGCTGAACTGTTGTTTAGAAGAAAAGAAGTTTATTTGGACCCCCAGAACTAGTTTTACAGTTCTTTGAATGTTGGTATTGGATTAAGGCTGCAGTTCTGCATATATTTACTAGGCAAGTCCAATTGAGGTCACTGCCAAAGAAGCATGCATAGTATTGGTCTCTTCAGTTAAAATTAAAGAGCTAATTATCCCATTACTGAAATTTATTTACAGTGTAGTAGTAGGTTGTTTTTTTAAAAAAGAAATGATTTGTTGAAGACTCTTAAGTCAGGGGTAGCCAACATAGTGACCCTGGATGTTGTAGTCTAGCAATTCCCATCAGCCCCAGCTAGTATGGCCTGTGTCAGGAATGATGGGAGTTGTAGTTGAACAAGCTCTGGAGGGTGCCACATTGGCTAACACTGCTTTAAACAACAAACCTAAACCTAGTTCAAAGATTATCTGCAAACCAGTGTCAATCTGCAGTCCCTGACAAGTAGAAATTCCAGTTAGTTGATGTCAAGCGAGGGACAGCTTGGTTATGTACAGGAATAACAGGACCGGGATCAGTGGAGAGTAGATGAATTTGCTACATCTTTCTAGAGTTAACAATAATACATAGTAGCTTGCATTTGTAGACCACGTGGGAGCCAAGGTTTGTGGGAAAGAATAGAAAGAGAACCTGCAAGGAACCCTAAGAGAAGGGCCAGACGATAAGGAGAATGGTGGCATCAACGTTTCCTGAGTTATTAATCTTGCTATTTGTTATCATTTAGAAATCAGAAGGTGGTCCACTATGTGGAGATGTACACAAGCTCACTTTTGGGCAGCGGATTGTAAATCACCTGCTGGGCTTGAGCCCCAAAAGCCATCGTCACTCTGTTCCTGTAGAATATCTGTCGGGATCAGCATCAAGTGATACTGCTTATCCTAACAATTCACACTTAAAAGCGGGCAGGTCTTGCTCATGGGGACATGTATGTAGCATATATAGCATCTCTTTAAATGAATGGTGGAATCAGTGGGTCACTGGCAAATCAAGAATCAGCTGGCTTCTTTTCAAAATGATTTTGCATGCTATTTTGATTGGTGGTAGAAAACCTGGTCTTCTGCTTAAATGCTACCACTTTTAACGGACAATGACATGAAATGCTTTTCTAATTCTTAAATAGGAGAATGCTGACTATAGGAGGCAGGGGATATCTAATAACCAGACTGGAGAGCAGAGAGGAAGAAAGTATGTGAAACGTTTAGTGGACATAAGGGAGCTGAATGAACAAGCCAAAGTAATTGATGATCTAAAGTAAGTGTGCGTGTTTCCTTTCTAAAAAAAATCTTTCGGTCAGAATAATTAAATCAACCGTGAGAGACCTGCCTTTTTGATTAAAACTGTATCTTACATTTTTATGCCACTATGCTTCCAAACATCTCCTTGGCATATAGTTGTCCTCTTTTATCCTCACAACAACTCTGCCTGGCAAGAAGAAAGTGGCTGGTCTCAGGATTTCATAGAATTGTAGAGTTGGAAAGGACTCCAAGTGTCATCTAGTCCAACGCCCTGAACCCGTGCCTCCCCTTTCCAGGTCCACCGCTCTAATCATCACACCAAATTGTCTTTAGTTTTCTACTCAGAGTTTTCACCATTCTGTCCTCAGGAAACTGGGTGCAAGTGAAGGAACCATAAACCAAGAAATTCAACGTTATCAGCAATTGGAGTCGGTCGCTGTCAATGATATTCGCCGAGATGTTCGTAAAAAACTGCGCAGGTCCAGTATGCGGGTGAGCAATTCTTAAGATTCCTTTGTAGCACAGTAACATTGCTACATGAACATTGTTTTCACATTTTAAAAAGATAGTAGAACACTGTATCTGATATGACAGGACCTTCTCTGTAGTGATTCCCCCCAATTACAGAATGCCCCCTGTGTAGCTGTCCCCTTTGTTATTAGTGTTTAGGTGGAATTTGAAAACATTCCTGTTCACCCAGGCATTTGGTGACTGCTACTTTGAAATGATTAGCTATAGTTTGTTTTGAAATGTTCTTTTTCAAAATGTTGCATTATTCTTATTGTTAATTCTTCTTATTGATAATTTTACTGTTTTACCTTTTGTAAACCACTTTGAGGGGAGTTTTTGTTTTACAATCAAGCAGGGTATAAATTTTAAATAAATATCATCAAGACACAGGTACATAAGTCACTCAGAGAGCCCCTTTTTTTCCTAACAGAAGAGGGATGCATTTCTGTGTTAACTATGGAAAAGCCTTTTTGGTGCAAGTCAGCAGTTTTGTTTTTAGCAATTTCTGTTAGCTCTGGGTTTTTTGCACCTATTTCCATATGATATATGAACCCATCGTCTTTTTCCTCTCTCCATTTCACAGTACCTGCTGTCTTATCCCTTTAAATGTGTTCTCTCATCCCATACTCTCTTCTTACCACCACAGATCTGTGCTGGCCTACTATTCTCTCTGGAGCTGTGTTCACAATTACTATTTTTTTCCTTCTTTACATCAAAGGAGTGGGGGAACCTTTTCGGCTCCAAAGGCCAGATCCTATATCAAGATTGGCTTCCCGGGCCAAATCTAATGTACAGCACTGTGAGCCCCCCCAAGCCCCCTTCCATTTTTACATCTGATCTGGGAAGTTTAAAAGGAGCGTGAGGAGACTTGCCCAGGCTTTAAGACAGCCCTGTGCTGCCCTTATATTTCAGCTTGAAACAGGAGCACAGGGCCCTTTTGCTAAAGTCTTGTTTGAAGCAGCTGTCCCCTTCTATGTTAAATGAAGGAGAAACACATTAGAAAACCCCAACACTCCCATTTCAGCTGAAACATGAATGTGGAGACTGCCTTCCATTGCTTTTCAGTAGCTGTTTGAAGCATCTTATGCATGTCTCCAGTAAGCAAACAGTGCCAATCATCTACTTGCAGGAGAAGTGCATGAGAGGCTTTAAACTACACTTTTGAGAAATTCTTGAAACCCTGCTCAACCTTTTGATCCAGCCCAACAATCATTTGAAAGTTCCTTGGAACCTATAGCTCTAAGGAGCGAGTCTAAATCTATTCACAGACCTTACGTTAAGCAGACCTAATAGATTCAGATCTCAATGGAACGTCAGCATAATTAACTTTTTCAGTATCATACCTTTGATTTACAATATTGGTAGCCTGTGTGAATGTGTAGGTAAGTAGCATTCCTAAATAGTTGATTTGCCTTAGTGTCAAGCTATGTAAGTGTCCTGTTGATGGAATATTGAAATAATGTTGTTTTTGTTTGATTGTTTTTAGGCAGCATCTCTGAAAGACAAATGGGGCTTAGGCTACAAACCTAGCTATAATCGATCCAAAAGTATTACAGCATCTGGAAGGCCACCTTTGAAAAGAATGGACAGAGCAAGGTAAGGTGATTAAAAAACACACAAATGCATATACTTGTTCAGAGGTCAAAGATGTTAATCTGTATGTTTTTTTCATCTGCTCATTATTTTCTAGTAATTTAGGTTTCCCCATGGGTTGAACAGCAACTTAATATACACCACCATGGGTGAATTCAGATTTGGGGTGGAGATTCAGGTTTTGCCTTCCATTTACTTTGTCCCATAGAACTGGGTGGAAATGACTGAAAATTGAGCCAACCCCATCTGAAGAGCCCCACCACTTAAATTTTTTACCACTTTAGTTTTACCACTTTAAATCAAGTATTATGTATGCCTTCTGTATCCAGTGCAGCTGTGTTGCTCCTAACCACGCGAAATAGTTGGTTTCTTGCAAGTCAGTGAATTGCCATTTAATCTGCCTAATCCAAAGACTCAGGACTAGAACACCTAGAAGATGTTCAGGTTGTGGCTCTAAATTGAGAAGGAGCCCCACAATAATGGAACAACTGTCAGAAATGCCTCTGTGTTTACCCTTTATTGTCTAGATTTACTATATGAATAAAATAACTGAGAAGTTCCACATTAATAATACTAAAAGACTTTTTATATATGTGATAGTACACGTCTTGGAGAAAGTGAGGACCTCCCAGAAATACGTGTAGATGGAGCATCTCCTGGACCCAGAGTCACTTTCAACATACAGGACACGGTAAGACAGCCATCAGCTGTTGTGCTGCATTCATTAAGTCCCATGATGAAATATATACTAAGAATAGGTGATTGTTACATAGAGATGGGAAAGTTTATCTGGCGATTCAGTACCCTAGCTGCATATTTCAAATATTGCAAGTAAAGAAAGATTAAAATGTATTCAGATTTAATTCTGCATCCTTTTAACTACCTTCACTTCAGTAACTAGTGTGTGGAAGATATACATATTTTAAGTATGTTCATTTATTAGTATATTTATATATTATGTTACATACATGTGCATGTTATCCATATAATGCATTCTGTCATGCTTTGTGTGTTAAATTTTTCAGTAATTTGTCATATGTAGCCATTGCTATGTTCACTAATGAAATTTGGTTTTTATACAACGTTACCACATTAAACATGCCAGTGTCTTCGATATGCTTATTTTAATTTTTGTTTCTTTTTTCACTTTTAATTAAGTTGAATAAAACAGTTTTGGGGATTGCACAACAATCCAGCCTTCCAGGGGAAGGGTATTTTCAGGTATTTTCAAAATCAATAAGTATACTAATTAATCGCATGGAAAAGCGCTTCATTGATCATCTCTCTTACCTAATCATAACGCATACAGGCAACACACTCGCAAACCTGGCCATATGGCAAAGTGCAGTACTTCTTTTTCTTGGGTGGTGTTAATCATTTCTCTTTTTCTGGAGCTTGTTCTCCATGGAAGTCTGGTTGGTTGTAAGATGTATTTAACATATTTGGATTGCTAAAACTTTAAAACTACAAATCGATATCTCTAAAACAAAGGCAGGTGGTAGAGGACCTTGTAAGTCAGAAATATGAAGCTAAATTTTAGATTATTGTCATAGGCTGACTGTTTCAGCTGATGTGGTCAGTGACAGATTGCTGATGAAAGATCAGTTATTCCTCATCAGAAATGTATCCTGTCTCGTTAAACAAACCAAGAATGTTGACACTGATAGTTCTAAAAAGGCCAAGACAAGATTCCACTCCTTAAAATAATGGGTGATGAATGACAATCTAAATGAGTGCCCAAAACATTCTATCAGGATGTTTAAACCCAAGATCTTTGAGGCATAAATCATTGCTCAAAGTATGGGAATCAAAAGGAAAATACACAAAACACTTTAAACATGTCATTTTCTAATGACATCTGAATTGTATATGCATATTCCCTATTATGTCCAAATCAATTAACTTTGGTTTATTGTCGGTTAACAAACCAGGAAAGCAAGCCAGGATAGAATCATAAATTTGGCACATCCTGATCCCTATACATATTGCAGCATTCCTTGAAACTTAAATGCTCATCTAAATCGAAACCAGTATTCATGAAGGCCTCTTGAAACCTTTTATCCTTAAAAATGCCTAGGGTCGAATTAATTATTTTATTTTGAGTTTTAAAAGCATATCTGTAAAGATAGTATTATACATTTTGTACCAGAATTTTGCATGCACATCCATTCACTAACAATTTCTGTTCATTCCTCTTATTTGTAGGTGGTCTTGGGGTTTCTTGCTGTTCTGTAGCTTTGCTTTTAATTTTTTAAAATAAAATCATCATACATACTAGTATGTATTCCCAGCATAAGCTTATTGCTTTGTTTTTTAATTTCTCTTTCTAAGGTGCTTGTCCTAGATCATTCACTCATCTGTTTGTAAACGTGTTTCATGGCTTAATTTCCTTGGACTGTCCAAAGTAATAAATATTACTTCGGATAATTTTTTGATGTGCTTTGCCTTTCAGACATCTGATTTCTCCCCACTCCCTTTGATAGAGATAGTAGCTATAACTTGAATGTCTTTTTTTTTTCTTTGCAATTAGTTTCCAGAGGAGACAGAATTGGATCTTTTGTCAGTAACCATTGATGGTCCATCCCATTACTCATCCACTAGTGAAGGATCATGCTCAGTATTCAATTCACCCAAAACTCCAGCTGTCTTCTCACCAAGCATTCCCTTCCAGCCTGAAGAAGGAAGACGAGATGACAGCTTGTCTTCAACTAGTGAGGATTCTGAAAAGGAAGATGATCATGAAAGAGAGAGGCCTTATTTTTACAGGAAAGCACAGTGAGCATGATATTAAAAACAATATCTTAATTGGAGAGGTTAAGCTTTTCGTTAACAATAATTTAGATAAAGAAATCCATCACTCTTAACATCTGGAGGGCTACAGGTTGGCTAATAGTCTGCTTCCATATAAAGCATTTGCTGTTTTCCTAAATCCCTTGTAAATGCTTGAATGATCTGAATCACATGTGCACTGCAATATCAACTTAAGATAAGTGTGCTGCATGTATTCGGATTTATTTTTTTTAACTTCCTCCCCTTTACCGGAAGAGTATACCTGATTACGGATCTCCCAGTGTCTTTTATGGAAGCAACAAGAGGGAGGGTGATTTGGATGCCCCCTTGTGGCTTGGGGGCAGTCATATTTAAGTGATTTAAGTCAGAACAGACTTTAAGTGAGACCTGGAGGAAAGAGGTAAGCCTCCTTCCCCCAGCAGCATCACAGCGCAATCCAACCAAGTTGGGGGGCGGCCTCTAGAATAAGGTTACCAGATGTCCCTGTTTCCCGGGGACAGTCCCTGTTTCTACAAATCAGTCCCCATACAAAACCATATCATTCCTACTGAAGTTGAAAAGTGTCCCCGGATGCATTGGAAAAAAATCTGGTAATCTTACTCTAGAACAGCTGCTTCCAATGAAAGTAAAACACATCCACTTCGCATATAGTTTGGCCCTTGCATGTAGCATAGTAAAACACTAAAGAAACATTTCAAGTCCTGACATGAAATAAGTTGGATAAGCTTCTTTTCGTCAAGAGCTCCAAAACAGTTGTTTGGTTTCTACAGGACTCTTTCTCGCAAGAAAGCAACAGGTTTTGCTGCTGTCCACCAGTTGTTTACTGAACGGTGGCCAACATCTCCGGCCAGCAGAAGTGTGACTGGCACAACTACAGAGAGGAATATTGACTTTGAACTTGATGTGAGAGTTGAAATTGATTGTGGAAAGTGTGTGCTTCATCCAACAACGCTTCAGCAAGAGCATGATGACATAAGCTTAAGGAGGTAAGAGGCCTGCTGGAAGCGGAGCAGGTTCACTAAGCCATACTGAGAAGAGCAGCATGCTTCTGACACAAATCTTCTCCAAGTCTCCATAAGATTAACCGGCAATTTACATTATATGCCATATGCTACAGGGTTCATGGTAATTTTTATGTCCCGTATACAAAAAATTTAAGGAATGAACAATTTTATTTTAAGGCAACGATCTAAATAGGTAGCCATTGTTTTTTCCATTCAGCAACATTAAATAATATCCATTGTTTTTATAGATGTGAAGCCTTGGTTAGTATCAAGAACTCTGATACAGAACTTGATGGATCAGATCTGTTTATCTTCTCTAAATCATGAATAAATAGATGGAACATAACCACATTCAGGTGGCTCTTTTCCATTGTGATAGGAAAGATTCTTAGGCCGCAGTTTTGCATAGATGGGACTTGTATCTACTTCAGTTGAATTTAAGCAACCAAAATGTCTGCAGGGTTGCAGCAGCAGTTATCATATTTTATTACTTCCAGTTTGTGTCTGTGTAAATGGAGTCCTGAATAAAATGCTCAAGGAGGCAGTATAATAAATGAAACAGACATAAATATTATACTATATACAGTTAGACCCAGAGGTACTCCTCTACAATGGAAGGAGTCTTTGCATTCACAGAAGAGGCTTGGATCCAGTAGAGGCTTCCATGAACAGAAGGGGGAAGCATTTTGCACTAATTCTGCATACAGCCTTCCACACCATCTCCTACACTCTTCTAGAGGAGCCCTCAACTCTCTGGAGAATATTTTTTGAGGCAACAGGAGCCTTCAAGAGAAGGAGAAGCTAGGACGCAAAGCACCTCATTCCATGTACAGAATTCTGCTTACAGAATTCTGAATCCAACCCATGGTTTATCTTCAATTATTCCTAGCAGTGCTCACTTTCAGCTTTGGAAATAACATAATGTTACACTTACATTCCTGTTAAGTCATGCTGTGCCTTGCTGTTTACTGTTTAGAAGCTATGATCGCAGTTCCAGAAGTTTAGATCAAGAGTCTCCTTCAAGAAAGAAGAAATTTCAAACTAACTATGCATCAACTACTCACTTACTGGCTGGAAAGAAAGTTCCATCATCTCTGCAGACGAAGTCTGGTGACCTGGAAACAACAGTATTTTACATTCCTGGTGTAGATGTGAAGGTAAAAAAGCATGGAGGAAAGCTGGGAGATGTTGGTCTTTTCCTTGTAACAAAGGTGATCAAGTACAACCACAGGTTTTTTTATCCCTTAACTCCTAATGTCAGTAGTGCAGCTTCTGTGATGCTGACAATTACACATATGCAGTGAAGTACAAATCCTATTTTAGATAAGTGACAGTTATTTTGGGTTTACAAGGTATGATGCAGATATGGATTGTCTGTTATTACAGTCTCCATGGTTTACACGGCAACCTTGTTACCAAGTTGAAGTGTGGAAACCTTCAAGATAAGGTAAATCCTGGAAATGCTAACCTAACCAGACAAGCAACTTTTAGAAACAATATGTTGGGCTAGATGGAACTTGATCTGACCCAGCGGGGTAATTCTTACATTTTAACCCAGCCTCTGGTATAAAATCAGTATGTGACAAAACCTGGATTTTACCATTAAATAAGGTATCAGTACAAACCCTGAGATGTATCTGCTGAGATGAGCATTCCATTCTAAAGCATATTATGGTGGGTTAATGCTTGGGCATTGTCAGTGTTTTGAGTGGATGGAAACTTCATGTAGTGAAAGTTAGGTTACATAAAGTGCTTACAAGGATGGTGCTTTTGCTGTCCTTGCTCTTTTGTAGACATGGCACTGGCAATGTACTGTTTGGGCATTTGTACCATGAGCCTTAAGGGCCATAAAATGCAGGAGATACCACCTGTGATATTTCTAGGCAAAACAAATATGCAGAGTTTCTAACACTATGGAATGCAAACTAGAGCCTGAACAAAGCCTGTTTATTTTCTTCTAAAATACACCATCTTTTCTCTCTCTCTCTTTTAAAGAAAATACTCCAGGCAACACCCAGTAACAGTTAAAAATATAATAGATGATAAATCACAATAATAAAATTATCAAACTTGTATAAATGATATAAGGACAGCAGCCCAGAAACCCAACGCAAAGACAATAATTACCTGTGAGAAAATGACAGCTAGAATATTGCCAGTTTGGCAAGACTTTTCTTCTAGTGCATTAGAGCAGTTTTGAATTGAAGATGTTTATGTTTCAGTATAAAGCTTTGCTTCAAATAATAGGTTTCCTTCTTTTCAAAAAGAAGTTTTGAAGAAACTGTTGCTCTGCCTAGATGTGGGAACTGTGGCTGTGAATGCATAAATAGGCAGGGTTTTTTCATTTGTGGCACACACTGGTGATGGATCTACACTTTTCTTTCATTTCAGCTACATTATAACTCAAAGATGTTAAAGACTGAATCGCCAAATGCATCCCGAGGGTCATCTCTGCCAAGAACCCTATCCAAAGAATCCAAGTTGTATGGTATGAAAGATACTGCCATGCCTCCTACCTACAGCAAAGCTAAATCTTTACTTCCTCCCCAACCCCCACCTCTCCCATCAGGTAGAGATTTCTTTTACATGCTGTACCTTTGCTTTAATTCTCTCCATACTGTGGAGTTCCATGCTTAGATCTAAATCTGCTTCATAGTTTAATAAACCATCCTACTAGATTGATATGATCATGGTTATTAACTCCTAAAACATACTGATAGACACCCAGTACTATTCAATAATTCTAATTTTTGCTAAAATTTACTGGATAGAAACTTCTCTGTACCTTAACGACTCTCATTGATTTCTTGTTCTTTTTCTATTAGATTTTCTCTTTGTAGAAACTTTATTTCACCAAATAAAACTAATTTTCTCTACTTACTTTGCCTTTACTTCAGAGGCCTCGGCCCTGAAAGTTGTGTGACTGAAATCAAGCATTATAATATGACCCAGTCTACATACATATTTGCCTGGTTTGCCTGACACAGTGTAACCCAAACTGTGGCTTATCAGGATCATGCGAATGTGCAGATTTCTGGAGAGGAGCTTGCAGCGGCTTTGCTCCTGCCCTGTTCTTATGCTAACCTAAGGTTTAATTTATTGTGTCTTCAGAACCAGAACTCAGGATTAAACTCTCTCCCCACCAGCCACAAACTAAGAACAAGCGAAGAACAAATCACACTTTGTTCTTGCATGTTGTTTCTTATCTCGAAAAAACAGTAAATATGTGCTCCTCCTTTTTATCCGTTCTTCTGAGTGTAGTATGTCCTCAGCTGGAACTTAAGTTCCCCCTAGCGTTTGAAAGCGAGACTGCTGTTGCTGCAAAGAAAGTTTCTGGATTTCTTTCCCTCTGAAGTATCAGTTTACTCCTGCCTTTACTTGAAGCAGATGTTTAGAGTGTGTTCTTTCCCTTGTCTTCTACTTCTCAGGCCTGTGCGTTATTATTTGCGTTTTTGTGTGAGTGCGTTGTGAGGTAACAACCCATGTCTCTGGTTGGTTCCTGATCTTTTGAGACTTGAGTGATTTACTTTGTTTTCTCCTCAGTGTGGTTTTATCGCAGTCTTTTCCCTCCTCCTTACCAGAGACTTTCGCCTCACTCTTCGTCTCAGTTGTTGCTGCCTGTGAAAGTCTTACAGGATTTTTTTCTACTCCTCCCCATTTGTTCTTTTTTCCATTGTTCATTGTGTCTCCTCAGCTCCCTTGTCAGTCCCATCTGCTTCAGGCCACTAGCTGCAGCAGCAGTGAGCAAAATACTAATGTCTAGATCACTGTGCTCATGTCCAAAGCATGTGTGCAGTCGGCACCTGCCTCACAATCTCTCTCATCAGTGGCTGCAGTGAGGCTACCTTCTTCCCTGCAGGGATTGGTGGGGGTGGCACTATCAGAAACCTATAAGGCAGTCCAAAAGGAACCTGACTTCTTCCTGTGTGGCAGCAACCACGCGTTGGGAGCAGAATGCAACAGTGCCATGGGGGACCAGGCTGCAAGCATTGGAGGCGAAACAGCAGTGGCAGCTTGTTGGAGGGGAGAGTGCCGAAAGCAGGAGTTAGCAGAGCTGAAGACAAAGCACTGAAATATGTTTTAGTTGAATCAACATGAAGCAACATTGTACATGGAAAAACCTCATGGGATTTAGTCCATTGGACAGGAGTAAATTGTTGTCTTAATCATCCAGAATGGTTTGAGTGATATTGACCTAAATAAACACACCTTGTATTTTAATTTGTACTCTAATTGAAATGGTTGAATTAGTATTCCACTAAACCGTTTTTTCCTCAAACTTTTCAGCCAAAGGAAAAGGAAGTGGTGGTGTAAAAACTGCAAAACTATACGCTTGGGTTGCACTCCAGTCCTTGCCAGAGGAAATGGTGATTAGCCCCTGCCTGTTAGACTTCCTGGAGAAGGCCCTTGAAACAATTCCTATAACTCCAATAGAAAGGAATTATGCAGGTATCACAGGTTGTTTCTACCACATCTTTTATTTTATGATCCACTTCCATTAAAATGTTCCTTTCTGTTTTAATTATATCCTTGGTTCTTTTTTCTTTTCTTTTTTAGCTGTCACTTCACAGGATGAGGATATGGGGCAGTTTGACATGCAAGACCCTTTGGAAGAATCTACAGCCTCCTTAGTATCTTCATCAACATCGGCATATTCATCCTTCCCTGTTGATGTTGTAGTGTATGTAAGAGTCCAGGTGAGGACATGAGTTACATACTGAGGGCAGTTCATGTCCCATTAGAGTCAATGGCAAAACTGATAGTTATTTGTATGTGTTACACAGTTTTTGGAAATGTTTAAAGGGGGAGAACTGACACCTTAATATCTTGATTTGTTACATTGTATCCCACCCTTATTCCAATGAATTTACAATATAGCTAAATCCTAAGACTGCGGAAACAGCTAGAGAGGGGACAGTCAATCTGTGCTCTTAGCGTAGTTGTCGAAATTATAATAATCCAGGCATCTACACTAGCACAGATAAGAGCCTAAGACAGGCTGATTCATGTGTCATTCTTGTTATGTGAGATAAAGCAACCTAAATTTCTTTATTTGCTCATATGGAAGTTGTCCTCCAAGCATTTCTCCCACAAACAATATCACTTTGGTTAGTAGAGGATACTAACCTCCTTATTCCTTACTGTTTTCTCCCTGCTGTCAGACTGTATATGGTAAGCTCCTTGGAGCTGAATGATGTCATCTCCAGTGGGTGCTATGTCACCGCCAAGTGGCTATCATAGTCCACTCGCATAAAGGCATAAAAGAAAAGTTAACAGAAGTTGCTGGTATCTGTTCTGATTATATGGTTTGATATGTGTCCTAAATATGTGTTTCTCTCTTGTTCAGCCTTCACAGATCAAGTTCAGCTGCTTACCTGTGTCACGGGTGGAATGCATGTTGAAACTTCCCTCCCTTGATCTTGTATTTTCTTCGAATCGAGGGGAGCTAGAAACTTTAGGTACAAGCTGTCCCACGGAAAATGCTATGCAAAGTGGATCTAAGATGCCTTCTAAAACTGTCTCACCAGGTAAAAAAATGAAATTTAAAAATCCTGTTACATTTCTAGTTATTCAGAGGTGTGCAAAACAATTCCGTTATGGAATGGCTCCATTTAGATTCACTTCAGGAATTAACCTGGATGAGCCCCCCCCCCCCCCCCCCCGGTCTGATATTTCATTATTTGGCACAGCTGCATTTTCCATTTTCAACAAACTGCAGAAACTAGTAGAGCATGAGACTCTTAATCTCAGAGTCAGAGTCATGTTGCCCAAAAGATTCCTGCTTTGCAGGGGGTTAGACTAGATGACCCTCATGGTCCCTTCCAACTCAACAATTCTATTATTCTATGATTCTAATTTTGTGCAAACTGAGAACTGTAGTTAATGTTAGCTATTGTTCAGGGAAAGAAGAATCAGCCACAGTTTAAGTTGGCTTGTTTCCTTAAACCAGTTGTGCCCAAACTTTTTTCAAAGAGGGCCAGATTTGATGAAGTGAACATTCGTGAGGGCCAACCAAAGTTGTTAACATTTTTTAAGGATTGAAGTTGTTGTTGGGGTTTTATCCCCCAGGAGATGGACAGCCACAGGGGCCGGATTAAACCAACCAGCGGGCCGCATTAGGCCCTGAAATGTCTGGGTTCAGCTAATTAAAAATGGAAGCTTTTAGTCTCCTGTGCAAGAGGAGGCGAGCGATGTGCATGAGCCTTCAGGCTTGTGCATGTAACACTGAACCAAAGTATTCAGTGCATTGTTATTTACTCTTTGGAAACATTTAAATGTTTAAGTGATTTACTTTTTTTAAGAAGGGGGAAACATCTCTTCTATCTTTGTTCTGTTTCTCCAGTTAACTCCTCACTGTCAAAATTTAGATTTAATATCCTAAGGGCAACATTCATCAAATTTTTGCTTCTGTTGTCTGTAAAGCACCATGTACACATAAATAATAATTTGTTGTGTGTATCAGAATGGGAATTTGAGTTGTAGGTTGTTTTGTCTTGTGTAAAGCTACTTTTTTTAATTTGAAGGAAGTGTTGAAAGCAACAGTTTGGTGTATGACACTGGGGAGTCATATCTTTACATGTCTGTATCATCATATTTGATGGTTCAAATGGAATAATCAAGAGAGAACTCATGGCTGATCTTTAGGATTGAACTAAGGTACATGTAATTTATTTAATATGTGCTATTTTTAAAATTTTTCTTTCATTTTGCACTATAGGTTCATCACCTGGACTGGGCAGTCCTTTTGGGAGAACACGGCATAGTAGCAGCCAGTCAGATTTGACAGGTGCTAGCAGCAGTTCTTCAGGTCTGAGCTTCACTGCCTGCATGTCCGATTTCTCTCTCTACGTATTTCATCCGTATGGAGCAGGGAAGCAGAAGTCCAGTGTGGCAGGATTGTCTTCTGGATCAGGATCCCTAGGTAATTGCAGAATATAAAATTTCACAAACGTGTATTGGTTGTTCTTAAGCTTTGGTGGGGCGGATGTTCTTAGAGAAATACAAAAGAGTTTCTGCAAAAAGTATTTTTCTATTGCTATGAAAAGCCAATCATTTCAATACATGTGGACGTACATTAAAGATGCAGTTTTCTGTGTATGCATTTCATAGAGTTCATGGGTGTGTTAGTGTCCTTTCCACTAGTATATGCAAAATCCTTCCTAGCTGATTTTTACAATTTTTTTTTAAAGAACAAGTGAGATATATAGCTGCTATTATCAACAGTTTGTGTTACACAGCCCAAAGTGCCTATGTCTTTTTGTGCTAAGCTGAAATATGCAGGCACTAGTAAGAACAACTTAGGGTGCTTCAAAACAAGTGAAAACTCTTATACTGTTCCTTATGGTTTCAGGAAATGTAGATGAAGAACCCTCGTCAGTTACTGGTCGTAAAGATTCATTGAGCATCAATCTAGAGTTTGTAAAAGTTAGCCTTTCAAGAATAAGGCGTTCAGGAGGTGCTACCTTTTTTGAGAGCATGTCTGCAAGCAAATCTGCAAGCAAAATGGATACTACATTAATAAACATATCTGGTATTTATCAATCTTGTTTAATGTTGGACCTAGTCCACCATGCACCCTGGTTGTATATGCTCCACTGCATTTATGGGTGTAACAGTAATTAGCATTGTTTTCTTGCGATATTATATTCTACCTCTATTTTCATCTCACTTTTATGTACCGTCTTTCTATATTACTATACACGGTTTACAAGCTGAAGAAGCAACAAAATATACAACAAAGATCATACACCATATGGCAGTCTGATCCAGTGCAAAAAGAGTCATAATAAAAACATAACTGGAAAATAAACAACTTGTAGCAAAGTAATATTCAGTAATCCATTAGAGTATAACAGTACACAATAAAATTAAACATCAGCATATAATAATTAAATGAAAAATAAATAAATAAAAGAAATGCAGTTTTAACAATTACAATAAAAAATTACTAAACTGTAATCAATAAAAGTAACAACAAGTCAAAATGCATGAAATACAACACACACAAAACCGTGTAAAAGGATCAAATTGAGAATCATAGACACACAACTTATAAAATTATTTTTAAAAAATAAATCCCTGAACTCCTCTTCTCTCTTCCCAGCTACTTCTGCTGTTTTTAAAGTTGTGGTCTAGGAAAGGCTCCTAGGCTGGATTGCGGGGCAAGGCAGGTAGAAAAAGCCATTGCCTGGTGCCTCATAGCTGCACAGCTCACTTTGCATTAAATGAATTGATCACCAAGCTTTTTAAAAATAAGTCTGTGCTGCTGTTCTGCTGACACAACAGATTTCCATGCACAGAACAGAACTTCTTCATCCTCTCCTGTCACCTCCATTCCCTGCCCACCCCACACCCTGGGGCAGGGAATGGAGCAGACTTTGGGTGGAGAAAAGGGAATGGAACTCTGCTTGCACAGCATTGGATATGGCCTGTGCTCGTATCATGTCATCAAGTTGATTTTTTGACAACATGGGCTTTGACTGGAGCTGTGACTGAACTAACATGGTTCTGGATGTTGGATGCATACAAATTCTGTGAAATCTACAGTTATCTGCATCACAGACAGGATAAGGCCTGATTGTTTAGAGTTACACTTCCTGTTCATGAGACGTTCTGCTAAGATGCTGAAAATGCAGACAAGACCCAGGTTTGCCTTTGAACATTTTGCTTGAATTAATTTTGATTTCGAGCCCCATTCTATAAGCATGATTTTTAAAGGAAGGAAACGTGAACAATTTACAACTCATAAGATTAAGGCTAATATTTGCCTGCAATATGTTATAGTTGAAACCAAATATAATTAGACTCTAAAAATGTGGGTCTTCTAGATGTAATTGGGTAGAGCCCTAGTCTTCGTGATAGAGATAATACATTGATAAATAATTCATAATTTGAGCTCCATCTCAACTATTTCACTTGGCACCAATGTGAAATATGAATTATCACCATGTACTAGAATCCAGAGCCCTTCGAACTACTCTGGGCTACAACCTGTTCAACAGCTAACATCCCCTCCCCACCATCTTGCTGCTCCCGCTTAGTTGATCAGAACAGGGGATTTACCCAGGGTGAAACACCAAAATCCAATGGAAAAACTTGAAAACGCTGTTTGGCAGCCTCCTTGTTTGGGATGGGAAAAGGATCAGAACCTTTACATATTTTCCCCCTGCCACATGTATGGCTAACCTTTCTCCTGGGCAGTTGGGCAGTACTGATGGTTAGGCTTTTGGTGGATACTGGTGTTCAAGCTGTGCAGCAGGTGTAGTTATTTTGTGCTGTTTGAGATGTCTTTTTCTTCATACCAACATTTTTAGTATTTGATTGAACAAGTTATTTAGTATTTTATTATTTCATTGCATTTCTTATGTATTTTCTTATTGTAAATCATTTGGGGATGCCTCTGATTGTGTGAAGCGATATGTAAATATACTATGTAAATATAATTAGCTAAACTTACTTAAAAAGGAGGAAAGCAATTCGGAGCATATTGTTGCACATCCAGTTTTATTACTTTTTTTAATTCTTTTATTAGCTGTGTGTGATATAGGATCTGCTTCCTTTAAATATGACATGAGGAGACTAAGTGAGATTTTAGCATTTCCAAGAGCCTGGTACAGGAGGAGTATTGCAAGACGCCTCTTTCTCGGGGACCAAACAATAAATCTCCCAGGTAAGTGATTAAAAAAATAATAATCCAGATTACATTGTAGAGAATTTTTAGCTGTCGTACTTTGCTCATTTTATTATTCATTCATTCATTCATTCATTCATTCTTTTGCTGTATTTCAACAATATGATTAGTTAATATTGTGAACACTTTTTCTGGTGGGGTCTGGACTGTGATGGAAGTAAGCAGCGATGGTGTGTTTAATATATGTATGATTTGTCTTGGCCTTGAATCTGAACTTTTTTAAAAAGACAGGGTTCACTCCTAAGCTTATATCCAAGTATGGTGTCCCGCTTGCACAACATACTTTCATTTGTACTAATGGGGCTTTCTCTCTTCCCTTCTCTACCCCATCACACATACCCAAAATCTGCCCTGGGAGGTTGGGGGACCCTCTAGAGCAGGTTTGCGTGGTGGGGAGTGACTTCTGGGCACACAGTCTGGTGCACTATTGGATCGCACTCTTAGTAATTAATTAATTTCTGTATCTTGCAACCGTGACGAATTTGATATAGGATGGGCTGATAAAATACAAGGTCACACTGGAGAAACGCACACTTTGACAAACTGATAACATTTGCTTTTGGCTAATAATAACCTGCCATTCAGTGCAAAGAATGGTAACGTAAGCTTTATAGTGGTACATCAGGTTAAGAACTTAATTCGTTCCGGAGGTCCATTCTTAACCTGAAACTCTTCTTAACCTGAAGCACCACTTTAGCTAATGGGGCCTCCTGCTGCCACTGCACCGCCGGAGCACAATTTCTGTTCTCATCCTGAAGCAAAGTTCTTAACCCGAGGTACTATTTCTGGGTTAGCGGAGTCTGCAACCTGAAGCATATGTAACCTGAAGCGTATGTAACCCGAGGTACCACTGTATTTTATTTCTCAGTAGCATCTGGCCCCGGGACACCAGATTCTATTGAAGGAGTAAACCAGCACATGTCTCCTGAATCATCACGAAAAGCATACTGTCGAACCTGGGAGCAGCCAAGCCAGTCCGCCTCATTTACGCACATGGCTCAGTCTCCTAATGTTTTCAATGAGCACAGTACAAACAGCAATATGTCACCTGGAACAGCAGCACATAACTTAAAATCTCCAGCTGTTTCAAGATCCAGGAGTGTGTCAGACTCTTCAGTTCCCCAGAGAGGTACAAACATCATTCTTTGCTTTTACTGCTTTAATTTGCACGCTACTGTGTAATAATATCTTTGGGTCATGTCCTATATCATTCAGATTTATAGCGATTGTAATCTTAGCATGCAAGAATTTAATCAGCTGTGACAACCATCTCGTCACTATTATCAGCCACTGGGAGATGATGTCATGTTAGCAGTTCCTTTGAAGCCAAATTTGGAAATTGATTCAAGTCGTGTGGACGATTTCTGCATGACAACTCTTTGCTTTTAGCCACTGCTGGAGTTAGTGTAGAGATGCTCCACAAGATCATACAAATATATAATGGTAAGAAGTTTCCCCCCGTGAAGTCATCACCGCTACTGAAACGTTTTCTAACAAAATTCACACAGTAGTGGAAACAAATGGTATCTAAAACTGGCATGTCATTATTAGTTTTTAATATTAAATTTACAAAGTCTGGTGATGTTTTATTCTAGATACTGTCTCAAAAACATCAACTCCATTTAATAAATCAAACAAAGTTGGAAGTCAGCAAGTGACACCATGGGAAACACTGGTTGTGTTTGTTATGAATTTGAAGCAATTGAATGTCCAAATGAACATGAGCAATGTAATGGGAAATACTACGTAAGTAAACGTCTGATTCCTGTAATCAAAAGAAATCTTTCAAATATGTGTGTATATGTATTGTAAGAGTAAGAATCTACTGGCAGAACTAGAGCAATTATTGTAAATAATAGGTGGAAAGGATATAATGTTTGGACATATTAAAATAATTAAGTTAATTTGAGACTGTTCATTATAAAGGAAATAATAGATACAGTAAATGAAAATATTTGGAAGTCTTTTTTAGCTAATTTACAGTAATGTTTTTGTTCTTTTTTGTGAGTTTGTAAATATGATATGGCATGTACATATATGAAATGTATTATTATTTTCCCTCTTTTTCTGTCTTCTTATATTCTTTCTTTTTTATTTTCTCGTTTTGTGTTTGTATTAAATGTCGTTGCATTTTAAAGGGAAAATTTTCTCTAATTAAACATGTTAACCTTGTCAGTAAAAAAGAAAGAAAGAAAGAAAAGAGAAACATTTCTCTCATCTAGATCCATAAATATATTTCCTTTCTAAAATTTAAATTTTGGCACTCAACTTTTCTTGTTTTTTGTTATGCCCATGTATGATTTTAAAAAATGAACATTTCCCATGATACTTAAAGTTTAAAATGCTTTTCCCACCTTTTATTTTTGACATATGGCATACAACGTATTTTTCTCCCTGTTTTAGGTGGACTACTAGTGGTTTGAAAAGCCAGGGCCGTTTATCTGTGGGCAGTAATAGAGATCGGGAAATCAGCATGTCAGTCGGTCTTGGCAGGTCACATTTGGATTCTAGAGGTGGAGTGGTTGGAGGTACCATAGATGTGAATGCCTTGGAGATGGTGGGTAAGTTGGAATGTCAGAGTGTGTGTCTGTATGTGTGCATGGACACAATGCGTCAATCATTTTTATTGTTACATATACTTTTCCTTGGCAGAGAAAGGCTATAATCCAGCCTCAGTGAAACCATAGAAGTATGGATTTTAATGTGAACGTTAGCCTGTTGTTAAAACCTCTCTCGTTCAAGTTACTGGGCCTAAGAAATGCACAACTTTGGCTAGATTGTGTCCAGATTTTGCCCGGCAGTTCCTAACTTCCACTGTGCTGTTCAAATCATGAGCTGAATTCTGTGGCACATTTCAGTTCTTAATAGCAGGAAACTGTCAGTTGCCCATGCTCACTAGAAGGTTTGCTGAAAGTAGAGAGCAGGTGTGCTACAGAAAAGCAGCTGTCTCAGGCAACCCAATTCTCATATTGCAAGTGATCCACTCTCCTATTGTCATCCGGAGCTGGGAGAGACCTCCAATCTTATGACATGGATTGGGCTGTGTATTGGCAAACCATGGAGGAGAGGTGGGCCAGATACTATCTTGCTCCCATATAATGCAAATGTTGTTTTTTTAGCTCATATTTCAGAACATCCCAATCAGCAGCCAAATCACAAAATTCAGATTACCATGGGTTCTACTGAAGCACGGGTTGATTACATGGGGTCCAGTATCCTAATGGGCATTTTCAGTAATGCAGACCTTAAACTGCAGGATGAATGGAAAGTTAATCTCTACAATACTTTTGAATCCAGTATTACTGATAAAAGGTAAGATTTCTTGCCATATCTAATGGTGTACATTTCTGCTCATATGGTTTCTAATCAAAGCTATTTTTAAAAATTGCCTTCTTAAGCTGTTATCCCATTTCTACTGTAGTTGCTACATTTATATACATTGACTATCCTCCCATTATAACCAAGGAAAACAATATGAATTCACAAGGGATATTATCTCATTTCAATGTTTCAGTGAGATATTTGTCCATGGAGATTTGAAGTGGGATATTTTTCAAGTAATGATTTCCCGATCAACCACACCTGACCTCATCAAAATAGGAATGAAGCTCCAAGAATTCTTTACTCAGCAGTTTGATACCAGCAAGAGAGCTTTGTCTACATGGGGGCCTGTTCCTTATCTTCCCCCAAAGAGTGTGGTCCATGTTGCAGAGAAAAGCTCACACCAGCAATGTACGTATTGAAACTGCTTTAGCCCACTTCGTAATTAAAAGTTTTATGTTCCGATTTCATGATGCGCTTGAACAATGTTTAATAATTTAACTGGGGTGTTAATACTGCAGGTTCCAAAGTCTCAAAAATGAGATGTTGTGAGCAACTCCTACTCAGCTGCTAATTATTATTATTTATATATATATATATATATATATATATATATTTATTTATTTATTTATTTATACCCCACCCATCTGGCTGGGTTTTCCCAGCCACTCTGGGCAGCTCCCAACAGAATATTAAAAATATAATCAAACATTAAAAACTTCCCTAAACAGGGCTGCCTTCAGATGTCTTCTAAAAGTCATATAGTTGTTTATTTCCTTGACATCTGATGAGAGGGCATTCCACAGGGTGGGCGTCGCTCCTGAGAAGGCCCTCTGCCAGATTGGCTTGGTATAATACGAGCTGTTTCCTAAGAATCAGGAAATAGCTCTGCTTGGCAGCCCACCCACTAAGTAAGTCCCCAATTCATAGGCTGACACATTTCTCAAGCATCTCCCACCCCACTTAACCTGGCTGCTACTGATAATGTGGTAGCAAGTGGCTGGGCAATCTCTTTCCCCCTAATTTTAGAAGCCCTTGATAAAAACTATACGGCCCAGAGGCTTCTTGCATAGCAGCTTCCTGGGTGCAAGTAGTCCTGGGATAATATAGTTTAACCAAAGGTTATTAATTCAGGGCTTGTTGGGACAGTGGAGGGAAGTAGAATTATTTGACTTGCATTAAAATATAAAGCAGAGGAGAATTTACAGGTTGTAATGCTCACCTTGTATTAGATGTGAGTATTATGAGCCTACAAACCTTGTATCTCCAAGCCCGGAAATGTGTATCTCAAAAACATCTCTATTTTTAAATGTGTGTGTTTAAAAAAATATATGTATCCTGCTGTGAGAACCCGCAAGAACTTTGGCATAAGTCCTTTGAGGTGAAAACTCATTTTTCTTTTCTACAAACGGAAGGAGTTTTGAAGCACAAAGTACTTCTAAACATCTAATCTACCTACATCAGCATTGCAAGGCACAAAAGATGAGCAAGCACTTTGCATCAAAAGAGCCATACTACTCAATCAAAATAATACTTTATTTTGGGCAGACCACCCATGTCTTAAGAGAGTGAATTGGTATACAGAGTACCAGTGTATGAGAAAGCGAAGTGGTATGCAGAGTTGTAAAGTGCGTGCTCATTCTTTATGCCTTCGTTTTTGATGCAAGTGTAGATTAGATATTTAGAAGTACTTTGTACTTCAAGCTACTTCCTTTTGGGTAAAAGAAAATGGAACTTCACCTCAAAAGACTTTAGTCCATGTTCTTGTGGTTTTTCACATCATGCATTTTTTAAACACTCATTTAAAAATGCTATTGAGATGCATATTTTTATTTAGCAGTATAGCTGTTTCTATGTTTATATATGGGGGTAATCTAAGTTTTATAAATCTACGTAGATAGTTTCAAGAATCCGTTCATACCATTGCTGCTGATCTCTCTGCAATAAATGTACCCTCAACTTTGGAAGAGCCTGACCTATGTGTATATAATTAATGTGTATATTTCTGGATAGGCTCAGAAGTTTTAGATTCCCTAGAGAGAGAGACACACACAGAAAGGCAGAGATTCTGTTAAGTAGATATTAATGCCACTATTTCTTCTGTATGCTTTCCTCCACAGTACTGGATGCAGCACATCATCGTCACTGGCCAGGAGTTTTAAAGGTGGTGTCAGGGTGCCACATATCCTTATTTCAGATTCCTTTACCGGAAGATGGAATGCAGTTTGGAGGCTCTATGAGCCTGCATGGAAATCACATGACATTGGCATGTTTCCATGGACCTAATTTTCGTTCAAAATCATGGGCTCTATTTCATCTTGAAGAACCTAACATTGCCTTTTGGACAGAAGCACAAAAAATTTGGCAAGAAGGTATCAAAAATTATTTCTGCTTTCTGTTTATAGATATTTTTTATCCTTTTAAGTTGTAAATTCTACAAGCACATTAAGCACATAGATCTGGGCTGGACAGCTTCATATTCTGGGCTGACCTCTTGGGCCAAAGCTTGGCTGCATGTGGAATCATGAGACCAATGAGCTTATAACCCAATGACTACTCAGGAACGGGAGAAGTTTTTTCCATGACTTCTTGAAGCTAGATGAATTGTGATTGTGACAGTCTAGTATTCTATGAGGCTAGTGATTGCATGTCTATAAACTGACAAGAGTCTCCAGACAAAGGAAAATACCAAATTAAATCCAGTATCTGATATAATACATGGTGGAAGTTTTTCTCTACTTCTGATTATTGCATACATGCTCTGTAATTGTGCAAACCACACTTTTTTTTGTTAAAAATTACATTCAACATGATTAGGCTCTTCAGTAGGCAAATAACCATGTTTTTAAACCACCCCCACCCCTCCAGGTTCTAGTGAACATTCTACCTATGTTGTGCAAACACTAGACTTCCATTTGGGTCACAATACTATGGTCACAAAGCCATGTGGAGCCCTGGAAAGCCCAATGGCAACCATCACCAAGATCACAAGGAGGCGCCATGAAAACCCACCACATGGAGTGGCGAGTGTGAAAGAATGGTTCAATTATGTTACAGCCACAAGGAATGAAGGTGAGGCCTTCTATCACATTTCTGCTTGCTGATCTGGTTATTGCTGGTGGAATTGCATGGATTTACAATGCAAAGTGAAAGAAGGTGGGGCAGCAGCATGCTAACCACATAGGACTACAGAGTTCAGCAGAACTATGCTGAATTAATTTCAGTTATAGAATCTGAAATGATCTGTGAGTAGCAGTGATAACAATCCGAAGCCCAGTGAAATCAAAACATAGCTCTACTTCCTTTGTATTCGCAGAGTTGAACCTTCTCCGAAATGTTGATGCAAATAACCCAGAGAACAGCACAACAGTGAAAAGCTCTAGCTTGTTAAGCGGATTCAGAGGAGGCTCCAGTTACAATCATGAGACCGAAACTATCTTTGCATTACCAAGGATGCAGCTGGACTTTAAATCTATTCACGTTCAGCAGCCACAGGAACCTTTATTACAAGGTAAAGTGCGATGTGTTATACCTTCTGAACTACAAACCTAATTCATACCTTATGAAAAGTTAATTGAGTATTATTCAAAATCTTAGATAATCTGGCCTTAAAAGCATTAAACATATAAACTGTGTGGGGTTTTTTGTGTGATGAAGACCATCTAGCAATCCTGTTCAATAGCTGAAAAATTAGATCAGTTCTAACCGTTTAATCCAAAGGAAAGAAGAAAAGAAAGTACAGCGGACTCTCCGGATATGAACTTAATTTGTTCCAGGGGTCCGTACGTACCCCAAAAAGTCCACATCTAGAGGTGCCGCTTCTGCGCACACGCAGCATGATAGAGCACTTTTGCGCATGCACGCACAGCGGAACCTGGAAGTAAACACTTCTGGGGTTGCCACGTTCACAACCCTGAAAGTTACGTTACCCGAAGGTAACATAACCCGAGGGTCCACTGTAGTAAGTCTGCAGTCTCTCTGATCCCACAAGCAATGGCATATATACCATTTAATGGGCTTCCTTGACGCCGGTTGCACTGCATTAGTGTCCTATTTAGAACTTCTGGTCTGTGGGCCTAATTAGGCTCACTAGAGCTTCTTATTTGACCTGTAAGGCCATTTCACCCAAACTACAGCTACCTGCACTACACCTGACATCATACATTGTATCTGGAGTGGGGTTAGGTAAAGGAGGTTTGCTGGCATCACCAATAAGCTGATCAGTGGGGCCTGCAAAGCCCTATACAAAACACTGGGCCAAGATAGCGCTTTGAAAGAGGCTTCTGAAAACCCAAATATCAGAACTTTAGCTTAATTTTCAAAAGTCCCTTTCAAAGCACTGCTTAAAATACCACTTTGAAAGTGGATTCTGAAGACCTGTGTGGGCAAAATAATCATGTGATATAATTGTGGTATCAGGTGACTGGCAGATGGGTGTCTCCACCCCACTTGTCAGACTCAACCTCTGAAGGGCAGGAGAGATAACAGTCTGGTCCACCGGCCAGATCCAGTCCCCATTCCTGGTTTAGAACTTCTGTTTGGAGATGTGGTGCAGAGCAGTAGTTGTAATATCATCTTGAAGCCAGTGCGTACCTGCCTTGCCAAGGAGAGATGCCAAATGTATCAGTAGGATTTTTATTTTAAGATCACGCTGCAAATGATTAGCACTTTTAAAATACTACCGCATTTTAACATTTGCCATTAAAAAGTTTGCATGAAAATCACCTCTGCCAAAATTAATAACGTTTTGTTACAGATCCCAGCGCTAAGCCAAAAGTGGAGTGCAGTGTAGTTACAGAATTCACTGATCACATATGTGTAACTATGGATGCTGAGTTGATAATGTTTCTGCATGACCTGGTATCGGCTTATCTTAAAGAAAAGGAGAAAGGTATGTAGATCAATTTCTGGATGATTTGGAAATGATACACTTCACAAATAGTTAATGAAGCCTAGCATATTAAAATGAGCATTTTTTGTAATTACAGTGTATTACAGTTAAGATACTATATGTAAACATGCCTTGTAATTATATTGCTTTTACTTTTATATTGTAAACCACCCTGTGATCTTCGAGTGAAGGGCAATATTGAAATTTAGGTAAAAGTACCCCTGCCCCCGTACGGGCCAGTCGTGTCCGACTCTGGGGTTGCGCGCCCATCTCGCTTAAGAGGCCGGGGGCCAGCGCTGTCCGCAGACACTTCCGGGTCACGTGGCCAGCGTGACAAGCTGCATCTGGCGAGCCAGCGCAGCACACGGAAACACCATTTACCTTCCCGCTAGTAAGCGGTCCCTATTTATCTACTTGCACCCGGAGGTGCTTTCGAACTGCTAAGTTGGCAGGCGCTGGGACCGAGCAACGGGAGCTCACCCCGCCGCGGGGATTCGAACCGCCGACCTGACGATCGGCAAGTCCTAGGCACTGAGGTTTTAGCCACAGCGCCACCCGCGTCCCTAATATAGAAATTTAATGAATAGTAATTATAATTAGGAACATGTTTGGTCATTACATTAACAATTCAATCTGCATTTTAAAGAAATCTAATATCTATGCCTTATTGTTTTTACCCTTTTCTAGCCATCTTTCCACCTCGTATTTTTTCTAGTCGGCCGGGTCAGAAAAGCCCCATCAGTGTACTTGATGAGAGCTCTGCTGAGAAGGGAGCAGAAGAAAGTATTACTTACACTACTGTGGACTGGAGAGAATTTATCTGCAATACATGGCATCTGGAGCCCACGCTCAGGTAAATGAGTCATTCTGTTTGCAGTAAAATTGGGAAAATTGGAATGTTCCCCCCCCCTTCCAGATTGGTTCTACATAGTGAGAGAGAAGCAAGGGAACCTTACATTGCAGTGTGGCGTGCTTCTGTTTAGCATTGCAGCCACTTCATTCTGTTCCCCACGCCCTATTTTTTTTTCTCTCTCCTTCTCAGTGGTCATGTTTATTTCATTTGCATGTTCAGATATTGACAATACTAATATATTTTAACTTTTAGATTAATCTCCTGGACTGGAAGAAAAATCGACCCAGTAGGTGTCGACTACATTCTCCAGAAGCTAGGCTTCCATCATGCAAGAACTACTATTCCTAAATGGCTTCAGCGTGGGGTGATGGACCCACTGGACAAAGTTCTGTCAGTTCTTATCAAGAAGCTTGGCACTGCACTACAGGATGAGAAAGAAAGGAAAGGAAAAGATAAAGAAGATCACTGAATTAACAGGGCAACTGAAAGAACCCAGCAGTTTTTTGCTACTTTATTTAAAACTTGATTGACGTTGTGAATAACTGTTTACCGTGGTGTACATGATGCCATTTTGTATTCAGTCTAGTACTACATGACCAATGTTTGTGAAGAAAAACTGTAAAGCTGCTGTTTAGCATTCACAATTGTATTATGTGCAATATTTTGCATCTCTAAGCTACAGATTAACTGTGAATTTTCATAACTTTTATTTGCCATAACACTGAAAAAACCCTTTTGGATAATGTGATTCCCTGAATGGCTTTTTCTTGTCAATGTAGATTGTATAAATTCTATATGTATTTAATTTATGGAACCGTGATTGCTATAGTGCTAAATCATTTTAAGTTTGTTATACTTGGAATAAAAATTAATGTCAACATGCTGGTCTTTTTATTACTATTTTTTTAAAAAAATGTTTTCATAGGAGTGCTGAGAGTGAGGCAGGTGAATAATGACAAAAATGTTAACACTAAATTCAGTGTGATCAGCATTTTGCCCAAAGCATTCATGGGATTTGCCTACAGATAGTAGCTTTGAGAAGTTGGCTATGCTGTGACACCTTCCTAAATAATCATTTACAGTGAAGCAAACAAATCAGAAGAAGCTGAAAGTCTCAGACAGAGACTTGCAATGAGAACTCTGATGCTACACCCATGGCCTCCTGCAGCTCTAGTACTAAGTTTGGACTTACTGAAGGAACTGAGAGTACGTCTCCCTTGAAGTCCGGAGGAATGAGGAGGAGGGAGAATTTGCCACTTAATCCCACCCTCTCTGCCCAGGAGTGAATTAAGTGGCAAAATGTAGTGAGCCCTAGAGCTCCTATAAGGACCTTGCTTCCCTGTCACTCTGTAGAACACGCTTCCTCAACCTCGGCCCTCCAGATGTTTTTGGCCTACAACTCCCATGATCCCTAGCTAGCAGGACCAGTGGTCAGGGATGATGGGAACTGTAGTCTCAAAACATCTGGAGGGCCGAGGTTGAGGAAGCCAGGGGTTGAATCAATCTGGAAGGGTGAGGAACTGCCTCCCCTTGGAGATACAGAAGATTGGCCCAGACAACTAATCCAAGGGGATAGATAACAAATCAGAATACCCTCTGGGAATCCCATGTCATGAACTGGCAGGTCGATGGGGAGGAGGAAGGGGGTCTTTACAAGGGGTGTAGCTGGGACTGGGGAAGGAAGTGCTCTCAGGGTGATGGAGGATGAAGAAGAGATTGGGGTCAGTGCATAGGAACCACAGCTGCTGGACCCATCGCCAAAGGGCCCCCTTTCTGCACGAAACACGACAGGCTCTGAGGTGTAGGGAGCAGCAGGAGGGACGTTCCAGGAGGCTGAGACAGGCAAGAACTACAGCCCAGCTCCCATATGTGGTGGACCTGTAAAAGGGTAAAAGAGTATTGGGAAATAATTCAGAATGAATTGAAAAAAATGTTTAAAAGGAGTCTTTTTTTAAAAAGTACTTTTTGTTGGGGATAATTCAGACGGAAATTCCCAGGTGTCAAAAAATGTTATTTATGTTTGCCACTACTATAGCCCTTGTTTTGTTAGCCCCAAAATGGAAAAAGAGCAAGGTCCCAACTAAAGAAGAATGGCAACTTAAACTGATGGAATATGCGCAACTTGCGGACGTAACATATAGAATAAGAGAACAAGAAGAACATACGTTTAAAGAAGATGTTTATTAAATATATGGGGGAAATTGTGTACACTTGAAAACGTTGGCAGCATTAAGATAAATTCAACGGTGTAAATAAGTTTTGATGGATGTAATAATGGAATACTGAATGGTTTAGTTTGTGTAAAATAGGCAGGGATTTATGTTTTGCAAAATGAACTATGAAAAGAGAAGTAGGGAAGTCACTGATATTTTAAGGTTGTTTAAATGAATATTCAAAAATGTAAAACAGAAAATTTAATAAAAATTATAGTAAGAAAAAAAAGATCCACAGCTCAGCTCCCTAGCTGGCCAGCTGGGACTCATTAGCTCTGAGAGGAGGTGTGTGATTCCTCAGCTGAAGTTGGATTGAAACAGGTGAGGGTCACCTGCCTCATCAAGCCCAGATGCTGCAATTAGCAGGCAGAAAACAAAAGGCAAGCAGAGCTGAGGTGCTGGGTCTGCTGAACTTTGCTGGACTTTGACTGGGATACTCCTGGACTTTTACGGGACTGTGCTTTGGGTTTGACTCTTGACACTATCCTCGACTTAGAGTGACCCTGGACTGTGTTTCCTGACCTTTGGACTTTGCTTGTGTGGACTGAGCTTTGGATTTGGCATAAGGACTCGCTGCCAGGTAGGCCCGGGGTCCAGAACACCCTGAAGAAATAAAACATTTTAATATTAGGGATTTCTTAAAACAATTTATCTTTTTCAAACCATCCAAGAACCTTGCTGGTCTTGATGGCTTCTGATATTTTCATCACCTCATTTTTAAAATTTAGTTATAAAATTTGGGGGTGAGGGAGGTTGAGGAGGATTTCAACTTGATTTGCCAGGGACTGTAGAAAATAAAGCATATTAACATTGTAATAACATTTTCACACATATCACTAAAAAGTGCCTTCAAACCCAATGTGAATGTCAACATGGGTCCAAAAAGTATTGTATTCTGCCCAATGAAAAAAACTTGCCCAAAGCTTCTGAACTCCTTCAGGCAAGCTAAAATGTTATAGCCAGGGAATCAAAAGCCACTCTCAGTTTGTATACTTTGGATACAAAGAAGAACATCACAGAAAAGGGAAGACCAACTTAGCAGCATCCATCAATTAGAGCAGTGATGGCCAAACTTGGCCCTCCAGCTGTTTGGGGACTATAACTCCCATCATCCCTAGCTAACAGGACCAGTGGTCAGGGATGGTGGGAATTGTAGTTCCAAAACAGCTGGAGGGCCAGGTTTGGCCATCACTGAACTAGAGGATCAGCAGCTGGTAAGGCATTTATGTCCATTATTTTAAACACAGGCTGAACTTACTGTTGGTGTGTAAGAATATAGATGCTGGAAACTTCTGAAGTCTTCTGTAATGGCCATACATAAATGTATCTTGTTTTTTTCATTTAATTGGATAAGGCAAAGACAATCAAAGAACAGAATTGTTAAAATGACTGTCAGATTCTTGATGGGTGCGTCAGATTGCGTCTGTTTTAGCTGTGCAGTCAGCACTTCCTGTAATTTTAATTGCTTCTGAATATAATCAGTAATGATAAGCAAATTTGGAAAGAAGTGCAGAGGCTTGTGGCATTCTAAGCCAAACAGATTTTGGCTTTGTGTTTTGTCTGAACCTTTTTAGTGACGTCCTTCTTGAACTAATAGTGGTATCAGATTATTTGTTAGAATCAGATTGTGATGTGACTCAGATTTGTGTCCATGTTAATTCTCTGGTTGATATGTTGCAAGATCTCAGGAATGGGGGGGGGGGCAGGGAGGAATTCACTAAAATTGTGGCCGTATGGATGATAAATGTATAAAGACACTGTTAGATTGACAAAATATTAATCAAAATCCTTTGGCCTTGAAACTTGTCAGTCATTTTGTACAAGTGCCTAAGTATTGGCTTATGCAGTTTATTTAGATCTACATTCTCCTCATTCTCTTACAGTGAGTGACAATCTAATCTTGTTCTTATTTTTCCTTACACTGAGAGTCCGCCTTGCTGGCTCTGCCTGCACTGGTTCAAAAACAACTGTTTTCTTTAAAAAGTATTGTTTCGGTCTGTTGAATTTGAATGTGAAGTGACTCTGCACTGTTTGGAAACCTTTTTCCTAACTATAATTTGGATTTGGTTAATATATGCTCCATACAAAATTATTGCATAAATTAATCAGTATTTACGTGATTTCTCATACTTTGGCTATGACACTTTAAAATAAGTGAGGCTGAACGGTTTAAAAGTGAAGAATTGTGTTACTGGCAATTATTATTTTGCTGGGTTTGGTACCTGTTTGTAAGGGCAATGCGAATTAGCATGCCATCACCTTGCTTTAAAGGTTGGTTGCTTCTATTCTGGCTTCAAAGCCACAATTTTCCTTATTAATCATTGTGAAACTTTGTGGGCTTTTTTTTTTCAGTTGTGGGCACTCAACTTTTTAAGCCTGTAGGAAACTACAGCAGCAGAAAACCCCACAAATAAAGTGCCAACCAAATATGTGATCTACTGATGCTACATTATGGAAAACGGGTCTGGTATTCTGCACATAATTGTGTTTGCATATGGAAGCAAGTTGGAAATTGTATCAGGTGTCTTAAATATTTAATGTTATTTCAGAAATGGTTGATTATTTAAGGATTTAGAAGGAAGGGCTTGAAGACTGCATGGTCTTAATCACGCACAATAGTTTGCCATTTAAATTAATTCAGCCAACTTCGTAAAATGTTGCGTGTGATACATTCACATCCAAGAACTAGCAAGCTCACAAATGTTCTACTGCTTTTGTTGTCCAAATGGTTAAAATATGCAAACCAGTGGCTAAAAGTGTATTTAATGCCATTTCTTTGAAGTTTGTGTCCCCCTTAAGGAGTTGATTTATATATGTGAAAGATATATTGGAAAAGGCTTTTATTGTGTTTAAGCTGTTTTCGAGGGACGCGGGTGGTGCTGTGGGTAAAACCTCAGCGCCTAGGAGGTTCAAATCCCTGCAGTGGGGTGAGCTCCCGTCGTTCGGTCCCAGCTCCTGCCCACCTAGCAGTTCAAAAGCACCCCTAAGTGCAAGTAGATAAATAGGTACCGCTTTATAGCGGGAAGGTAAACGGTGTTTCCGTGTGCTGTGCTGCTGCAGGCTCGCCAGAGCGGCTTCACCACGCTGGCCACGTGACCTGGAAGTGTCTCTGGACAGCGCTGGCTCCCAGCCTCTTAAGCGAGATGGGCGCACAACCCTAGAGTCGGACACGACTGGCCCGTACGGGCAGGGGTACCTTTACCTTTACCTTTAAGCTGTTTTCAAGAGTCTTCATAAGCTAAGTTTTAGAATCAAAGTGAAGGAAGTTTCATGAATAGTGATGGTCATATGGTAACCATCAAGAACATGCTTGGATATGGATGGCTCCACATGCAGCTGTGTAATGTGTATATGACTTACTGCATGGAGAGTCTTTATGGTGTCTGCTGGCCCCAGAATTGAAGTGGAGCTGTACAGTTGTAGAAACAATGGGGCAAACAGCTTTTATACCATGTGAAGCCACTGTGGTCTAAACCACTGAGCCTTTTGGGCTTGCCAATCAGAAGATTCACAGTTCAAATCCCCGTGATGGGGTGAGCTCCTGTTGCATTGTCCCAGCTCCTGCCAACCTAGCAGTTTGAAAGCACACCGGGGCAAGTAGATAAATAGGTACCGCTGTGGCGGGAAGGTAAATGACATTTCCGTGTCCTCTGGTTTCCGTCATGGTGTTCCGTTGCACCAGAAGCGGTTTTGTCATGCTGGCCACATGACCCAGAAAGCTGTCTGTGGACAAACGCCGGCTCCCTCGGCCTGAAAAGCGAGATGACTGCTGCAACCCCAGTTGCCTTTGGCTGGACTTAACCGTCCAATGGTCCATTACCTTTTTGCATCACCTTCATTTTGATATTTTTGTGAATGAAACAAGCCTGAGCCTGACTTACACTGTAACATGTAAAAAAAATATATGCTAATTTGTTTGACTTGCTGTGGTCTAATTCACATTTAGGAATGTTAAATAGAAATCTCATCTTCCTAATTTTTCCTTACTAATTAACTGGAGTGACCTGCATGATGCTCTCCTCCTGGGTTACAGTTTCCCCCATCCCTGACCACCGGCCATGCTGACCGGGCCTGATGGGAGTTTTCGTCCACCAAGATCTGGAGGGCATCCCATTGACTTCTCCTAAATCAGTGTGTGTTGGAACAAATAGCCCAATTAAGCATTGGATACTTTTGTCAAATGCTGTGAATTGTTGTTTGACTTGTGTGGCTGAAATATAATAATGTGTTCATTTTCACTGGAAAGTTTGATTTCCCCCACCCCTGCTCTCTTTAGTTATTCATAACTAAACATTTTCAGTATGCCATTTTCTCCATAAGCATATGTTCCCACAACTCACCTTAATGCCAAGCGTCATGCTCTCATGCTGCTGTGTTAACACTTTTTAAATATCAAACAGTGCGCTGGGTTCATCACAGGGCACAAGTGACAATAGATCTGAGGAAGGTGCGTTCTAGCGCCTTTTAATCTAGGGGAAAAAGCACTGTATATACCAGGGGTAGGCAACCTAAGGCCCGTGGGCCAGATGCAGCCCAATCGCCTGCTTAATCCGACCCCCGGACGGTCTGGGAATCAGCGTGTTTTTACATGAGTAGAATGTGTCCTTATAGTTAAAATACATCTCTGGGTTATTTGTGGGGCCTGCCTGGTGTTTTTACATGAGTAGAATGTGTGCTTTTATTTAAAATGCATCTCTGGGTTATTTGTGGGGTGTAGGAATTTGTTCATTCTCCCCCCCCAAAAAAAAAAAAATAGTCTGGCCCACCACATAGTCTGAGGGACGGTGGACTGGCCCATGGCTGAAAAAGGTTGCTGACCCCTGGTATATACCCAACCCTTTGTGGCCGTCCCATGTCTAGCGGGAAGAGAGAGAAAAAGAGACTTCCCCGTGCTCTCAGAGCTCATGTGCAGAGAGCTTAAAAGCAGAGAGCTTATCACTTGTTGTGATAAGAGCTTTAAGGCTCTCTGTCTTGGTGGATGTGGACCATAGCTGTCAACATTCAGATTTGAAAATAAGGGATCAGCAGTCTCACCTGTCCCTGGGACAGTCTACGGGATATCTAACAATCCCGGATAGCAGCGGGAAGCAGTGGGAAACGGCGCTGGAATAAGGGAATTTCCCGCAAAAAAAGGGAAGGTTGACAGTTATGATGTGGACTAGGCCTGCTCAGTATGCCAGCTCTGGAAGGATAGAGATGCTTACCTAGGATATTGTGCAAACTTAGGGTGGCCCCCACAAGATCTCATGAGGGCATCACCCCAGAGTCTACATGCTGAGCAGGCCTTGCCCCCACCCCACGAGTAAGGCAGAGAGCTTAGAAGCTCTTTTTGAGCCAAGTAACCCCAAGTAGACTCAGCACAAAAAGAGCTTTTGAGCTCTCCACCTTGCTTGGACTGAACATGCACAATTTCAACCAGCCTGTCTTCAGCCATGTATGGTTGAAATTGTGTGAGTTAAATGCGCATAAGATGCAATAGTACTGTATCTGCAACAAGCACAACAATTTATGACTTGACTGCTCTGTCTGTAATGCTTTAGGTTCCCTGAATATTGACTCTGCAGGGGACAAGAAGGGTAACTGTGACTGTCCAGAGGAAACTCATTACATGAGAAAGATAAGTTTCTTTCAGGCAGTCAAAACCTTCCTCTACATAAAGTGGCCACACTGCCCATTTAGTACAACCTTCTGTTTTATGTTCTTTAACCAGTTTGCCCATTAATACTAACTGGGTCCTGCACTCAGGGTTCAAATTTGCTCAGCTCCATGTCAGCAGTCATGAATCATACATGGCAGCCATTGAAAAAAGCCCAGATCATTTAAATAGCAGTGCAGATGGTTGAATCTAGAATATTAGGGTTCTAAAGCATTCCTTGTAGTACTGTGCTGGGACCTCTCTTGCTGCTGATTGTTGGAGATCAATGGTATGTCAGAAGCCTTTCACAAGAAAGCTTGAGAAAACAAATCTCTTTCAAGGCAGTTGATTGATAGTCTACTGTTGTTTGTTCCAGATAATAGCTGGTTTTTTTGTTTTGTTTTTTCATTCTTTACCTGCCTGTTTATTGCCTGCTTGAGGTGTACAAATATCTTCATTCTCCATCTACAGAGTAGAACACATCAAAGAAAAAACGATAGACAGATACTATACCAGTGGAGCTTTCTTTAATCTTATGTCTGTTGTAGAGAATGCTGAAATGATGTTTCTCATGTTAAATATGTTTTGTTTCACGGTCTTTCAGTCTGCTTTATGCTTGTATTATTTGACTAATTTGGGCTCTGCCACACAATTTCAGGAACTAATCAAAATGTTTTGACAGAGAAGCAGACAGAGAAGTTCAGATTTGTCTGTGAGCTACACTTAACCGTAATGATGAACTCGGGCATAAACAAATGTTTACTAGGCTCTTCCAAAATGTGGTTCATCTCCCTTATCAAGGCTGACTTAAATGTTGGATCATGAGAGCTGTATGTAGAGTGCAAACCATTTGAGTTACAGGAATGCTCTTTCCCACCATCATTGCAGAGCAGCACTTCTCACCAAAGAGAAGCAGGAGTTAGCTGGAAGTGACGTGACAAGAGCTGAGAGATTGTGGGAGAGATATTGGGGCTGGCTGTGAGAAAATAAGCGAGTTTTGCCTTTGAACTGGGGTTCTTGAGAGACTGGATTGAACTTGCAAAAGACTTCTTCTTTGCTATTGTTTGCTTTTGTAGTGAGAAGAATGTCTGTTGATACTTACATATAATGGAAAAATGCTTATTAAGGGAGCAAAGTATTAAATGGAATGTAAAGAGTGAAATAATTCAGAACGCGAATAGCGAGGCAGAAAGGAGCAAGGAAAAGATGGGGGGTTTTTTTTCTGTGAAGGTACAGGTATGTCACTAAATTCTCTCTAGAGCCCATCAGCATTACATGTGCTTTCCTTCATTCGCTGTCGCGTCACTTTATGATGAACACAGGGCATCTTAATCAAAAGGGGGGGGGGGGGAAATAGTCTTGAACTAATGTTGCCCCTCACCTCTGCCTGGTTGTTTTTTTTAATGACCTAAAAATAACTTTGTCATGAATAGTGGAATGCTTAAAACTTTTTCATTTTGGGATGTATATTTTAGAATCTCTGCCTTACATTGTGCCTTGGGGAGCTGTTTTGGGACAGCAGACAGCCTGTTCAGCCCAGTCTCTTCCAATGGTCACCAGTTGTGGCACTATAATAATTTGAGAGCCACTATGCAAAGTTGCTGATTGGAATCCTCACAGGAAAGCATATTGGGGAAATATAACTTTGCCATATGTTTTGCCTTTTCTGATCTCGTTTTGTTACCTTCTGCTTATCCTTACATTTTGACTTTACAGCTATAGGAACATAGTTTTAAAGGTCTGGTAAAAAAGTAAAAGTTTACTTTGCTTGGGCCACTAGGCATGATACTCAAAGGTCTGTCCAACTAACCGTGCAATCCCATAAGTATCTACTTGGAGGTAAACCTCACCTGACTCGGTGGAACTTAAATAGTTGTGTGTCGGATTGGAGTCTCATTCTGCATGGCAAAACAAGTTTCTGGTCTTCTCTGTCTTCAACAGTAGTCTCTTGTACTACATGGCAAACTGCTTTTTAAGCTTGTGAGAGTGTTTCAGGAGGGAAAACATCCCTCTGATCACAGCCAAGCCTTTGGACATGCCACTTCATGATGCAGTCAATGACAAATAGTAGGTGAAGGGGCTTTGCTCTTCCCAGCCACTCCTCTCCTGATTTAAAGTGGGAGGTTGGTTGGCCAGGAGGAAGATGGAGCGAGAGCAAGAAGGGATCAGTGAGCATCTGCAGGCAAGTCCCAGGGATGCACTGGGTGGGCAAAGGAAGCAAAGGACCTGGGCATGTCCTGCAGGTGATGGATCTGTTACTCTTGTGTGTGTGGCCTTAACATTGCTTGTCTTGGGCTTAACTGGGAGTAGTGTGAATGCCTATCAGTGTCCCTCTTCTTAGGGGCTGCTCCAGCTTAGATACGTAAAGAACCAAGCTGTATTGTTGACAATAAGGAAGCCAGTGTGGATGGGCCATAATTCAATTATTGCTAAGTTTTTATTGCTAAAATGTCTGGTTGATATTTATTTTATGGAAAACATTGGAGTAGCTTGGCCCCATGAATCTTTCATTGGAAATGTGATCTGGCGTACCTCACAGTAAGTGTACATAGGACAGCCGCTACTTGATTTTATTGAACCATGAACTTTCACAGCTGACAGCATCAGATACATTAAACCAGTGGTTTTCAGCCAGTGCATCTGACATCATAATCAAAGGAAAACGGTGTCTCAGAGCCTGTACAGAGTGCCTTTCATTTCCATTTCCTCACTGAGTCGCTGGCAGTTGGTACTGTTTACTAACCTTGTTGTGATTTTATTTTATTGCGTGCCACCTTACGAAAACGTTTAGCAGGGCAAGGAATTGAACTGGGCGTAAGCTAAGGTAATTGTGAGTTGAATTAATAGATACAACATTATCTTTTCCCCTCTCTTATATATATGTTTGTACAAGTATAACTATTAAAATATAGCTATTGGTTTTAAAAAAATAAGTCTGGAGTTCATAAATGAAGGACTAGATCTAATATGAAATAATTTTTTTAATTATTAAATTATATTTTATAATTATTTTAATCAGGTCACATAAAAGGTAACTAAGAAAAGCAAACACAATAAATTAGACTTTAAATAAAATAAATTAATTGTCACATGATGTGCTGTTAGTTTGAGTAACATTGCCGGAGAAATGTATTTATTTTCTTAAAAGCATCTTCCAGTAAGAGATCTTGGCTTACTTGGCTTACTTCATTTCCTTCTTCTTCAATTCCTTTCTGCAATGAAAATATTTATGAAATTTGTCATTAACCAATTCTAAATACAAAATGAAAGAGGTGGGCATTATAACCCAAATAAGGAATCGTAAGGAAGCAAAAACATTTAAACTGGCACAGAAACATCAGTTTGCAAATGTACAACAGGATGTGCATTTAGTCTTTCCCCCTTTTCTGGGCTCAGGGTAGCTTATCTTTACCTTTCTAGGACTGCTTGCTCTTTTTTTCAGTTGGTGAGCAGAGAGGCCACTGACCCCAATCCATACATTACCTGCAGAAGGGGGGAGCTTTGCAAGGCGAAGAGAGATGTCTCCCTTTGGTGTTGCTATTGTTCCTGGTCCCTGGCCACCAACCAAGATCTCAGGAGATCTCAGAAGCTCAAAACTCACAAGACCCAGGATTTTGAGGGCCTTCCAGGATAGGGAGGTGGCCCAGATCAAGGCATTGGCACCACCTGCCCAAATTTTAGGCTACTGGGAGGTAGGGCTGCCCTTCAGCTGAACCACATGACCATGCTCTGGGCTTCCCATAGTCACAGGTGACCAAGAACACCTGGGGGGCAATCACAGCATGGGAAGCCACACCATTCCACCCTCAAGGAACATGACAGTGATAATATATTCCCCGCCTCACTACTAATTTTACTGATACCATTCTAATCGATTTTCTGTAAAGTTGTTTCCATTTTGCACCAGCACTGTGTCAGTCTTCTTATTTGCCATTTGCAAACAAGGACCACTCAGTTGTAAAACAATAAAATTATTGTGTCATCTCTGCTAATATTCCAGGAGTGGCTTTAGAATAAAGATTTCTTGAAAGCGGTTTAGATGGAATGTCAAATTTCACTTGCTATACTGTATCATGTGACATCCTAGTAAAGTCCCACACTTTAGTTTTGTATACTGTGTTAAAATGCATTGTTTTTATATAGTCTGTGAGGTGAATCTGGCAGAATACCAAGGCAAAATTAGAATATGATTCCTATGCAGGACCACTTGTCAGCATGCGATGTGTGCGTTGATCTTAAATGCAAAACAAAAAATCAAACCAAAATTAAATCTTAGGTAAACTTACCCAAGCAGCATCAATATTTTCCTGGATATTTCGTATAGTAGTCACAATGTGATCTTTGCCAACATTTTCTTCTACTAGAACATCAAGTTCCTTCTTGAAATGCTCTATGGTTGAACGTGCACATGGCCTCTTAAATAAGAAGAAAAAAAGCAATATTATGCAGGACTGTCTTTTACTAAAATCAATTGTTATTTGAATAGCCAGCATTATTACTTTATTTTAAAGCAGGCATCCCCAAACTCGGCCCTCCAGATGTTTTGGGACTACAATTCCCATCATCCCTGACCACTGGTCCTGTTAGCTAGGGATGATGGGAGTTGTAGTCCCAAAAATATCTGGAGGGTCAAGTTTGGGGGTGCCTGTTTTAAAGTCTTGTCGTTGTAACTGTAATCAGAAATTATTCATTATAAAATACTTCCCACCACACTCCCTCTCTTTGAGTACCAGTGTAAAGACAATTTTCAGTACAATAAAGGACTTTGGCTACAATCCTACAAACACTTATTTGGGATTAAACCCTTTTGAGCTTAATGGGACATTCCAAATATACAGCCATAACTATTATATACAGCTGTTTTTATGCAGTGTTTTAACCACTGCATGACTAGCTTGGAAAACATTTAGTTGTACTGGTGTTCATGCAGTGATAGAAGGGATATTCCCTCATAAGTAGCTGCTTTATACCAAGCCGGGTCCTTGTTCCAGTTGGGCCAATAGAGTCAACACTGATTGGTTGTGGCTCCCTGGGGTTTTAGACAGCAGACTCTCCCAAGCGTACCTGGAGCGGGCACTGAACTGTTGGCCTCTCTGCCTTCTGCCCTACCAGTCCCAGTTGGTACTAGCCACCATTGATATTTGTAGTAATGGAAGCTGGGGGAGAAGAACTATATCCAGCTCTTCTGCTTGCCAGCTTAATTCCTAGTTGTAAGGGGTGGGGGAACCTCCTTTGCTAGCATGGGAACTATCTTTGTAAACAATAACAACCTCTTATTCAGAACCAGTCAGTGCATTTTGTTGTTTTTTATTTGGTCCTACTGGCACATCTAGAAGCTGCGGGAGAGTTGTTAATAGTGTCATTATTTATTTATTTATTTAACTAACTAACTAACTAACTAATTGGCTGCAGTAAAAGGCTAATGAACTCATTGCCACCAAAACATAATGACAGAATAGATTTTCTATTTTTTTAAAAAAGTTTTTTATTTATACAACAAGAAAAAATAACAAAAAACCCCCCACAAATACCAAATTACACACAAATTACAAAAATAACCATAGACACATAATTTTCTTAGCAAACAATAAAACATCTATTGGTCGTAACACTATAAAGACCCAACCTAATTAGGTCTGGCAGGCTCCCTGTCTGGTCTTGGAGACCGTATTATTTATTTATTTTTTAATAAACCCCACCCACCTACCCTACACCTGATGTCCTATTCAACATCAGATGTGAGACAGGTAAAGAAACAGCAAAGCAAGGATTGCAGACGCTGCTCCTTAGTGCTGCTTGCAAAGCCTCGTGCCATTGCAAATGCTAATGATCACACAGTTGGCTGTGCTTTCAAAGCCCTTGCCCTGACAGCACACCTTCAAAGTCTGTTTGCAGGCTCAGTCTGGATTTAAACCATGCCTGCAAATGGTTGGGGGGGCACCTTCCACAGATGAGCTCTTTAAGTATTTATCGTGCTGTCATGCAAATTCCTGGGGCTACTCAACAGCAGCATGCTGTGAAAAGATAACGGGCAGCCTTCATGAACGGCAAAAGTCAGATTTTCAAGCAAAGGTTTGTACACTAAACTCAAACAATAGGCATTGATATTATCTGTCGTTGCTTTTTTGCTTAAGACATGCATAGTTCTGCAAACCACAGGCTTCACAGGGTGTAACCTGAAGCCTATGTAACCTGAGGTACCACTGTAGATCTCTTGCCACAAATGAGTAAAGGCAGCACGTATTTTTGTGTTTTAAAGTCACATACAGTGGTACCTCGGGTTACAGATGCTTCAGGTTACATACGCTTCAGGTTACAGACTCCGCTAACCCAGAAATAGTACCTCGGGTTAAGAACTTTGCTTCAGGATGAGAACAGAAATTGTGCTCCAGCGGCGCAGCGGCAGCAGGAGGCCCCATTAGCTAAAGTGGTACCTCAGGTTAAGAACAGTTTCAGTTTTAGAACGGACCTCCAGAACGAATTAAGTACTTAACCCGAGGTACCACTGTATGTGGAAATCCCATATGTATATGGAGCGCAATACAGTCAAAGGTTAAGTGTTCCTTTGTCCCATTTGTTTCTCTGGGGAAGCTTTTTAAAATGGCCCTAATAGTTTGAATCAATCATTGCACAGGAATTCTACTTACCCCGGTGCTGTTTGGCATATATAATGTAGCTCCATTATTCTGAAAAAAGAAATAAAATAGGTATGGAGTCTGGCTTAACAGATAGCAAAATCAGTGCAACAAAGAATAAATTAACCACTTACTGGTAAAATCTCCTGAAGTTTGCTGATGCCCACCATTATTGCATCTAGATATGACAGGCGAGTCCCAGGGGCATTGGTCACAGGTGCACAATTCCCAACCATTGTAGCTAAGCTTAGTGTGATAAAAGAGAGGCTTAATTCTGTGTACATGACGGCAATAGTTTTAGTCTGACTAATTAGTTCTTCAACTAGTTGGTGTGGGTATATATACTGATTTTGGAAAGGGAAAAAAATGTGAAAAGTTATTACGCCCTTCTCATCTTCTGAGTAGCAAGTGTCACCATTTTCCCCCTTCCACTGATGACATTTTGGAATTTCTTTTATGAAGGGATGTGGATAAAGTGCATGTTAGTAACAGAAACCTAAACCAACTTTGGGCATCACTTGAGTGTGCTTTTTCCCCTGAAACTTTCCCCTCCACCTTCTCCATTTGGAAAGACTGGGCCAAGCACTCCAACGCTGATGCTGTGGGTATGTGTGGGTGGGGGAGTGGCCACAACAGAGTGGCAGAGCACATTGCATACTGTACTTTGGTTGCAGAAGATGCCAAGCTCCACCCTGGGCATCGGGGGGGGGGGGGGCTGGACATGCAGGAAGGAAATCTTATGTGACAGACAGTGATAAACCACTGTCTGAGGCTTGAAGAGCTAGTGCCAATCAGAGCAAGCAATGCTAGCCGAATACTGCAGTGAAAGGTTTAATGCGATTGCTTAACAGGTTTAAGTTTAAAGATCAAGAAACAATTGGGATTTTTCTTTTGCTTTTAAAGAGCTCTGTGGGACGCGGGTGGTGCTGTGGGTTAAACCACAGAGCCTAGGACTTGCCTATCAGAACTTTGGTGGTTCGAATCCCCGAGACGGGGTGAGCTCCCATTGCTCAGTCCCAGCTCCTGCCAACCTAGCAGTTCGAAAGCATGTCAAAGTTCAAGTAGATAAATAGGTACCGCTCCGGTGGGAACGTAAACAGTGTTTCTGTGTGCTACTCTGGTTCGCCACAAGCGGCTTAGTCATGCTGGCCACATGACCCGGAAGCTGTACGCCAGCTCCCTTGGCCAACTAAGTGAGCTGAGCGCCCCAACCCCAGAGTCAGCCATGACTGGACCTAATGGTCGGGGGTCCCTTTACCTTTACCTTTTAAACATAATAACATACATAAAACCTATCCTCCTATACTGTACATGTTTTTACCTGTCATATCCACATAGAACTAGTTTGCAAAGAATGATGCAGAGATAAGAGTTTTGCATGTCTTTGTGCTTTCTTTCTTCTCTGACATGAAGGCAGTGCTTTTTTCTGGGGGGACTCAGGGGGTCACACACCCCTAAACCACTGGCGTCGCAAGGTGGGGACGGGGGGGCTGGGTTCCATGTTTGGGAGGGTGACAAGAAGGCACCCCGTGGGGTGCTTGCCCTGCCGCCCTTGCCTGGGCACGGCGGTGCGAGCTGCCATCGCGCTGCCGCAGCCACATGTGGAGGATCCTCCATTTGTGACTGCAGCCGCAAGCAGAGGATCCTGCCACCATCCGTACAGCATTCGAGCGATGCCGGCAGCAAACTGCTATGTACAACACATGCACGGTGTCGCACGCATGCACTGTACGTAGCAATGCTGCACATGCGCTGTACATAGCGGTTTGCCACTGGTGCCGCTGGAGTGCGGTACGGACAGCGGTGGGATCCCTCTGCGACCAGAAGGAGCAGCTTACAGCGAGCTGGGGGTTCCTCCCAGCCTCCCTCCCTCCTTGGCTCGCTGTAAGTGGCTCCCGCTTTGGGAGCCCACCCATCCCACTACAATAAATTGGGGGCACCCCGTTAAAGGGGTCCAGGGGAAGATGATTCTGTCCAGATGGCCAGTTGGGGGCCAATGGGACACAGCACACACCCGCACCCCAAATGGCAGTCCCCTATTTGAGGTACGTTATAGGGAGATCCTTAACCCAGGATCAACCCTGCAAAGTAATCAACCAGCAGTCAGGTTGAATGATTCGGTATACATACCCAGTGCCTATGCCAAAGGCTACTTACATCTGTAATCAATAAAGTTGTGGCCTATTTGAACCCAGGATGTTTGTCCTGTATGTTAATGATATCTTCTCATGCTTTGGGCCCCACTCACCATGGATTCCCTGGACCTGCAAGTACCTTTTGCCAGTTTAGGCTTGTTTGCCAGGCATTCTTGAGTAGGGATAACTTAGCTTCAGTAATCCATGTTATGGTAACTTCCCAGTTGTGCTACTCTCATGCATTATACATGGGGCCTACAATGCACCACATGTGGAGCTCTTGAAGCTTCCATTGGTTCCACCTATACAGTGGTACCTTGGGTTAAGTACTTAATTCATTCCGGAGGTCCGTTCTTAACCTGAAACTGTTCTTAACCTGAAGCACCACTTTAGCTAATGGGGCCTCCTGCTGCTGCCGCGCTGCCAGAGCACAATTTCTGTTCTCATCCTGAAGCAAAGTTCTTAACCTGAAGCACTATTTCTGGGTTAGCGGAGTCTGTAACCTGAAGCGTATGTAACCTGAGGTACCACTGTATTTAAGGACACTGTCTGTCTGTTCGCTTTCAGGAAGGTGCTGGTGCTTACCATTAAAGCCCTAAATAGTCTGGAACTTAAATACCTGCCCGAGTGCCTCCTCTCATACCAGCCTGCCCACACATTAAGATCTTCAACATAATACACCTATCTTGGTATATTATGCTTGCACAAAATAAAGGTCTTCTCTGTGTTGGCTCCTGACTCTAGAACACCCTTCCCAAAGTAGCTCAACTGGTATGAAAATTACAGTCTTTTCAGTAACAGATTAAGACTTCCTTGTTTGTGCAGGTTTTAAAAAGAATATCTTTTACTGAGATAACAAAGGAAAACTACCGTAAGTTATAAACACATTGACAAAAGGGAAAATATATAGAATAGATGAGACATCAAACAGCCCACATATGATATGGTTGTGAGCTCCAGATTTCATGCATTGATGCAGTTAAGGACCACTGCAGATTATTAGAACTGGAATATGTAATCGGTGCCTACCAATTAGCATAGGAAGTTTCTGGGTCTTTTGGTTTTTTTCTGGTTGCTAAGTCAGTGATTTATCTTATCAGATACTGCTAAAGTACAAACATTGGTGTACCACAATAAATGTTGAGACCTTACAATATTTTCCACTTCTGAGCAATGGAACGTATAGCAGCAACAAATAATAATAATAATAATAATAATAATAATAATAATAATAATAATAATAATAAATAATTAGTATTATTTATAAAATTTCTATACTGCCCTTCATTTGAGGATCATAAGGCAGTTTACAATATAAAAACACAAAAAGGCATACCATAATAACAAACAACAACACCCCTAAATTGTGCAATGGGATTTGCCCTCTCTCCTCCTCCTCCTGTGAACCCCTTTAATCTGTTTGGGTGCTTATACCAACCCTCCAGAGCAGAATTGGGTAGGGCTTGGGGGTGCAGAGGGGGAACAAGTGCATTGGCTACTGCTCCCAAAGTTGTAACAATTCAATTAAAAATAAAAACAATTCAAAAATAGACCATTTCATTTTCCCAGTTTTCCTTGTTTATTTGTTGACTATGTTAACGGAGAAATCCGAGGGCTCCCTTGGACAAAAAAGCAAGGACATCAACCAGGAAAATTGGAGCAAAACGGCAGCCAGTAGGCTTGAAACTGTCACGACAGGACTCCAACCCACTGCAAGACGAAGCAAGATAGAAGCCCCAAACAAAAGAGCCCCCAAACTTTTATTAGCTGCTAATCCCCATGTTACATCCCCCCAAACTACATCACTAATACATCATTAAAGGGGAGGTCTGGTGACAGTAATCTGAGCATCCTGGACCCTGCCCCATGCTTCTCCTTGCCCTCCACCAAACACCCATCAAGTGTAACAAAAGAGATATTTACATTTCCCTGTTTCCCAGCCAAATTAATCACACCCTTTTGTTTTCATCTGGGTTTGTTATTTCTGGAATGGCTACCTATCTGGCACTCAGGTATCAGGATGCCAGGGATTATCACTCAGGCAGAGGGGCTGCTGAGTAGCTGAGCTCACATGTCCATATGAATTTCCGAAGTTTTCCCAGTGAGCCAGTACATAGATAACATTTATCAGTGAATTGTTACATTTGGCATCGTGCAGCAAGGCCCTTTGAATAGATAGGAAGAAACTGTGATGAAGTGTTCTGTGGGGACAAATCACAAAAGTCCCAAAAATGTTTGTGCTGATTTTGGTACTGGGCTGCATGTGCATGACATCTACTGTAGGGGCACCCCCCCAACCTATACATAAATTCCTGCAACAACTAACAGTAGTGGTAGTGACCTGTTGATTAGAACTTTTTGTTTAACAAATCCCTCCCTGCATGTTGAAAATTAAGAGAGTAGGGACTAGGTTGGGCTAAGACCTTTCTCCCTACTATGCCCTTTTTCCACTCACAGATTATTTTGGGGAATGCGGGAGCTTTTAAAATTGGTGTGTCTCAGTTTCAACTTGATGTAGTGCTGGCCATTAAAAACCAAGCCCTGCATATAAACCAGCTTTTCTTTGTTAAAACTCGAAGAGGTGTTCTTCTTTAATACTTCAAATTCGTATTTCCAATTAAGAGCAGCCTTTGGAATGTGTGTCCTGAATGAGTTACAGGTAGGTAGCCGTGTTGGTCTGCCATAGTCAAAACAAAACAAAAATTCCTTCCAGTAGCACCTTAAAGACCAACTAAGTTTGTTCTTTGTCATGCTAACTAACTTAGTTGGTCTTTAAGGTGCTACTGGAAGGATTTTTTTTGTTTTGTTTTGTCCTGAATGAATTAGAGTATGAGTGCTGTGGGGGAAGATGTTCAATGACATTTGTTCCTCTATCCCCCGCCCCTGGGGGTTCAGTTTAGAACATAATAATGGCAGGAAGAGTGATTCAGCACCTTCTTCACCAGTGCCCCAGCACCATTCCAGTTTAGATCTGTAGTTAGGAACATTCTGTCATAAATGGGATCAGAAATGGCCACAGAACAGATGTCACACAAGAGAATATGAGTGGTATTCGCTATTCTTGTTTGATAGTCCCCAAATGTAAATAATTATATTAATTGCTGGGTTGTTTTTGAAATCACTGCTTTTTTATATCCCTATGTGCAGCTCATTTTAAATTAAAATACATGTGTTGGTAGGGAGGTCCAATCATGGAATATTTTCTCTGTAGTTTGACCCTTGGTTAGAACCCTCTATGGGTTCTAACCTGTGCCCTCAAGGTTTTCTCCAGAGATGATTAATAGTAGGTAGGGGAAATCATTTGAGTCATATAAGCCTATTTCATCCTATGTTAATGTGTAACAGAATAACCCCATCTGGTTTTGTTTCAGGAAACCAATACCACTTTTACTATGGAAAAGAAGTATAGTCAGATTAATCACGGTTGATGCCTGGTGTCCTTTCTCAGTTACTCATGCTAATCTCACAAAGTAATTTGAAGAGGGAATATAGATACACGATGCATTTTTTTTTCATTATTTCACTTCTTTAGCAGTGATGTGAAATAAAGAAACCATTGGTGGGCATTTTTAAAAGAGTGACTTTAGCACTGTGTGTGTCACTGGTTTGGAATAAGGAGAGAAATATGGTGGATTAATGGGTAACATCAGTATTGAACAGTTCATATTCAGAAAAAGATGGGCTGTATCTGACAGAGGCTGCATTCAGGCAGCACTTTATCCAACTTCCCCAACATTTCCTTACATGACAATTTTTGTGTTTTATATGATCTTACACATGATGCAAAAGCCACTTGCAGAAATCTCACAGAATCTAGTGGAAGTTTAGTGTTCATTTATAGGTTAATTGCTTCCAGGGAAAAAAAATCCGGGGTGGTATCCTGGCACACAGTTATTTCCCACCATTTTAATGGGTGAATCATGGGGGAATAGAAATACACATGTACAAAAATGGTGGGTTGGTAATGATGTGTTCAGTGACATCTTCTGTTATGTCACATAGTACGCACTGGTTTGAATAAAATTTAGCATGACAAATATTGATCAAAAAGCCACAGTTACATAATGCAACAGGTAATACACAGTGTAAAAAAGAATGTTAGAAACCAGGATAGAAGTACTAGCAGTATAGCCAGGAAAACTAAAACCATAAGCCCTGTGTCAGAGTCCTACTCCGAGTAGACTAATTGAAATTGATGGACTTACTAAATTAAGCTCATTGATTTCAATGAGCCCATTCTGAGGAACAACCTGTGGTTTCAAAAAGATGATTCTTAAAAGTTATTAAAGTATCATAGTATTTCAATAGCAAATAGAAAGTATTGTTGTATTTTCATTATGGAATTAGCATGCTTGTTGTGAATATTCTTATCTTAGAATCACAGTTGGAAGGGACCCAGGGGTCATCTAGTCCAACCCCCTGCGATGCAGGAATCTCAGCTAAAGCATCCATGACAGGTGGCCACCCAACGTCTGCTTGAAAACCTCCAAAGAAGGAGAGTTCATCACCTCTCGTGGGAGTCTGTTCCACTGCTGAACAGCTCTTACTGTCAGAAAGTTTTTCTGAATGTTTAGTTGGAATCTCCTTTCTTGCAACTTGAAGCCATTGGTTCGGGTCCTACCGTCCAGAGCAGGAGAAAACAAGCATGTTCCTTGCTCCATGTGACAGCCCTTCAGATATCTGAAGTTGGCCATCATATCATCACCTCTCAGTCTCCTCTTTTCCAGACTAAACATACCCAGCTCCTTCAAACGTATCTCGTAAGGCTTAGTTTCCAGACCCCTGATCATCTTGGCTGCCCTCCTCTTATTCCAAGACTGCTTGTGTGACGATATGTGAGCTCCTTGTTTGGTGCTTTCTTGCTGACCTTGAAGCATGATAACTGATGTCTTTTAGGGAGAAGGGAGGGGGGTCGCCTGTCCCTTCCATGTTAAACTTAATGGGATTAATTCTTGAATTCCTGTATCTTTGGACACACACACACACAGAGAAAGAGAGAGAGAGAGAGAGAGAGAGAGAGAGAGAGAGAGAGAGAGAGAGAGAGAGAGAATGGTTATCAAGTGTGTAAATGCCAATCCTTAAGATGGCAGGGGAGCAAGGACCCATATTTTGCAGGGATTATGGAGGGCAGCTCATGAACATGATGATTATGGCACCCCCATAGCCTTTCCCTGCCAAAGAAGTGACAGTGATTCTAATGAGATCTCATGATGGGAGCTGCTGCTGCTGCCGCCGCCACCGCCACTTATTGCTTCTCCCGTTGGCACCATGGGCACCCCCTGCCCCCAGCACCAAAGAAGCAAGGAGAAGCAGCTGCAGTCGTGGCTTCCCCATTTCCAGCAAGATCTTGTGGGGCTCCCACAAGATAATGCCAGAAGCCGCTGGCACCATATGACCCCAGTAAGCAAGACTTTACTGGTAGTACAGAAAAAGCAGAGGGAACACACCTTCCTCTTTCACCTTAGGTGGGATTGGCCACCCCTGATTGATACACACACACACACACACACACACACACACACACACACACACACCCTTAACTATTATCTTAGTGCTTCTTGCAGTTGAATCTCTAGTTGGCCTGTTGGATAGCTGGCCTGTTGGATTTTGTCCGCCTGCTTCCTAAAATCTGAAATGGCAGTTTTTTTTGGGGGGGGGACAGGTGCACCAAGACCTTCCAGGTGTTGAGTCTCTGATGAGAGAGCTGTGCTGGCTGCCAGTTAGGTACTGAGCCAGGTTCAGGGTCTTGTTAATGACAGCCCTGAATGACTTGAGATCTGGTCACCTGAAACACTTCCTGCCCCCTATATAGACCTATTCACCTGGACGAGCTAGTAAAAGTTATTTCAGAGATGTAGTAATAACAGTTCAAATGAAAACTGAAACGTATTACTGCCTTTCCTACTCTTAATAATACTTCTATAAATAAACTGATACAATTGCTTGTGGTTGAGCAGGATAGTATCTTTTGCGCCAGGTATGATACATGGGTAGGTTGGAACACAGGGGATTCCCCACAAAACAGTATTTCCCTGATTGTGGCCCCTTAGGTGTTTTTCCTGTCTCCTCTCTCCAGCTCGTTGATTATGCTGTCAGTTTCTTCTCTCTTAAGATGTGGTATCCTCTGTTAGCTTAATTAGGTAAAAAAAAAAAGTAGATCTACCTTAAACTATTAGAGTAGGGGTCCGCAAACTTTTTCAGCAGGGGGCCAGTCCACTGTCCCTCAGACCTTGTGGGGGGCCGGGCAATATTTTGAAAAAAAGAAAATAGGAACGAATTCCTATGCCCCACAAATAACTGAGATGAATTTTTAATAAAAGCACACCTTCTACTCATGTAAAAACACCAGACAGGCCCCACAAATAACCCAGAGATGCATTCTAAATAAAAGGACACATTCTACTCATTTAAAAACATGCTGATTCCCAGACCGTCCGTGGGCCGGATTGAGAAGGCAATTTGGCTGGATCTGGCCCATGGGCCTTAGGTTGCCTACCCATGTATTATAGGCCTTTTAGTAGAAGTGTTTTGGGTGAGTGCATCCAGATCTAGTATATGCTCCAACTTGAAATCTAATGAATGCAACAACACTGTTTCTATATCTTATGCTTACCGTGAGTCTTCCCCCCACATTTTTAGACATCTGTTTTTCCCAGATGTTTGAGTCCAATGACTTGTACAGAAATCATAATGCCCACTATTTCAGACACTCCAAGTGCCTGAAAATTTATGGAAGATCAATTGGAAATTCACAAATTGTTACACAATTAGAGAGAACTTTCAAAAAATGCAACATTGATGGTATCTAACACCATGGAAACTCTCAAAAATGTATAAAAATGTGTCAAGTAATTGTTGGAGATGCGGAGACTCAGGAACATTCTACCATATGTGGTGGACATGTAGGAAAATACAGGTATTCTGGGAGAGTATACATGTAGAACTGCAAAAAATGCTAAAGATCTCATTCAATAAAAAACCAGAGGCCTACCTCCTGGGAATAACAGATTTGGATATTCCACAAAAGAGGAAGGGTATCTTTTTATATGCGACGGCGGCAGCAAGAGTTTTGATCGCAGCAAAATGGAAGAGTAATGAAATCCCCTCTATACAAGATTGGATCCAAAAGCTGACAGAATATGCTGAATTAGATGGTTTATCAGAAAAAATAAAGAATAAATCCAAACAGGAATTTGTTTCTAAATGGGAGGTTTTCAAAGAATATCTGAAAAATAAATATAGTAGTTTAAATTCTGTTGCAGCATTCGAGGAACTTCAGTAATAGTTGCTAGGTAGAGAGAAGAAATTAGATTTATTGAGAATAAGTTTAATTATGAAAAAAATGTGTATTGGCAATAAGTAATTTGAACTTGAAATATGGTATAGACGGGAAGTTGGGTCTTTAGTGTTAAGACCAATAGATGTTTTATTGTTTGCCAAGAAAATTATGTGTCTATGGTTATTTTTGTAATTTGTGTGTAATTTGGTATTTGTGGGGGGGGGGGGTTGTGTGTGTGTGTTTTCTTGTTTTTTTCTTGTTGTATAAATATTTTTTTTAAATAAAAAAGGGGGGGGGAAAGAAACCTATATGCCTCATAGTGTTTCCATTTTAAGAATGCTGATGCTTACCTTCCTGGATGAAAGAAAAGTTGGACCAGAAAAGTAAAAACTGGAGAGATACCTAGTCAAACATTTTTCTCCATTATACAGGATTAGCAAGTTGAATGTAAAGTATGATTTGTGAGCAATACTTTGTGGCCTATTTACTCTCCATGCATATCACTGCCTTCAGGGAACAATCCTCTGTATACATTTTTACCAAGGCCAGCCTTTTAGCTTAACATGATGATTCAGTCAATACATTTCCAGCATTTTTACAGCTACCCTTTCTAGGAGAAATGCTAGATAGGTCTCTAAAAATTACTTATGCTGGTGTATTCATTGAAGAAGAAACTTGCCAAACATTTGTATGTGCTAAAAGACACATCTTGAAGAAAATTAACAGTACCACTCTGGAACTTGCAGTGGAGAATAGGGGTCTCCTAACAACTCTCAACATTCTTAACAAAAGACAGTTCCCAGAATTATTGGGGAGGAAGCCATGGCTATCTAAAGTGGTATCATAGTGCTTTAAATGTGTGGTGTGAGTGTGGCTCTTCCCCAAATGCTAAATTGCTCATCTTTCCAAATTGCTAGAAATTTCCATCAACGTATTTAAATTCATTTTTAATCATTTGATATACATTTCTCAGAACCAAAATGCCTAGTTATGTTATGACTTCCGGGCACCAGTGAAATAATCAGCTAGTACACAAAGTATGTGATTTACAATTGCCCACTGGCATTAATTCAGACTTTAACCAGTATACGCTGAGACACTACTTGTCTTTATGAATTCTGAGATAGATATTTCTCATCTGCTAATAAATAATTGTAAATCATCCATGTACTAAAACTAACTTAAATTCTACTTGACCATGAACAAAACCAGAAATCTCCCTATTCTGTCAAGTTACCCATTTCAACATTTCCAAGCAAATATCAATGGAGGATGAAAGCCTTGTCTTGTACCTCTCTCCAAAACAAACAGATCTGAAAGGATTCCATTCTTAATTGCAGTTTAGAAGAGAATAATAATATCCCAATCCACTTTATAAATTCTTGAGGAAATTCATTTTTTTCCAAGGTAACAAGCATATTGTGAATATATGTTTTAAACCATTTTTTCAGGCTGTACGGAAATAAGTGCAGATGGGTCCATTCTATGGCTATTTGGTAACACATTTGGTTGCCTTAATCTTAAATAGTTTGTTCCCTGTCTATGCTTAGCAAAAACCTCCTTGATCTGAATGTACTACTGCTGTTATCATGGACAGAACTCTGCCAAAATCACTGCTCAGAAGGCAAGCTGGTGGATACGACCTCTGCTACATTTATCCAGCTGTTGCAATACCAGTAGTGGGTCTGTGATGTACAGCACTACATCATCAAAGATACAATTTTTAAAAGTTGTCTACCTTTTGTCTATAAGATACCCATGACAAATGTCACATGACATGATAAGAGATATGAGATTTCCTCCAGGCAGTCACATTTTCTTTGCATCAGGCAATAAGATTGCCAAGGAGATCTTTTTAGATTTACATGTTGTTTAGTCGTTTAGTCGTGTCCGACTCTTCGTGACCCCATGGACCAGAGCATGCCAGGCCCTCCTGTCTTCCACTGCCTCCCGCAGTTTGGTCAGACTCATGTTTGTAGCTTCGAGAACACTGTCCAACCATCTCGTCCTCTGTCGTCCCCTTCTCCTTGTGCCCTCAATCTTTCCCAACATCAGGGTCTTTTCCAGGGAGTCTTCTTTTCTCATGAGGTGACCAAAGTATTGGAGCCTCAGCTTCACGATCTGTCCTTCCAGTGAGCACTCAGGGCTGATTTCCTCCAGAATGGATAGGTTTGATCTTCTTGCAGTCCATGGGACTCTCAAGAGTCTCCTCCAGCACCATAATTCAAAAACATCAATTCTTCGGCGATCAGCCTTCTTTATGGTCCAGCTCTCACTTCCATACATCACTACTGGGAAAACCATGGCTTTAACTATACGGACCTTTGTTGGCAAGTTGATGTCTCTGCTTTTTAAGATGTTGTCTAGGTTTGCCATCGCCTTTCTCCCAAGGAGCAGGCATCTTTTAATTTTGTGACTGCTGTCACCATCTGCAGTGATCATGGAGCCCAAGAAAGTAAAATCTCTCACTGTCTCCTTTTCTTCCCCTTCTATTTGCCAGGAGCTGATGGGCCTAGTGGCCATGATCTTCGTTTTTTTTGATGTTGAGCTTCAGACCGTATTTTGCGCTCTCCTCTTTCACCCTCATTAAAAGGTTCTTTAATTCCTCTTCACTTTCTGCCATCAAGGTTATGTCATCTGCATATCTGAGGTTGTTGATATTTCTTCTGGCGATCTTAATTCCGGCTTCGGATTCATCCAGCCCAGCCTTTCGCATGATAAATTCTGCATATAAGTTAAATAAGCAGGGAGACAATATACAGCCTTGTCATACTCCTTTCCCAATTTTGAACCAATCAGTTGTTCCATATCCAGTTCTAACTGTAGCTTCTTGTCCCACATAGAGATTTCTCAGGAGACAGATGAGGTGATCAGGCACTCCCATTACTTTAAGAACTTGCCACCATAGTTTGCTGTGGTCGACACATTCAAAGGCTTTTGCATAGTCATTGAAGCAGAAGTAGATGTCTTTCTGGAACTCTCTAGCTTTCTCCATAATCCAGCGCATGTTTGCAATTTGGTCTCTGGTTCCTCTGCCCCTTTGAAATCCAGCTTGCACTTCTGGGAGTTCTCGGTCCACATACTGCTTAAGCCTTCCTTGTAGAATTTTAAGCATAACCTTGCTAGCGTGTGAAATGAGTGCAATTGTGCGGTAGTTGGAGCATTCTTTGGCACTAGATTTACATAGCTCTGTTATATTTATGGTATGCCTTGTTCCCTGCCTTTCAGGCATCTATTCAGGCACGCTAATTGACTTTCAGACTAAAGGTATAAAGGTAAAGGACCCCTGGATGGTTAAGTCCAGTCAATGGCGACTATGGGGTTGTGGTTTTCATCTCGCTTTAGGCTGAGGCTGTGGGAGCCGGCATTTGTTCACAGACAGCTTTCCGGGTCATGTGGTCAGCATGACGAAACCGCTTCTGGCGCAACACAGCACCATGATGGAAACCAGAGCACATGGAGACACCATTTACCTTCCCACCACAGTGGTACCTATTTAACTACTTGTGCTTTCAAACTGCTAGGTTGGCAGGAGAGCCTAGGGCTTGCCAATCAAAAGGTTGGTGGTTCGAATCCCCACTACGGGGTGAGCTCCCGTTGCTCGGTCCCTGCTCCTGCCAATCTAGCAGTTCGAAAGCACGTCAAAGTGCAAGTAGATAAATAGGTATAGCTCCAGCGGGAAGGTAAACAGCATTTCCGTGCGCTGCTCTGGTTTGCCAGAAGCGGCTTAGTCATGCTGGCCACATGATCCGGAAGCTGTACGCCAGCTCCCTCGGCCAATAAAGTGAGATGAGCGCCGCAACCCCAGAGTTGTCCACGACTAGACCTAATAGTCAGGGTCCCTTTACACTTTACATTAATATTTAACAGGAGGGAATTCTAAAGAATAGGTTGGGGAGTGGAGGGTGAACTTCTGAGGCAAGGAGGTCCCTGGACTTGTGGTGACTCCCCGCCCCCGTCCCCTGCCTTGTGAGTTCAGGATGCTTCCTGCTTCACAGGTTCACCTCCAATTTGTGGAGACTGACCAAAGAACAAAGGAGCGGTGGTGGAGCTTAATGTTCTCAGCTCTGATTTTTCCTCTTATGTATTTTCTCTTGAAACTCTAGTACAATGCCTGGAGAAGACTTTTGACTCCTTATTAGAAATCCGCTTACTTAAGGACTCTAGCAGTTTACTGAAGCTGTTGGTCAGTAATGAAGGGAAGATCTTTGTGCCTTGATTAAGTGAAGAGATTGGCCAGTGTGATCCTACTGTTACTGCCCATGCCTGGCTTGGAAAGTACAACAAACCTGGATGTGGGAGTCACCTGTTCAGAGAGTACTCCATAAATATGAGAGTCAAGTTATTTCTGAAAGACTTTCTTCTGACAATCTATCCCTTCCCAGGGCCTCTGTATAATGCGTTTTTAAGGGTGTTTTGCCATTGCCACACACCTGAGAAGTTTTAACCTATCAGGTATAAATCCACCAGGTGTGCACTTGGAATACAGCAAGTTTTATCCCATTTGCAACACTGCTAAAATACCCGCTCACTGAGGTGCAGACACATTGATGTACTTATGCAGGCAAGCACCTAAAAATTGGGAGAGCATGGTGGATATGTTTTCCATCTTTTCTGCCTCCCTGCCCCTCTCCACCCTGCCCCATGACCAGAATCAATCTTTAATAATAGAATGTTGATTTATATGTGCATCCACAGGCTTTCTATGGTGAATCAGGACAGTAGCTCATCCATGCCAAGATTGTTTCAGGCTCCAAAAATTTTTGTGGCTGCCTGTCCTTCTCTAGCTACTTGGACCAGAGGTGGTCCATCTCACTTGGATGGGTCTGTTCTTCATTATTATATTTATATCACACCTTTCCTCCAAGCAGCTCAAGGTGCAATACATGATTCTCCCCCTCCCTATTTTATCTTCACAACAACCCTGTAAGGTAGATTAACCTGGCCCAAGATTCACCCAGGGAGTTTCATTGCTGAGTGTGGTGTTTGGCTTTTTAGATAGTGAAATAGTTTAAATCCCCCTTTCCCCCCCTCTTTAAAACTGACCTGAGGCATAAAGATCCTCAGCTAGTTACAGAGAAAACCAGCAATGCTGAAAGACTGTGAGGTAGTTTTCAAACCAAGAACAGCTAAGAAATGTGAGAACTCAAATTTTCCTGCATGGTCGTCATGCTTCAGTACTGAATGTAACTTAAAACTTAAATGTTCCATAAATTTAACTTAAATTGAAATGTTCCATATATTTAAAACAGCTTTGAACTTTCTAACTTGTTTGTATGGGTTTCTATTAGATTAACTAAACAGTTAACTTGTCAATATCTTGAGGCTCTTTATCTTTTCAGCCATTTAGGCACCTGGGTTCTAAGGTAACAACAACAACTGGGTTCTACAGCCCTTGTGACAGATGTTTCCTAGCAGGGATGTGGAACAGCCACTGGAGGGCACTATAACACAATTTTGTAGAAGGGTTGTGTTCCCTTTTGTCTGATAAACATTCTGACTTTACCAGCCGAGTAGCGCTTATGAACAGTACCATGCAACACATAGTTCCCTCTTTATGTACAGTTATCATACCTAATCTGATGAACGGATGGATGTGCTGAAACTGCAGGCGCTTGTCAGAAAAGCTGTTAAGAAGCAAGGAAAGTGAATGTGTTGGTTACTCTACTCTATGGGTTTTGCAAAGCCTTTTGCTTGTCTCTGATTTATTCTTGTTGATAAAATATAGCAGTTTTGGGGTGCTTCTTGTCAGAATCGTGATGCATTAAATAGTTTCACACCCCATTCCTGAAGTACTGATTCTGCGTTGTGTCCCCAGAATGAATATATGTATTTTAAAAAATACAGTGGTACCTTGGGTTAAGTACTAACCGTATTTTTTGCACCATAACGCTCACTTTTTTCCTCCTAGAAAGTAAGGGGAAATGTCTGTGCGTGTTATGGAGGGAATGCCTACGGGTGGCATGCCTACGGATTTTCCTCCTCTAAAAACTACGTGCGTGTTATGGTCGGGTGCATGTTATAGAGCAAAAAATACGGTAATTCGTTCTGGAGGTCCGTTCTTAACCTGAAAGTGTTCTTAACCTGAAGCACCACTTTAGCTAATGGGGCCTCCTGCTCCTGCCGTGCCGTCAGAGCACGATTTCTGTTCTCATCCTGAAGCAAAGTTCTTAACCTGAAGCATTATTTCTGGGTTAGCGGAGTCTGTAACCTGAAGCGTATGTAACATGAGGTACCACTGTAATGACTCTCCAAAGTAGGGTAAAATAAAGGAGTAAACTTCGATATATTCTTGGGGTGGCATTAGACCTGTTCAATGCCTTTGGGGTGGTTTTTTTTTTTTTTGAGGGGCGGAAGTGGATTTTGGAAACATTGGTTAGAATGTTGGAAGTGTGTGTTAGAATGTAAGGAAAGTAAAAGAGAATGTTGGGAACTGGCTTTCGTATATAAACTAGACAAGAATGAAATATTGTTGGGAGGTGGTTTGATGGAATTAGAGAGGTGGTATGTTCAACCTGATCTAGATGGGTTCTATTGCCTCTGAAGTGTGAGGTTCACATCTTGGGGCTGTTTTGGCTGAACCCAGAGTCTGTAAGCTGAAATGTATGTAACCAGAGGTACCACTGTACACTTAATAGGTCAAACCAACCAGCATTGATACATCACACACAATGCAACTTGTTAAATAGTGGGAAAGATGGACGAAGGACACAGCTCTGTTGGATTCACAGCTCTTTATTACAGCAGTTAGAACTGCTCCTGGAGTCAGACTGATTGCAGCCTAGCTGGCTGCTTTATATAATACTAAGTAACTTGTAACAGTAACAACTCCCAACTAGCTACCCAATCAGTGAGCGACAGTTCTCTATCCTTCATTTGCATACCGGTGGCCGTGATTGAGAACTGCAGCTAATCTTAATACATAACACAACTCACACACCAGTAACATGTAAAAAGGAAAACAAAAAATAAGAAACATAGTTCCATTCAGTAAAAAGAACAGCCAAGACAACAGAACATACCTGTACGGTATACCCTACAATAAAGACAAATGCAATCCACAGATGAAAATTAATTGCATTGTTGCACGCTACCCCAGTCTCTGAGTGATGTGAGAGTCCGAGGGTTCCAGACATTTATCCAGGGTTCAATTTCCTCATAATGTGGGACAGTGGAGATTGTGGTGCCTTTATGATATATGGTTTATTTACATATATACAACCTGACTTGAAGATGGAATGACTCGCAGCTTTAACACCCCTGAAGGTCTTGCTTCTCTCGTAGCCATAGCCTTGGATTCAAACAAAAATCAGGTGTATCTCTCCCTCCTAGGCTTCTGTCTGCCTCTTGTTTCTGGCTGTCACACACAACTCTCACTTTTGTCTTTCTAAATAACAGCCAGTTGAGGAAGGAAAGTCCACCCATGTGCCCACTTCTTGTTATCCTAATGACCCATATTTAGGGGGCGGGTGGCGCTATGATCTAAACCGCTGAGCCTCTTGGGCTTGCTGATCGGAAGGTCGGTGGTTCGAATCCCCGTGACGGAGTGAGCTCCCGTTGTTCTGTCCCAACTCGTGAAGAAGAAGAAGAGTTTGGATTGGATATCCCGCCTTTCACTCCCCTTCAGGAGTCTCAAAGCAGCTCACATTCTCCTTTCCCTTCCTCCCCCACAACAAACACTCTGTGAGGTGAGTGGGGCTGAGAGACTTCAGAGAAGTGTGACTGGCCCAAGGTCACCCAGCAGCTGCATGTGGAGGAGCGGAGACGCGAACCCGGTTCCCCAGATTACGAGACTACCGCTCTTAACCACTACACCACACTGGCTCTCTGCCAACCTAGCAGTTCGAAAGCATGCCAGTGCAAGTAGATAAATAGGTACCGCTACAGCAGGAAGGTAAAGAGCATTTCCCTGTGCTCTGGTTTCCATCACTGTTCCGTTGCGCCAGAAGCAGCTTAGTCATGCTGGCCACATGACCTGGAAAGCTGTCTGTGGACAAATGCCGGCTCCCTCAGCCTGAAAAGCAAGATGAGCGTTGCAACTCCAGTCGCCTTTGCCTGGACTTAACCATCCACGGGTCCTTTACCTTTACTTAGGGACCATTACTAAGAAACTGAATTCCTCAACATTCACAAATTTATTAGTTGAACATATGATAGATAAAGCAAAGATATGTACGATTTTATAACATGCAGAAAACAAGATATGTAAAAAAATCAGGGAGGGGAGTCCTTGGTGGGGGGGAGGGAGGGTTGAGGGGGGAATAAAGGGGGGGATAATGTAATTGATTATGAGGATTGACAAATTGTTATGTTGAAACTGGTTAATAAAAATATTATTATTTTTTTAAAAAAGAAACTGAAATCCTCCATACAGTCTACCCCCCTTACCAACTCACAACAGTACATATTAACAAAAATATACTAGATGCATTACACCTAGAATTAAGACACCAGACATTTCCCTCCTTCCTGCCCTCAAAAAAAATTGAAGCTCATGTTAATGGAGTGATTTATAAATAGAGAGATGTAAAGTTGAAACAAACCAAATATGGGCTGATCAATCCCTTCATCCCAGTGTCTTTCAGGTTCTTTTTTTCCATATGCCATTGTCCCTGCTTTTGCACTATCAGAAATAACCTGCTTCCCTGTGGCCCTTCATTTTCATGCCACCTTACCAGTTTTGTTGTTGTTTAGTCGTTTAGCCGTGTCCGACTCTTCGTGACCACATGGACCAGAGAACGCCAGGCACCTCTGTCCTCCACTGCCTCCCACAGTTTGGTCAAAACCTTACCAGTACACAGCCTAAATTCAGTCTGAAAACAGAACTAGCAGGTCTCTGGTTTTTAATTAGGTTGTTGTTACAGAGTGCTCCTGAGGAATAAAACTAACGCTTGCTTTGGACCAAACTGCACAGCAGATTCAGCACAGCTTCTCATTAGTGCTCATTAATGTGTACTCATTAGTACAGTGCTTATGTTTATAGTAATCTTTGTCTATGACTGTATCTAGACAGGGATATTATCTCTCAAATGAGTCACTGAGATGCAATTTTTCTTACTATATATGTTTTTGTTATAGGATTGGGGAGGTTGGTTTGGATTACACATTTGGGTCCCCCCATGCCTGCAAGGCTGAATGAACATAACCAAACTGTTTAACATAAGTCTCAGGGTCCGCTACATGCCGCCCCACCCCCCATAGTGGCTGAAGAAGCACATGGTATAGCATCCTATTCTGAATTGTTCACATTGACTCTGTTTTTATCCAGTCAATTTAGCTTAAGCTTTTCAAAAGTATTTACATCCCATGGGGAAAGTCTACTACCAAAGTTTAAAATAGATCTTATGAAAAGGAGAGTACTGTAGCTAACAAGATATCTCATTCTGAATATTCATTTGAGTACATTTTTTGTGGGTAACTTTCATTAGATATTTGATGCTTTAATTTTTAACATGTTGCCAATACAAATTGTATCATCCCTGAGTGATGAAAAGAGTGAACTTGCACCAGACCGAAACTTCCTTCCAAAATGATGCTGATGATTTATAACACAGTAAGCAATAGTAGATGCAGGCCTCATACACAAGGGGAGATGCGTCCCTTTGGGCAGAAATGGGCCGCTATCTCCCTCATCCTTTGGTGATGAGTTTAAATTCTTACTGTTAAGTTTTGGGTGGACATATCAGACGACACAGCGATTCTTCAGACAGCTCTTGTTTATTCACAGGCCAGAACAGAACTGAACTGAAGGGTTCAGCCAACCTGCTAATATAGAGCTCATTTACAAAACAACAGTAACAACTTTCTGTAACTATCGAATCACTGAATGTCACTCTCAATTCCTTATTTGCATATGTGGACCTGAGTGAAAACTATCTACAGTATCCCCCTGCTGGCCCAGGGTGAGAACTTCAGTACATAACATTTACATAGTGCCTTCTTTCAGTCTCTCCCAGGCTAGGCTATACAGGAGCTCTGGAGATGTCCTGCTGCATCCAAAGTGATGGGAATGTCTCTTTGACCAGCCTGTTAATAGTGGTCATAAACCAAACAACCATGGAAGCGGAGTTTTTATCTCCTGCATAGAGTTTTCAAAAGCAGCATGAGATAGTAGTCCTCCTTTGATCAGAGCAAGAAGCTAGGTTAATAACGCCAAACATCCCTTAGGGCAAATCCATCTATGAGGAGCCACATCAGCAGTAATGTAGTGGATTTATGGGGGGACAGGACACATCTCCGGGACATTTTTCACAGTAGGACTGATGCCTCCCAGAGTGTCTGGCAGCATATTGACTGACCTTCCTTGCTCTGGGATGTGAATGAGGGGATAATGAATGTGCTGCCAGACTTGAAGGGGGTGTGTGGGATTCTAGAAAAGAGTCTGTTCAATTCCATCCTCATGGTGATCTGCCACTCTCCATCTGCCTGGTTGGTCTCGTCAGTCTGTCCACAGCCTTTTACCAGAGTGGTGGCTGTGGCCCTGGACCTGCACCAGGTAGCTCAGCCCAACTTGGTTTGTATTTCTGATTACAGTAAAAGTAAAATGTTGCACTTCAGCTGCCTGCTGGTCTCTTCTATTGAAGCTTAGTGTATGTTACAAATTGAACCTATGTTGTCAGAAGTAAGCATCCTTGAGTTGAATGGGAATTATTCCCAGGTAACGCTATTGAATAATGGCTAATGCACGAGATTAAATCCAGTGTAGTCTAAGCAGATGGGCAAATAAGTAATATAAATTGAGCTGCTATTAGAATAACCATTAAGCTTTGGGGGGGTGGGTTTTCTCACTTTTAGCATTTGCATAATCACTAGGAAGGTATTATTTTGTTTTATCAGTGGCAAAGGGTAGTTTATATACTGCATTTATATTTTACTTTGCTTTTGGATGAAGCACAAATAACTGACTGTTTGGGGACATAATATAACCTAATTGTTCTAACCAATTTTAGTATTGTTTATTTTTTTATTATTATACCTGCTCTGGCACCTTCATGGCAAGGGGGGGGGGGAGAATATATATTTTCATGAATAACACCAGATAAAGTTGTAAGGTTAAATAACATGGCAAATCTGAAATGTTGATTGTTTCCTTGCAAGTAATGAGAATCCTTGTAAGTGATAAGAAACAAAGCATATCATTTGAACAACATTTTAATATTCTGAAATTTTTAAATAAATTTTATCAATTGGCATATAAATAAACAACATAGTTGCAGTATTTCACACAGTTTGTGTAATAAATAATTATTAAATAAGGACACAATGTATAATTTTGTGGACACAAGAATGCAGGAAAGTCTCCAAGCCGTGTTAGAATACATATTGAAATGTCTGCTGACAACAATTATGACTGGTACCATAAACAGATTCTTAATTCTCCGTAGGAGAAAATTAATTCTCCACCATTCAGCACAGTGTAAATCTTCACTCAGAAAATTTAAGGAAAATGATAACGCTGCAAATTTCCGGGAACTCCCACCTGCCACAATCTGTTCTGTAGTAAGTGAGAACTATTCATACACTAAAGGGAATTGAGCTTGATCAAGTCCATACTGGCTTTCTTCGAAGCAAACAGTTTCTTACGTTTGATTAATTTAATTGTTAGAACATAGCAATAAATAGGAACGCAGGAAGAGCTCTGCTGGAACCAACTTAAAGATTCATTTAGACTGACATCCTGGTCTCACAGTGACTAACCAGATGCAAAACATGGATACAATGGCACTTCTTTCACCTGAGAACATACCCTGGCTTTGTTGTTAACTTTTGGCCAATAAGATGGAGGAAGAGTAACATTAATTAAAAATTAAAGTCTCTGCAATAACACTAAAAGGTATTTTCATGTAATCAAAATAGCTTAATGAAGGGCTGCCATATGTCCTGGAACTAGGCTACAAAATGGCGTCTGGGTGGATTTATGCTGTGCAAGTAGGGTGATTGGGGGGAGGCTTTAAAAATGTTCCCCCAAAAACTTTGTCCAGATTTTCTCTTTGGGGCATATTCACATTTGTATATGCCCTGTATGTCTGGACAACATAACAGGTTCATATTGCTTGTAGGGTTCAAATGAAGATGCATTTTAGGAACTAGCAGGCTGTTTTAAATTACTGTGCACTGCAGTGGTCGGTGGGTTTTCTGAATCAATGATTCCCATAAAAAGGTAAAGGTAAAGGTACCCCTGCCCATACGGGCCAGTCGTGTCCGACTCTAGGGTTGTGCATTCATCTCACTTAAGAGGCCGGGAGCCAGCGCTGTCCGGAGACACTTCCGGGTCATGTGGCCAGCGTGACGAAGCTGCTCTGGCGAGCCAGCACCAGCACAGCACACGGAAACGCTGTTTACCTTCCCGCTATAAAGCGGTACCTATTTATCTACTTGCACTTAGGGGTGCTTTCAAACTGCTAGGTGGGCAGGAGCTGGGACCGAAAGACGGGAGCTCACCCGCTGTGGGGATTCGAACCACCGACCATACGATCGGCAAGTCCTAGGCACAACTCCTTACTTTGGGAATACAAATATGAACAACACCTTGTAGCAGCTCTGCATATTTTCTAATAGTTTAGTTTCAGTTCAAGACCTTTCCCCAGAACATTATGCAGCCTGGAGGTAGCTTATTGGTCACAGTACTGAAACAGTCCCCTTTTAAAATGGTGTATTACATCTTACTTCATAGAATTTCAGTCATACCTCGGGTTACAGGCACTTCAGGTTGCTTTTTTTTGGGGGGGGGGTTATGGACCTGCCGAAACCCGGAAGTACCGGAACGGGTTACTTCCGGGTTTCGGCGGTTGTGCATGCGCAGAAGCGCTAAATTGTGCTTTGCTCATGCGCAGAAGTGCTGGATTGCAACCCACGCATGTGCAGACACACCACTGTGGGTTGCGAATGCTGTGGGTTGCAAATGTGCATCCCGCATGGATCACGTTCACAACCCAAGCTTCCACTGTATGAATTAATTAATTGGGGTTTTTTAGAGTATACTTTTTGTTCTCTGTCCTTTTCGCTGGCACTTTGGAAATGTCCAAGTGAACCCACATGCCCACACTGAATAGTTCAATATACCCCACCCACCCACCCAAAAGAAGAATGTGTCTGGCAGACAATATTTACATTTATATTACTGACATAGCGGGTGTTGTGAAACAGCAGGTGTCCTATTGATTTCTGTTTTCCATGTGAAGCTGATACATCTGTAAAAATAGACATTACAAAAATGTTAAACACTAGTAGACAAGTTGAAAAAGCAAATGCCAAAACCAAGATAATGATGATTGTGATTACATTTTATTACCTGCTGTAGCAGTGCTATAAAGTCATCCAGAAATGTTCTTAGGCTCTGTTTCTTATATCTGGTACATGAAGGGCACGTCTGTCAGATGAAGAAAAAGTCTTAATTATTTTTCATGTCTTTTAAAGCATGTACACAATAAAATTAATTAGCTGTCTCCATTTTTTTTTAAAAGAAGCAAAGGTGAGAAAGTAAGAAGGTGCTGTCCCCTATCTTAAGTGTTACCTATTCACTTTTGTAATGTTTGTGCCACCTGATACCCTTGGTCGCAATGCTTAGTCTCTAGAAAACTTGTTGGTGATCATCTTTTATTTCATATATCCCAGGGCTGAACACAAACACTTTCTTTGAGATGTGGTATTTTAGCCTCATCACCTGGAGCCATTTTCAAATGGTAAAATGAAGCAGGAATCTCTGGGTTCAGCCTTCTCCTTAAGAACAGGTGTATGACTTGAGGTCTCACAGGTCTAACACAGCATCTCAAAATTCTAAGTTTCTGTCATTGAAACTCTACGGTATATAATCCCATAGGTCTGAATGCAAAACTGGGTGGCAGAAAAGCCAGCCCAGTCTTCACACTGATTATTCCAGTTTATTCGGACAATCCTACATAAGCAATGAGTTTTTGGCAGAAGGTTGCCAAAGGGACAAAGTGTGACTTCAACCCCAGCATACATTTTCCATGAATTTCAGGAAATTGTAACTTGCAGTCTTGCCACATCAGAATATCGTTTTGCCATTTAAGAACCAAAAGGAATCCTTACAAGAATTCTAAGTAGGTTAGTATCATCCATTTGCTTAAGATTTGGAGATAGTGACATGTCTAAGGCCACACTGACCAGGATCCTAGGGAGCTGTAGCCCCACTGTAGCCCCTCATGCCACCACAGAAGTCATTATAGAAGACCAGAATTCAACACTGCACAAGGGAATACTGCTAGAAAAGGAGAGTGATTTCTCCAAAAGCCAACAGGAGTGTGTGGGTCTGGCCAATGTTTGTCATAATAATAACAACTGATCTGCTACTTGAAACAGGAACTTGAAGCTTATATTCTTACTCCTGATCATGTTACACCATAGTTTAATTCACTCACTGTTTATCCAAGTTTTACTTCTCAGCTGGGGGTGATACATACCTAGCTTCTAAAAGCAATTCTGCTCTCAATACTATTGTCCCTGAGGACACAGCAGGGAGAATAGAAGTTGGAAATAAAGTGTCCTATTTAATCATTAGAAGTTGTCTAATGGCTTATTCACAGTGCCATGTGATGATTCAAGCTGTGATGCTATATAGTTTATGTGTTGACTCTTATTGTATCAGCTTCCATTGAGCTTTCTAAGCCTGTTAATCCACTACCCATCTGTTGAGGCAGACATGTGAAACATAATTATTTATAAAGTTAATCTTGAATGATACAGGCACAAATCTTTATGTCTGGTAAACCTGCTAGCACCCTTTATTGTTGCAGAACCTAATGGAACATACCAAAACATCAGACAAATTATTGGGTCAGTCCATTTACTGTAAAATAAAATGTTATCATTAGCCATACCGAGTCAGATGCACCGGGAATAGGAGGAGGACGGAAATATTTGATGCGAGTGAGGATCACACCTGTTTTGCGATCCTGTAGTGGCCTTAATAATAAGGTTTCATTTTTGAAGCAGTCTAAGGCAGAGAGGAGGCAAGTGCCCTGGAAGGAAAAACATATATATCATTATATTGATGCAAGATATTCTTAGACTTTTGGTCATATTTGAACAGTCAAATTTGTCTTCCCACATGAAGTGTTTTAGGTCCGTACTCATTTTACCACTTTATGTTGCCATTCTGACAGCTTTGCAAATACAACTGGCATTTTTCCCATTTCAGTTTTGCATGTGCCCTTCACACATACAGTGCAAAACCAGTCCAGTTTCCAACAGCAGCCAACCCATTACTTTCAGGAAACCTGCGAGTCAGGTGTGAAAGCAATAGCCATCTCCCACTCCTGCTCCCCAAACGCTGCTTACTCAAGCTTGTAATCTGCCTTGAGCTTCCCAAATTTACAACAATGGGACCTTTTCTCCCACAGTAAACTAAGACCGCTATGCCCAGAAAACTACTAGTACAGAATGGTAGGTAAGGGCATTAAAAGACTGTTGTGTGTGTGAAACCGCTAACTTCCTGAGCCTCGCAGACTGTATTGCTTGAAAAGTTATGATTAAGCAGTTAGTCACTAACTGTAGATACATTGCTTCTGGGATACTGGCAGGGTTTTCTAAGAGGGAAACTAGTTCTGTTTGTTTTAACACATACTGAGCTATTTAAAGAATGCTAATTTGATGGGAACTATAATCATATCTTACAGTTAACAAATGTAGCAAAGAAGTGGAAGCCCTTCCTTGCTCAAGTTATGAGCAAAACCAGAGTAGCATTCTGAAGCGTAACAGAATGTAGTAAACAGAAGGAAGTTGGGTGAGTTTTTTCTGCTACTTTTAAAATGTAAGTTTTCAGTTATATTGTTCTGTAAAAGAAGCAATTTCTATGTGGTCTGATTTATTTATTTTTTAAGTCAAGGCAAACAAGAATGTTCAATTTTCATACTTCAGCTTTCAGAAATATATACCTTTTTTATAATGCATACTGATGTCAAGTGTATTGCAACTAGTTCATGGAGCAATGTTATTTGCCCTTCTAACTATTTTCAGGAAACAATTTTATTTACGCACATTTAACTCCAAGATCCCTTGCTGAGTAAAAACAATCTTCTTCTTTCTCAATTATTTTAAATGCAAAATGCCAATTTAAAAGTGAAATCTCTCTTTCTCTTTTAATGTTACCCTAGATCATGCTTAGAATTACAGATATGGAAAAGTCACCTTTCTTGTGTTAGTCCTCCTTCATCAAAACAATATTCAAAATGACTCTGGTGATATCTTTACGTTGACCAACTAGGTTTGTAGAATAGCCAGCTGATGGTGGCCTTGGAGAACCTGATATTATAGCTAGGTGGATATTATGACCCAGTTTTAAGCAGGGACACCGTGGAAGCCTCGCCTAATAGGCTTTGAGCTTCTGAAAGAATAGTGCTGTACAAGTGTAATAAACAACAAACTTTTGACCTGCCATTACAAAACACTTGCTGCTCTGCCTGCAGAGCTGGTGCAATAAAAGGTATAATCAGCTGCCTTTGTTTGGGACTAAAATGTCATCAGTCCTTTCTACCACACACCCTGTTAACAAATCAGTAATCCGTTTGGATTGAGAGAGCTGTATGTTCTAGCCTTTGACCAATGTATATTTATTACTTAATTAGAACAAAATAAGAAACTAATCCTGCAAGACGATGAGTGCTTTTTTCTCCTGAGATCTGGTTAATCCTAAATCACTGCTTCTACCAGGGCCATTTCACTTGCATAAGAAAAACCCAACAATGGATGACCAGTACCCATGATATAGGGATTCAGCACTATGCAATACATATGGCATCAACAGCTACAATTTGAAAACAATGTTTATAATGTTTAACAATAGAAAGCAAATGTTGAGTCAGTCTTACCAGGATATTTCTTGGTGAATGTAGTTCAACAGTATCCTAGATAAATATAAAAACAAGCACATTTTATATTTCATACTTTCATTTAAAACTTTGTTAATCCCCCCCAATAAATAGAAAATTTACATTTCACTTGCATTGCTATTGAAACCATACTTACATTTTGTATCCTACGCTGCAAGTATTTTAAGTTCTCAATGAGTTCATTAAAGGCCGTAGTGGGTCTCTTGACTGTAGCAGCCTGAATTAGACTGGCAGAAAAGGCACAGAGCAGATAGTAAATGAGCACCCTTGACATATCTGCAGGAATTTAATTTTAAATCATAAGGAGAATAAGTGCTCTCTGAAGAGTTAGGTTAATTTAGCTGTTCTCAGGTACATTATACCTACCTATTTATTAAGACTTTCTGGCGAGATAAGAAAAACCACACATTTCACTTTGGAAAGCTTTATTTCATGGATTAATGAGTAACCCCTTTTTCTTTTCCACTGGCTTGATGCATATAGGTGAGAGAGTTTGTGCGTAGGAGCATGGATTCATGAGTTAAAATATGTCCCATTCGCATATTGGGCAGGGAAAAAGAGTGAAAGGGTGAATTCCCATTTTCAGTATGAGTCATGTGCCTCAATATGATGTATACGTAATAAATGAAGATGATGTATGTGCATGGCGGATTCTTACCTGTCATAATTTGGCAGACCCAATTTCACACCAGCAAATCAAATCTTAACCCAACTTCTTCCCCCAACAGAAGTTGGGGTGAAATTTTAGTTGCTAGTTTTGAACCCTTAAAACAGAAGGGGAATAAGCATTGTGGATGGAGATGTGCTTTTTTTCAGAAATTCTTCAGCTCATGTACGTCAATTGGTCATCCGAATTATTAAGAGTTTGTTCAAACGCTCCAAGATCTGAATAAGTCCTTTCCTGGGCTGTTTCAGACTTCACATGGCAAATTGCTGGTCTAGAAGTATCCTGTGTCGTGATTCCACTTATCATGAAAAACATACACGTTAGAGAGATGTGTCGTAGGTTTTTCCTCTCACCATTCCCCCAAGGACATCAGAATGGCCAATATGGTCCTCTCATTTGATCCTTCCAGCAATACTTTGATGTACCTTAGATTGAGAGATGGTGACTGGCCCATGGTCACCCAGTCAGTGAAGGGATTTGAACTTGTGTCTCACCCATCTCAAACCAGCACTCTAACCACTACACCAGGGGGAACTGACATGGCACCCTCCAGATGTTGTTGGAGTGCAACTCCTATCAGCCACTGCCAGCATGGCTAATGGTCAGGGATGATGAGAGTAGCAGTCTGACAAAATCTGGAAGACGCTGCATTGGCTACACCAGTGTTACCATCATAGGATGGTACCACATAGAATTAATGCTTGAACTGCCCCTTGGAATTTGGGTGACCGCTTGTCTATCTGTATCATTATTCTCCCATTCACTGCTGACTGTTCAACTGTGGTAGCCTAAGAAGCACATGGTGGAAATTCTGGAAGGGTTCAGAGCCACATTAATAGCAAAACCTATTAATTACCCCAGAGGTAATTCCCACTGTTTTCCATGGAGTTTATTCTCTAGTAAATGTATTTAGGATTGCCATCTGAATGAGCTCTGGAACCTTGAAATACCAAGACCACATACCAGCATTCAACACTCCTGTTGATCTAGGTGCATTTTGTGACAGGGAATTTCATTAATGTGAGCAGTTTCTGAGCTCTGGACGCAGTACTGAGCCTAAGATTTCAGATTAAAACTGCCACTGCTGAAAGAAAAGGAGGACCACTCTCTGAAGACTGGAGAAGGGACCCTCATAAGAATATTGGGGGGGGGGGGGCAAGGGAAGTATGGCTGTTTTTTGCAGTCTTAAGATGAGGACTAGGCCAAGTGAAAAATGAATGTAAATTCATTCATTTTCAGCTTTTCTCTTCTTCTTCTAGGAGGTGAAGATACACTACAACATTGGGAGGACTTTAAAGTTGTGCTATGGCAGTTGAACATTCTGTCAGCTCATGCTCTTCAGCTCCCCAGGGAATGGTTCCCCCTCTCCTACCCCCCCCCATGCTGTTCTGATTCTTCTCCCAGCTCCCCCTGCCCCCCAAGCCAGTTTTTGGGGTGGGGGCAGAGAGAGGAGAAGTATAAGACCTTGCATAGGGCTTCCACTGATGGAACTCATTAGGTGAATCCCACCCACTGTTTTCTACAGGTTCTCCTTGTGTAATTCCATTATTAATACTGGGTTGGATCCTAAAGGCTGCATCTGCAAATGGAAAGCACTCCTGTTCACATAAGGGGATAGAGGATGACACTTGATAAATTCGTTTTCTCAGCCTCCTGCACCACAACCAAAGGACTGCTTTTTTGCGGATGTGTGGAGTTGGCAGTGGGAAGGAGAAAGCTGGAGAACCCCAATCCATAGGCATAAATTTGCTCACAGTTCTTATGATCCAACCTTTTGAGTGTTAGGTAAAGGTACCCCTGACCGTGAGGTCCAGTCGTGGACGACTCTGGGGTTGCGCGCTCATCTCGCTCTATAGGCCGAGGGAGCCAGTGTTTGTCTGCAGACAGCTTCCAGGTCATGTGGCCAGCATGACTAAGCCGCTTCTGGCGAACCAGAGCAGCGCACGGAAATGCTGTTTACCTTCCCACTGGAGCGGTACCTATTTATCTACTTGCACTTTGACATGCTTTCGAACTGTTAGGTGGGCAGGAGCAGGGACCAAGCAACGGGAGTTCACCCCGTCGCGGGGATTCGAACCGCCGACCTTCTGATCAGCAAGCCCTAGGTTCTCTGGTTTAGACCACAGCGTCACCCGCTAGTCACCTGCTAATTTATATGATAAAAGCTTACCTTAGTGATCTGAAGCATTAAGCACTTCCACAGATATTGATTTCTGTGATTTATACCCCTTTGCTGCCACACTGCAAACCTCTCTCAGAATGGCAATCTCTTGAACATTAAAAAAAAAAATCAATAAAAACAAGAAAACAGCTCTTAACAGTAAGGCACAACAGCACAAAACACAACACAACACAACATGGTCAGTTAAAAAAAGTATCAGATGGAACTAGTGACAGACAGATTGGTCAATTTTGGTTCTCCCTCATTTCTCATTTTTCCAATTGTAAGTTCACTTCTCCACATTTCCACATCAGTCTGTGTTTTTAATGAGTGATGTTTTAATGTACTTTTAATCTTTTGTTGGAAGCCGCCCAGAGTGGCTGGGGAAACCCAGCCAGATGGGTGGGGTATAAATAATAAATAATTATTATTATTCAGCATTGCTGTGGCATTTAATCCTTGCGATTATTTTATCTGCTGTTCATTTTAATTGCATTTCATGTGCTCCTTTTCTAAATTATAATCCTGTTTTATCTAATGTGTGCTGTAAACCATTCTGCAATCAGGATGTCTACACAGCCTGATTGGTAGATAAATAAATATATATATATATAAATTCCCCAGGCAGGGCGCCAACCACGGATTTAAAACTGTGTGATCTCTCTACGGTATCCTGTGCCGTTCATGCTCTTTGAAGAACTGATATAGTCCACATCTGATAAGAGCAGGGGTTACGCCTTTTCTAAAAGCTCAGTTTAGGAACATGCTGAGTCAACAGCTCGTGGGCTTTAAATCTGAATTCTGTTCAGTGGCCAGCTACAGCGACTTAAGCCCTCGTTCACAGGCAGGTTTCCCCACCCACCTATTCTTAAAGTGAAGAGATGCTTTTCCTATAGCTTAGTCACTATTGGGTTAGATACAGTTCAACCCCTTTAAAGGCTAATGATGAAATGAACTGCTTTCAAAGAATTTTGTTGAAAGTGACCCCTGTGAAGTTTCTTTCACTGCAGAATAAGGAAATGTTGGGAGTAGAGAGAGAGAAATTGGGAAGCATAAGAAGGGAGTAACTTGGGAATTAACTCTGGTTCCACTCTTATAGCCTTGTCCTGGCTAGCTATCACAGATCACAGAGGGAAGTGCAATGAGAAATGGTTCAGAAATAGGTGATTCACCCTTTCTCTGTGCTCCACTAAAAACAAAACAATTAATATGATTCACTATAGAAAGTATAAACGAAGTTAATAATCATCATGTTCTCTGTATCATAATCTATACAGCATTTCTGAGGTTGCCTTTGTTTCTGGCATTGTGGTTGCATTTTACTTGAAAAAGGTCTGACAAATTCGCTGATGCTTCTGGGGACTTTTCAGATTTTTTTGCTTGTTAATGCAGTTCTCATGACATCACTGAAGGGCTAAGCTGTTTTGCTCAGTAAACTTTTTCCATAGAACATGTTGCATTGCTAAGCTTTTAAAGAATAAGAACACATCCTGCAGGTTGTTGGGGGTTTTTTTAAGTAGTTGTATTCAGTGCTGTTATTTTTGCATTTCTGTTATTTCCTTTCAGCATTTTTCCATCAGCTATCTGTGGCAAATCAGTTTAAATGGGAACAATGGGTGAAAACGTCAATGTGAATTTGAATAAAACATGAGGAAAATTTCCCCAAAGCTTAGCAGTTACCTTTGGAATTAGTTATGTGTATTCATAAGTATTTATAATTTTTTTAAAAAATTAAGCTTTGTAATGTTCTTCAACAGAACTTCTAGTACATAATTCAGTTGGTTGTGAACGCATTTCTGTTAAAGCAATATGGAGTAAACTAGATCCACATAACATATGATTTTTATTTTTATTTTTTACAATCAAGCGATCTATAGATTTAATGCACTAAAGAATAATAAATAAAATAATAAATGCCACTAAATATTTTAAATGATCTTTTAGAGTTCCTGCTTCCTCACTCTGATCTGTGTGCATCTCAGATGTGAATTAGGAACCATAATTTGACGTAAATGAGGTATACATCTGAATTTCTCCCTTCAATTGAAATCTGCTTTCAATTAGATGTGTACTGTATTTGAATATGCATCAGTGTTATGCCTCAATCATTCAGACACAGAATTATCAGCGTGCCTCAAAGAAGGGGCAGGTTTCTAAAGCTACCAAAAGCTGAGACAGAGAAAAACTGCCTCCTGCTCATCCTCTGTTTTCCATCGTACTTGCTGCCATGCCAGCTCCAGCTCCCCACTTGTTTTAATACATGTGTCAACACAGGCAGACACCTGGTGCTGCAAGGGGGGAATTTCCTCTCCCTTCTTTCTCAGGGATACTGGGACAACAGCGTAAAGGTTTGTGGGAGATGTAGTTCTCCCAGGGGCTCAGTCTTTCAGAGGAATCTATTTCCCAAGAGCTGTGAATCAGCATTCTGGAGTGTCTGAGAAGGAAGAAGAAAACCCTTCTCCCTTTGCACTATGCACCTCTCAGACTGTTGACCAGTATACTAGATAGCACTGCAATTCTTATTGCATAATATACATAATTTAGTACAACACAAACAAAATGTGTACACTTGTAAATTCTCTAATATATCTGAAATCAAATGAACAACATCTGTCAATCTCTGAAAGTCGATAGAAGTATAATAGTTGAAACAAAGTAATAGATGCTATCCTGTGGGCTAAATGGTAAAACTTTTTAGGCGTTCATGGTGCCGAAGTAGTAAGTGAATAACAACGTAGGACAGTGATCCCGGAGAATCCCATAGATTAGAAAAATGCACAAGGAGCAGTGGTCATATGACGTGTGTTCATTTGATTTCAAATATATTAGAGAATTTACAAGTGTACACATTTTGTTTTTGTTGTACTAAATTATGTATATTATGCAATAAGAATTGCAGTGCTATCTAGTATACTGGTCATCATGTTGCTTGTGTTGTTTGTTGTTTTAAGTCTGCAACACAGGGGTTTGTTGATCTGTACCGGTATATATTGAAAGTAAATGATGTGGTGTGTTTCAAGGGTATGTGCTGGTGGGGCATGCTTCTGGAAACAGAAAGGATGGATAATGTAATCTGAGTCCTATGAATTTCCCTAGTTTTCCTCTCCCCTCCCTCCAGGAAATCCCTTCCCCAGTTAATTGCTAAATTAATCTGATGCAGGTCTCTGAGATAATATCCATCTCTGTTCCTGTATGACCCCATCTTACATGTAGCTAGCGTTAAATATAAGGCTATCATGATCATCATTGGCTACTTTAGCCATAACCATTATTACTTCCAGTGGGACTTAATTCTTAGCAGATTGGGTTAGGATTGAAGTCACACTCATTATTTAAATGGTGGGCCACCACTAGACCTTTTGGTGTAGTTTAATAGAATTTTTCTCTGATTACTTGGAAGTTTCTGAAAAATGTGTGCTGTTGATTTAATAAACACACTTCCCAGTCAGAAAAAAAATATCAAGATAGTGCACAACATATACAAATACAATAGTATAAAACAATACAAAATTGTCACTAAAATGACCAACTCAACTTTTGAAAATTAAACAACTGGACAGGCCTGCTGGCATTAAATTGTCTTCAAGAGATACCTGGAAATTAGTAGCTAGGAAGCATGCTGAATCTCTGCTGGAAGGAATAGTCCACAACGTGGGACCAGTGACACAAAATGGCCTAGTTGGAGCAAGTTGGGTTTCTGAAACCCTGGGATAATTAACAGCTCAGCTGGGATATAAGGGCTCAGGCAGACCATAAGTGTCAGGCATCAGAGAATCCGATCCTCCTATGGCAGGCTGCCATGGACAGATAGACAAGAAAAGCTCTTACCAAAGTCTTTTATTCAATATTCACAGAGAGAAGCTTAGAAAGGCAACCTCTTGGAGTAATGGCGTTGCTCTGAGTAAACTCCACCCCCCTTTCCTTCTCAATTGTCAACAGCACCCCCCCCCCTTTACGGTGGCTGTTTAAGGCCATTTGCCTCTTAGCTCTTTGCTCTCCTACTTTCACTGCTCGCCAGGTTCTGGGAGAAAGGGGGTCTGGAATGCTTTCTAGTGATAATGTGTCAGCCAGCTGCTCCCATTCTACTTGTTTCCCCCCTTCTCCTGTTATTTCCCAGCTTTGCCCCTCATCTATCTCTGAGCCGTGACCTTCTAGAAACCACTGTTGTAAATCTATACTGTCTTCCTCTTCTCTGGAAGATTGAGGCGGACGAGGAGGCAGTCTCCACCATTCCTCCTCAGTCCAGTCCCTGACAGTAAGGTACCTTGCCCCCAGTTTGTCTGGGGCTTTGTATATTATTACAAGAACCTTGCCAATATTGATGGTACATTGCAATGTTACTTAAGCCTCCCGTGTATCATACTGTAAACCACAATTAGTGAGTCAAAATCTAATGAGATGCCTCTTTACAGCCCAACAGGAATAAGTGGTGAAACTGTAAACCCACTGAAGAATTAAGTGAATCATACCTACATCTAGGCCTCCCTCAGTTCCCTACGGCAGCTGCTAAAATATAAAGTGAAAGGAATAAAAACACTAAATGATTTAAAAGTACAATCAGGATTCAATTATCTTTATTAAACCAGAACCAAATCAAAAGATAACTCAGATATACATGTAAGCAGAACATTAAAAACAAACAGGAAATTGGAAATGAGAGCAGAGTAGCTCTGCAGAGGCAGAGTATGCCTTGGAACATGAACAAGTAAATAACTTCAGACTGCAATTAAAGAAGAAGAAAAGATCAGAGAAATAACCCACAGGTGTACAGATGAAGTAACTCTCAAGCTTGGCCCATCTTACCAAGTTTCACTATGAATAATAAAATGGAACTTAAACCAAAGGGGGGGGGGAATCACTACTGTTCCCCATTATTACCGTAAATGCAAAGGGAAAAAAAGTAGGTGGAGATCATGTTTCCAAGGCATCCCGTTAATCTGTTACATATCAACAGTCCCCAAAAGAAGAGAAATCCCCCCATTCATTGGCAGACTGCATGCCGCACTTCACGTTTTCTTCACCGCCATGCCCAGGCGTTGTGACGCCAAATGAAATTCTGACTTCTTTTTTCACATTTCCATTTCTGTTTATCAGATTTCCTGCCTGCCCCAAATAGTCTGTATCTCTGGCAATCTAAATCTTGATCCTTGTACACAGTGGCTGGTGACTAATGTAAAAAGTAAAAGTTCCTCTTCAGGCTCCTCTCTCAACGTGTTCCAAAGTGCGCTTCCTGGTGTCTAAGACTCACTTGTCAGACTTGCACTTCTTCCAAACATATATATGGACATAAGAGCCCTGCTCAATCAGCCCAAAGGCTATCCGGTCCACCATCCTATATTCTCACAGTGGCCAACATGAGGCCCATGAAATGCCCACAAACAGAACTCAATTTAACAGCACTCTCTACCCACTTAGTATAATGGGCAAGTCAGATTCAAAGGCATACCATCTGACTATGGACTTAACCTTATCTTTCATGAATTGGTCTAATCCTTCTTTAAAGCCATCCAAGTTGGTTGCCATCACTACATCTGGAGAGAGAGAGGATTGTATAATTAAACTTTCTCCATCCTGTGTTCTAGCATTAGGAGAAGAGAAGGAAAACTTGTTTCTATCAACTTCCTCTTCTATTATGTCTGCCCCTTACTCGCTTTTTTCCTAAATTAGAAAGCTCAAAACTTTTCCTCTTTGGGGGCGGGGGACTCAGGCAAGGTTTCCTTCATTAGAATGTTGCACTCCAAAGTACGCACAACCTACACATTGCAAGAGCTGGTTTACAACATGCCGGAAGTCAAACATCAGAAGACTCTGCTGGGCCCATAACCTACTGTCAGTAGATCATTGATGCCTGTAAAATTGTAAAACTGGCATTGATGCCAGCAAAACTGTAAAATCATCCCTACCTTGAGAAAGTAGCTGCCTGCATTTTTTAAAAAAATGGGGGGGGGCCCTCTTAGGTACAATCTTATGCCGGTTTATTGAAGATCTCATAAAGTTAAAAACAGCATCATATGAGACATCAAGCAGTAGACTACATACATGCATTTCCTACATGTAAAACACCTAGAATGGAAGGAATTGACAAGTGGTCCTGCTTAGACTGTGAGACAGTAATTTCTTATAGAACGGCTCAGATACTAACCACAAAAAAGTTGTTAATCAACACCAAGTAACTGTTTCTAGAAAAAATGAACTTCGTAAAGCATATATTGCACTGATGCTTTCAGGGAAGGTTAGGAATTTATATGCACTTTCATTGTAAGATCACCCACATGTTTGCTTAATTTAAGATGTTCCACACCACAGATTCAGGCACCCATGTGGAGGATCGTGCCACTCAGAAGAAGCTGCCATGTGAAAAGGAATGATTTGGCATTTGGACCTCACTGTGTGGCACTGACCTAGGCAAACCAGACATTAAAAACACGCCAAACCAAAGTCACCCTTAGATGGCTTGTGTTAACTTCACTGGGGCTACTCCCAGAAAGAAAGAAAAAGTTTACACTTAGGTCTTTGCAAACCTCAAGGGCTTTGTATAGCAAACATTTATATAATTCTATAAGATCTGAATAACAAGTCTGGCATATACTGTAAGGTAAAGGTAAAGGGAGCCCTGACCATTAGGTCCAGTCGTGGCCGACTCTGGGGTTGCGGCGCTCATCTCGCTTTATTGGCCAAGGGAGCCGGTGTACAGCTTCCGGGTCATATGGCCAGCATGACTAAGCCGCTTCTGGCGAACCAGAGCAGCACATGGTTACCTTCCCGCCAGAGCGGTACCTATCTACATGCACTTTGATGTGCTTTCAAACTGCTAGGTTGGTATATACTGTAAGCACCTCCATATACAGCAGGGACAGGGAACCTGTGGCCCTCCAGATGTTTAGGGCTGTAACTCTCCCACTGGCCAGGCTGGCTGCGGCTGATAGGAGATGAAATCCAACAGCCTGAGGTACACAGGCTTCCCATTCCTGATACAGAGCACTGTTGCTAGCTGAATCCCAGTGATATGGGTTAAAATTCAAATAGTGGGGGGTCAAACAAGATGCAAGAGAGGAGAAAGGTGATCATGAATGACTGTCCATTTGATCAGAGGAACAACAGGAGGAGGCAGTGCTTACCTCTTCCTCCTCCAGCTGTTTTCCTGCTCAAAATTCCATCCCCATCTGCTCCTCACTGGCTGAAAAGGGCAATTTTGAGCAGAAAAACTACCATACTGGAGGGGAGAGGGTTAATCAGCTCCAAGTTGTCCCCTGACATTTCCCTGATCAAGCTGGAAGCCTCTCATGACCACCCTCACATTTCAGCTGCATTAAGGGTCAGAACTCTGCTTGGCACTCCGTAAGGAATTACTGGCATCCAAAATCATCTATCTCACAATCTCTCCCCTTCAGTTAAGACTACCATCCTTTCTTCTTTCAGTGAGGAAAAAATTGAATGTTGCTACAATTAAGGCTCGTACGTATTCACCTGTGTAGCTGTGCAAGGAACATGTTATTGACAAATAAAGCTCTTATCACTTTACCATCCAAACCAAACACATGTTGGTGAAAATTCTTTAATGAAGAATTACAAGTCACAATTCTGGTGTAATTTTTGTTGTTTTTAATGGGGTAATAAATCATCGTGATACCTCTCAAAGTCCTAGGAAGGAGGCTGCCTGTGCTCTGATCTTACATTTTGCAAGTTTTATAATGTGAACAAATCTTAACTTGGCCAGCTATGAAGCACAGTTTTTGAGTCAGGTACTGTTTAAATCCAGCACCTTAAAAAAACAACCCTGAACCTATTTGGCAGATATTCTCTCTCTCTCTCTCTCTCTCTCTCTCTCTCTCTCTCTCTCTCTCTCTATCTCTCTCTCTCTATCTCTCTCTAAAAAAAGCACCACTCATCTCCCTCCCTCAATCCAAACCTGGGATCCTATTGAGCTCATCATAGAATAGCAGAAGTATTTTTAAATCTTTGCGGGTCACCTTTTAGGTAACATAGCCATTAATACAGACTGGTCTTTTTCATGATTCTCAAGAACTCCTGTTCATCTATTTCACCATCGCCATCACGGTCAGCTTCATCTATCATTTCCTGTAAAAAAAAAAAAAACCACTGAAGATTAAGCACTGACCTGGAAGCATCCAGCACTCATTTTGTTAAGTGTTTTCTCAGCTCCAATATAATGCCCAAAATTGAAATGCTTGATGAATAAATATCCTAAATACAAACAGCAAACTCTTTTGCCAAATGCCTTTGCTTATGTAGTCAAAACAGAACTGTTTAAACACAAGGTATCAGCGGGATTTGAAGACACTCATGTTTTCAGAACTACAAAAAATAGTCATATTTTTTTTCTTTCTCTTGGGGGAAAGAAAACTCCCAACAGTCAGGACTGAGCATGTTCAGTTCTACAAAATGATCACTGCATGTTGCAGGAGTGCGGAGAATACCAGCAAGGGGGAAATGGAACAGCATATCCGGGAAGAGGTGATGGCTGAACAGGTGTACCTCAGAGCCCTCTGAAATATGCACAAATACAATTAAACAGCCCAATGACCCTCAGTACCGCCAGCTCCAACTATTACCCAACTATTAAAAATATGCAACATCTATGAATAAAGGCTTAGCAAAGCAAAACATTTACCTGTAACTCTTCATCTGTTAAGTTTTCTCCAAGTTCCTTGGAAACTCTCTTTAGGTTTTTAAATGAAATCTTGCCTGTCCCATCATCATCAAATAATCGGAAAGCCTTTAGGATTTCTTCTTTGGTATCTTTTTCACTCTTTGAAGAAAAGGAAGGGGGAGAGAAGTAAAAAAAGAAGAAGGGCTTACTCTTACTCCAACTGCACAAAAGCAAAATTATGTCTTACCATTTTTTGGGTCATCATAGTCAAAAAGTCTTCAAACTCTATGACAGAGCTTCCTTCTTTTCCGATATCTGCTACCATCTTTCTAATTTCTTCTTTCTTTGGCTCAAAGCCAAGAGCACGCATTGCAACCTGTAACAGAAATGCAAACCACTTTTACATACACAAGTTGGTGTTGGAAACATAAGGGAGAGCCACCTGGAAGCTTGCATGACTAATGGGCACCAGCTGATTAGCAAGACAGGAAGCTGCCTTCAACCAAGTCAGAAAAATGGTCCATCTAGCACAGTAATGTCAACACTGACTGGCCAGAGTTTCAGACTGGTATTTATATTTTTCCAGTCCTATCTAGAGGTTGAAGCTGGGACCTTTTGCACGCAAAGCAGATGCTCTATAACTGAGCTATGGTCATTTCAGTTTGTGTATTAATAAGCTAATTTTTTATGTATGTAGAAATAGTTCTGAAGCAAGAAACAGTCAGCCTTCACTTACAAAAACCACAAACCTGAGAGTATGCCTCACTAAAATCAATAGGGCTTACTTCCAAGCATACATGGTTAGGATCGCACTAGGTAAATGTAAAGGGACCCATGACAGTTAAGTCCAGTCGCAAACAACTCTGGAGTTGCGGTGCTCATCTCACTTTACAGGCCGAGGGAGCCAGCATTTGTCCGCTCCACAGACAGTTTTTCCAGGTCATGGGGCCAGCATGACTAAGCCGCTTCTGGCGAACCAGACCACTGCACAGAAATGCCGTTTACCTTCCCACCATAGTGGTACCTATTTATCTACTTGCACTTTGATGTGCTTTCGAACTGCTAGGTTGGCAGGAGCAGGGACCGAGCAACTGGAGCTCACCCTGTCACGGGGATTCAAAGTGGCGACCTTCTGATTGGCAAGCCCAAAGCTCAGTGGTTTACACCACAGCGCCACCCGCGTCCCTAGGATCACACTATAAATCACTAAAAGAATACACACACATACCTTTAATTCTTTAACGTCAATGGTGCCAGATCCATCTGTGTCAAACAAATCAAAAGCTTCCCGGACCTCCTGCTTTTGCTCCTCGGACAATTCATGTTTCAGTCCACTTTTCCTTCGCAGGTTAGCACCCAAGGTTGGTCTTCTAAAACCGGATGCCTTTCATTAAGCGAGAGAAAGAGAGAATTTAAAAATATTATTTGCAGAAAGCTAAAAATAGCAAAATACATAGTTATCACATTCTAAAAAATATATTTATGTCTACATGTATTTGATTTGCCAAAGTTGCTAAAATTAAAGAGCTGAGGACTTTTGGGCCGCAACTGTTTACCTCCCTGCTCCTCACTGTTCTGTACCTATTATGACTACTCGCACAAAGGTGTTCTCACAGGTCTATATTAGATATGGAACCAGATTAGGCAATACAACCCCCTTCCCCCAGATCTGGCCCATCACATATTGCGGAGAAAGCATGCACAACTCCTTCCCTCCTTCCTAGCACACCAGCGTCACCTGCCCCTCCCCATCTCTACCTGTGGGGATGGAATGTACAACGGCCACCCACATGTGTCAAGTTATCTATGCACATAGGCAAAAAGAAAAACATCAGGTTTGATTTTCCTATTAAAAGCAGGAAATTAAGCACGCACACAATTATCATCTACGCACATAGAATTGTGCAACTGTCACTGGGTTTTTCCCGCCTTGCATATACCATGAAGGGCATGGCAGACATGGTGGGTGGAGACAAGCTGCGCACACATGCTCACCTCCACAAACTGGGGAGATGCATTGTCCAAGCCAGCTCATTCAACAAATACATGTTTGCACATACACAGGCAGTCCAGCCTTTGCTCCAAGTAAGCATGCAGCCGTGCCACCTCACCCTATGCATGTTTTCACCCAACCCAAAAGGAGCTCTAGATATGCACAGACCAGTACCTTTTAAAGCAGCTACTAAGCTCGCTTTTCACTTTCTCAACACCGCTTCTGAAGTCACTTCTCTCTTCTGTTTGGCAGACCTGCTTTGCACCCATTTTCACCTTCACCCCCATGTTTATGCCTCCCCTCTTATTTTGTGCAATCCACCCTTGCACACAGCCCCTCCCATGCTAAGCTGAATCTTCCTCCCCCCCATATTAAACTACTAAGCTCCCTTTTCACCTATTGCCCACTTATTAAGCCCCCATCACCTGTTCTTCAAACACTTTTCTGCCCGTTTTCATTATCCTATGCCTTCTGCTCCCTTTTTTGAAACTCCCTTCATACCCATTTTCACCTTTACCCTGCATTCTCTCCTTCATCCTCCTTCCGCACAGACCACACCCATTTTCATATCTCCTCGTCTATTTCGCAGCCAACACACTCCGTTATTATCTTCCCCCTAACTCTTTTTTTCAACTCCCCCTTACACAGAGACCACATCCGTTCCCATGCTGTAGCCACTTTTGCTGCGATTATATAAGTTGCTGTATCTTTAACGCAAATAGAATCTTAGAGAAGCACACCTGCCAGTTACTTTGTTCAGTTAGAGAAGGTTCAGTTCAGTTGATAGATGTTGTACCTATACATACATGGGTGTTTATGCTTGCTAATAAAATACCTATTCTAAATGATTACATTGAATCTGGAACTTCATGTTGAAAACAACACGTGGTACCAGGAATGAAATACATTGTGCTAAAGTACTGTGGAATATTTGAGGGCTCTGCATCCTTTTAACTCTTTCACACAGGGCAGCTGAGGAAAGGAAGAGGGAGAAAATTTGAGTACAAGAAAAAAAATGAGAGGCGCTAAAAGGAAAATGGCAGTTTTAAACAGTGAGTGGAAAATCGAGGTTTTTAAATAACAGAGTAGAGCAAGCAGAGGGAGATAACTGAGGGGGAAAGTGGTGGATTAAAACAAAGCTTCAGAAAGGAGTGGAGAGAGGCTCTATTGTGTTACCTTTTTGGTGTTAGCTTCTGTTTCGTATCCACTGAAGGAGGTGAGGACAGGTGACCCCACCTAGGCCCGAAGTCACCTCCCCCCCAACCAGGCCTCAAAACTGACCAAAATTCCTGTCCTCTCTTCTAAAAATCCACGGCTAAAGTTTTCCTCTGCTTTTTCTCACAAGCTGCTGTTGCATAGGCAAACCGTTACTTTTATCAGTACATACGAGAGAGCTTCAAAAAGGCTAATGAATAGACTCTGTCAATGCCAAGAATACTCAGGCCTGGGAACTGACTCTTATCTCATTTGGTTGCAACACATCTTGACCCCCTTGGCTCGACCCCCTTGGCTTCTCAACCCCCTTTCCTGGGAAGGGTGCCAAGAGTCCCAAGACAGGAGCTTTCTGTTCATGCTCAGGAAACTCGTCATGGGGCAGGGCTCCTGAGGAGGAGGAGAAAGGGGAGGGAACTGGAAGGGGAATATATGCTCTGTGCAAATGGCTGTGAACTCGTGCTTGTTTTGTGATTCTATCACACTTGCTCCTTCTACCAGCCCGGATGGTAGAATAAAGCTTTTTCTCTGAAACTATTCCTTGAGTGTCTGTTGACTCTCATTTCCCCATCCCGGGCGCAAAGCTCTTCTCACCCGAGGCTAAAAAGGCTACACCACCTCTGCTGTTTCTCCTTGTTAAAACCTTTTTTGCAAATCTATTCAGACTTTTCCCACCTCTCAGTGTCCTTCCCTTCTAGTTCTCATGCCACAGCCACAGCTGTTGTGCAACCTGTCTTCTCTTTGTCACCCCTACCCCTACCCAACAACGACTTCATGCAAATCCAGGATTGTGATGTGGCACTGCAAATCTTCTAGTGGAGGCTGTGTGATGGCGGTCTTACTATTATACACACACACGCACCCTGTGTGAAGAAAGAGTGTTGAATAGTGGCTGTTCAAAGTGCCTCAGAGAAGGAATGCTGCTTGCTACTTGGAGGCACGACACAAGTTTGCACAGACGTCTGGAGTGTCTGGGGAAAACCGAGCAGACCCAGTCACCCTGAAAGCCAAGTAACCCTTCCCCCAACTAAGTCTAAAAAGTGGAGAGGGGCAGGAAAGATGGGGGCTGGCACAAGAGATCTAGGGCTTGGGCACTGCTGCCCCACAGTCTTCTAAATTTGAGATGGAGGCATCAGTTATAAAGCTAAATGGCACACTTACCTGCAAGTAACTCAGTGGGTCTTACTTCCCTGTAAACATTCAAAGGAGCACCACTGTCAGATTCGTATTGGCGTTGTTTTTACTCGCCTCTGCTTATTATAGGAAACCGCGAGAAAACCACGAATAACATGATGGGTGGGGGGGTGAAAGATGTTCCGGGGTGGGCAGGCTTTGAAGAGATTGGAATGGGCGGGCAAACAGACAGATTTACCAGCTCTGGTCCTCATAAGTAGGAGGCGGGAGCAGGCACTGTTTTATAATGCACGAAGAACTGCGGGCAGGAAGCACAACTCACCATTCTGTAAAATCTGTCTCGCCCCGCGCTTGGTTCGCTCAACGAAGAGGCGGATGCCGACTCTTCAACCACCTGCGTTCTCTGACTCATGCCGCTCCGCCCCTAAAAGCTGAACACTGTCCAATGACAGAAGGGATTCCCGGCAAGCCCCGGCTCCTTTTCTCTTCCCAGGGCCAACCAGGCGGCAGGAGGGGAGTTGCGGGCCTTGTGACATCACGCAGAATGCTGTTGCCGTTTCTGGCTGGATACACAAACAAAGCGGAGGTGGTGTCCTGGCAACCGCCCCCCCCACACACCTCGGAGGGCGCCGGCGTGCTGTTAACAGGGAGGAGAGAGAGCGGCCAGGGGCTTGATTTATGTCAGGAAGCTGGCCCCTTCCCCAGTTGCACTGCGGAGACCTGGAATAAGTGAGGGAGCAAAAGGAAGAAGGAAAATAAACTGCCTTTTAGCATGTGCAGAGTGTCTCTACTAGTACAAATCCCTTTGGTGATAGGCACGTTGACCCGGGTGGGGAGAACCCTGAACGCCATAGTGCGGTGATGCCAAAGTTGTGAGCAAGCTTTGGAGCTCTCCAGGACGCTTCTTTGGCGTGAATGTGAATACTGGACGTGGGTTGCGCAGGTATCAGGGAGCGAGGGAGGAACAAGAGAGTACAGGAGTCAGAACATGAGGTGAAAGGG
>NC_139685.1:50518930-50959402 GCF_964106915.1 Podarcis gaigeae | reverse complement strand
AGTGCAGGTGAGCCACCTGGCTGGCACGGCAAAGTTGCTCTATGCCTTCCCTTTGGGGGATGCAGCAGTATGGCTTGAGCCTGCTGGGTCCAGTTCCTTCCTACAGCACACAGCTCAGGCGGAGAGAGGGAGCAAGCAAGCAAAGGTGCTGGCAGTTGCCTTGGTCACTTGCTGCATTGCTTAGCACAGCACAGAGCAGAACATCCCGTAGTAAGCGATGGCACCCACTCAACAGGACTCAAGCCTTCCAGGAACCGCTACAGCTTAGTAGCAGCTGTTATACACACAGCCTTCCTGGGAAATTGAGGCCTTGGCAGCTGCCTAGCTATGCAAGCTCTTCATGCAAGCCTTGAATATTTTTTTCCAGGCATTACCTGGACACCACAAAGGACAGAAGGAAGGTACACAGATAGGGTGACATTCCCTTTATTTGTTCAGCCCGTTATCCATCATGAACCAACAAGTTAATAATGCATGTGAGTTTTAAAACCACTTGACCTGCATGTTCATGCTACTTCAGAAGTGGGAGATGTATTTATTTATTGCCTGAGGACTATTTTGCTAATTTATTGCCATGTGTGTGCCAAAAATGCACCTGTGCACACACTCTTGAGCACACAAATGCACATTTGCAACAGCTAAAGTAGGATTTTGATTCTCTTGGCCTCTGACCTGGCATGCCATGGAAATCCTACTCTATGAATGTGTGCATTCATTCAGGTAAAAAGTGTTTCTAAAGCATTCAAAACCAGGAAATTTTTCTGTCCTGGAAGAGGTGTTTCCTCAGGACATAATGGTGATTCTGAGAACTGCCCTGCCAAATAGAACACTTTGTAATCCTTTGGTGTGGCCAACCTAGATTCCACCCAGGGAACGGATCTAGATGCTGCATCTAGTATCATCCCCTGTTTCTGCTTCTTATGTTACTTAGACAGTTAAGGATTTGGTAGGTTTTGCAACAAAAAATGATGCAAGTCCATTATTTTAATGGAAAAAGACATATAGCCTTCCCCATTTCCTGCCTTTGCTCCTGTGATGTTCACTTCCTAATAAAGTCCTCACAATTTCTCTGGTAGTGAATGTGGCTTCTTTACCTTCCTTAATTCTAATGCTGGCATCTTAGTTTCCTGTTCTGCACCCACTTGGTATCCCCCAATATGTGCGAAGCATGGATTTTTATTTCCGTCAGGAAAATGGATAAGTTGATATATCACCTTGGAAACATTAAAAGTAAGAGTCAACACTGTGGAATGGATGAAGTAAGAGCTGGAAGGCATTAAAAGGCAGAAGCAATAAGTCTTGTGTTTCATTTGTAGATGTCATGGCTTTCCGGAACATGAACAGAAAGAGGCATATTGGACTGCAGCAACTTTCAGCTTTGGCATCCACCGGAAGGACATTTTTAGGACCAGTGAAATCACTCAAATTTATTGTTGATGAATGTACTCCTGGTGGTGTGTTGGCTTGTTCTGCAGTAAGACTTCTTGAAAGCTTGGATTTAACTAGTGCAGTGGGACAACTTCTTAATGAAGCCATCCAGGCACAGAACAAAGAATATAGAACTGGGACAACTACCCTGTTGTTTCTTGTCAGCATTTGGAGCAAGGCTGTACTTGAATGCCTTCAGCAGGGTGTTCCCCTTTCCATAGTGGTAGCTGAGATGTTTGAAGGCCTGAACTCTTGCATTGAACATCTGCAGTGCCTTACATTATCACTACACAACATGCAGCAAAGTCTATATGATATTCCTATTAAATATGATGACACAGCCTCCAATGACATCTGTTCTGGCATTGCTGGAAAACAGGTAATTGAAATGAAAACTCCAGATACCAAATCCTACAATAGTTATTTGCTTGAACATCCTTATGATTATGCACAAGTATCAGAAGAAGAATCAGAAATTGCTACAATCCCGGAAGCAAATGCATGCTATTGTCAGGGAAAGTGTGCATGTCCAGGAGTATTGACTGCAGGCAGCAGAGTTAGTTCACTAGGTAAATCAGTCGAAACCAGTTGTGGTTTTACAGTTTGCAAAACTGTGAGTCAGAAAAGCTGCAGCTTTCAAAGCTGTCCTTTGGGTGCCTCAGGCCGTAAGAAAATATCAAAAGTAACCCACTTCAGTAGGCACTTAAGCAGTATAAAGGAAAGTCCTTCACTGCAGCAAATCAATCAGCTGGCCAGTGAGTTCAGTGATTTGGGACAACTGGCAATGTCTTTGAGCCATGGAAATTGGCACGCAATGAAACTGGTACAGGATATTCTCAGGTGCCAGTTGCAGACTGTCAACAGAATGGCTGGTGTTCATCCATTCCAATTTAATATTTCAGAAGTTGTGACATGTTGTTTACCAGGCATGTCTGAAAGTCATTCTTGTGTCTGTCCTGGGTACATCACTTTATTACACCCAGAGAAAGTTGCTGTTGCTAAGCAGCTCCAGGATAGGCCTCTTCGTATTATTCTTGCCGATGGTGACCTGAGCGAAACATACCACCATCTGGGGTTTAACAGGTCACAGAATGTAAGGATGTTCTTAGAAAGTCCAGTTGCTGAAGACAACAGCTCAAGATTGTGGGTCAACTCAATGTTGGATATTCTGATTCAGTCCAGGGTAAATCTAATTTTGGTACGAGGCAACACATCAGCAAGTTTAGAAGAAAGATGCCTGCTAAATAATATAGTGATAGTTAATGGGGTAGCTGACAATGTATTGAAGGCTTTTAGTGATGTTACAAGAGCAGACAGAGTGACTTACCTCACCCAAGTGAATGAGCATTGCATAGGTGAAGGTGTCTGCCTGAACCTCTGTGGAGCATTAAAGTTAAGTTGGGTTGGATTGGGTGGCCAAATGCCAGTTGCTTTAACAGCGAAAGGAATTCGCCTGATAACAGCTGTTCTTAGTTGCCCGGTTATATCCAAGATGCAAGCCGTCGAAGATCAGTTTTGGACCTGCGCTCACCGTGTGCATCATGCCCTTCTCGATCAAGCAGTCTTTCCAGGAGGTGGCACCATGGAGCTCCTGTGTCTTGCTTATCTTGAGAATCTGAAGAAAGCAGCCAAGAATTCCAGGGAAGAAGGGTTTCATGATGGCTACTCTTGGCTTGCAAAAACTTCAGAGCAATATAAAGCTCTGGTGCTTAATGCTTTGTCACGTGGTTGGCACCAGTACATTTGTACCGTTATGTGTAACAGTGCAGACTCTGCATCAGAGCTTGAAGCCAGCACCTTTATACAACAGCATCTCAGGAAAGCAGCCTTGAGTGGTTTGTCGCCCACCTACCTGCTGGATGAGTTTAAAAAGGGCAAGATGGGAACAGCAAGCCCTGAAGATGGTGGGACATTTGAAAAGCCTCTGAAAGTATATGACAATGTTACTGCTAAGGTGGAAGCGTGGCGTAGAGCTCTAGATTTGGTGCTGTTAGTGCTTCAAACAGATGCTGAAATTATCACAGGGCCTAAGAGGGATCAGTTGCTAAAGTCGCAGGCCTCAAGTGAGTTCATGTTTTTGTAAGTAATGTGCAGGCCTGCATATGGTTATGTTAACAAGTATTCCTGGCCAAGTTCAGAAGCAAAAAATATATGACGATAATAAAATTCAGAATGATTGCCTTCTTCATTTTAGAAATCAAAATCCGTTCCCAAGAAAGGACTCAAGTCATGGAAGGGCACGTTCCTCATAATCTCCATTTAATCATAATTTCTTTTATTTTTTCCTAGATATTGCCATTGACCATAAATGTGTTAACAGTAAGTTCCATTCATTTCAGCAGGACGTAAAATTGTGTGATAATCTTGGCTCCCTTCAAGCTGAACTATTTAAGGGCTCCATTCCACAGTACAACTAGTTTGTTTCTTTTTAAACTGATATAATTCTTCTTTATAAATTTAGATGGTGCCTTTTAACTTTGTTTTAAGGCATGCAAATAAATTTAAGGTTATAATTTTTTTTGGGGGGGGGACACCAGTAAGTCATTAGGTTACATGGGTGGAAGCAATAAAGTGCCATTGAGATTTCTTTTTGGATGTTCCAGTGGCTGTCCTTGAGGGGGAAATCTGTTATTGCCTCTCCTGGGGACAGGGATTACTGGTAATTGCTAAGCCACGCTGGGTATTGTAGTCTTGTGAGAGGAATGGTGATCTCCTAGCAACTCTAAGCATCCTTAACAAACTACAGTTCCCAGGTGTCTTTGGAGGAAGCCCATGACTTTCAAGCAGTATAGTACTGCTTTAAATGTATAGTACATATGAGGCCTTATCTCAGTTGTTGATGTTACCCACATTTGCAGTTCCTCAAAGGACCCATAAGATACTTCAAGGCGAGTTCAAATAAAGCCTCTCTGCAGCTTAACTCTGCCACAACAACTCTTGTGCATCACATCTGTTGGAAGGAGTTGCTGACACAGGAACACCAATGTATTACTCTAGCCTTGGATCCCAGCAGTAGTGTTGCTGTTGTTGGCATCTGTCTATCTTGAGAGGCGATGGAGTCAAACAAATGCATTAGTAGCCCTGAAGTGATATATCAGGGGCGCAAGCCTGGGCAGTATGTATGCAGGTCCTGGGCTGCCTAGAAGACAAGACCCCACTCTTGGCTTCGCTAAGAGTTGGACTTGATGGCCCTTGTGGTCTCTTCCAACTCTATGATTCTATGATTAATATGCATAAATTCAGAACTGTAGCATGTTCTATATGCACTATATTATAAAGTAGTGTTTGTTTCTGTTATTTTATTTATTTATTACATTTGTATCCTACCTCTCCTCCAATGAGCTCATGGTAACGTATATAGTATCTGTCGCATTTCATCTTCACAAGAATCCTGTGTGGTTGGTTAGGCTGAGAGAGAACAACTGGTCCAAGGTTACTCACTGAATCTCATGGCATGGATTTGAACCCAGATTATAGCTAATTGCATCTGATAGAGTAATAACAACTTGCCTCTAATAATTATTAGCTACCTGGTATCAAGTAGATTTCTTCTAAAGGCATGTTGACAAATAGGCATGTAAGTTTTTTCATGCTGTGACAAATAGCAGTTGTGGGGGATTTTCATGAGGAAAATTGTGCAAGGGGAAAGGGTTAACCCTCCCCCTCGAACAATGTTTGCAGTACAGATCCCTCTTCCTCCTTGCAACAGCTGTCTGTAAAAAGTTTCTAGTGAGTGGAGATGCATTTCATTCATCTCCTCCATAACATTGCAGCCAACAAACCCTTTAAAACAACTTACCTTTAAAATGACTAGTTCACACATCGTAGGAAGCTCTTGTGGAAAATGAACGTAAATGGTGGTAGTTGCATGATTTCCTGAGGCTGAAACCTTTCCGGCATGACACCAATGCCTGGCACCAGTTGTGTTAAGATCAGATTTATACGTGGCATAAACTGTGGTTCCTGTCTTGTACTCAGATGCATACATTTTTAAAGCATGACATTGGTAGCTCACAGTTTTCAAGTGTGGTTGGGAATTGGAAGCTACTTCAGACCCTGGAAAGTATGAAAAGCCTTCTATACTTAAAACAAACTATTTTGTGAGCCATCAACACCATAACTAATTCCACTAACATTCATTTCAGGAACAAGCAAATCCCAATGAAACTGAGGACTGGGGCTGATACTTTTAAAAAGATCAGAGATGAGTGCAGCATTTCTTCGCTTGCATTTGTTATAAAGTTTGCTCTCTGATTGGACCTGGACTTGGGACCCCAGCAACACCCATGACTGAAGATTAGGTGATCTAGAGCTTGAAATAGGATATTGAAATGAGAGCTGTCTTCTTTTTATCATCATCATCATCATCATCATCATCATCATCACTATTCCTTTTAGCCAGCAGATGGCAATCTACAGTTCTGTTTTATACCTGAAATCTAAACAAGTTGCAAAGAAGTCAGTTTAATTAAATCCGGTGAAGATATGCTCTATAACACGGGTGTCCAAACTTTTTTCAGAGAGGGCCAGATTTGATGAAGGGAACATGCATGAGGGCCGACTAAAGTTGTTGACCTCTTTTTAGGATTTTACCCCAAAGTTGTTGTTGAGTTTTGTTAGAACCCCCTGAGTTCTGGAGCTTTTTAAAGAATTAGTCACCAAATACTATTCATATACCTTTTGGCTTGGATCACAGGCAGCACAGAGGGAACGGTGGGTGGGAGTGAGGGATGACAGGAGCGAGGCAGCGAGAGTCAAATGACGGACGGAAGAGAAGGCCGGACGGTCGCTGCCGCAAGCCAGCAAACAGCCAGGATACACAGGTGGGCACATGCGAGAGCTGACGGGAGGACGGTACCTAGAGCCGAACACAGGGCACCAGTGCAAACAGGCAACCAGCAGTATTGGAGCAAAACAAGTAGAGAGGAGGGCATATGCGTGAGACGACAGCAAGCCACAGTGAATACCCACTGGTGGGGCCAGATTAAACTGACTGGAGGGCGGGATTTGGCCCCCGGGCCAGACTTTGGACATGCCTGCTCTATGGGGAGGCTGCATGATTTGACAGCTGATCTGCTTTGACAGATAATCATTTTTTAAAATGTATATTATTTTTAGTAACCCCAAATAATCAGACTAGAAAGAGCAGCATTAGATCACTGAGCAAAGAAGCTTTGTAATTGCTGGGTTCATGCTTCATGTTTTCTTGATATTCATTTTGGACAGTTGTCAAAGTCAAGAAATTCATTGCTGAGAATACAAAAGGAAAGGCTTTGACCATCATACGGTAAGAATAGGTGGGAAATAATTTCATGGGCAATTCCAATTTAGAACAACTTGGTTTTCCATGAGGCTAAACACAGTTGGCAAAGGTTAGTTGTATCTGTCTGGTTATCACATAGAAGATAGTGATACCTGACAAGCAACTGGTGGATTAAAAATTCAGCGCAGAGCAAACGTAGAGATATTACCCCAGTTCTTTGATTAGCACCTTCAAAAATCTATGTTATCTCATGAGCATTGGAAATATTATTTCTTCCCAGAACTATACCATATACAGTACTGCCAGGTTTTTTTCTGCAGCTGAAAACTTTCATTAGTCCTTCTGATTTTTGTCCTTTACTTGAAGATATTTAGAAAAGTACTTTCCTACCCATGCCAACTTCATTTTGGTTTTTGTGTTTCCATTGGTCACTATTTATGAGTATGTTTGAACATGTGACGTAAAAAAGATTCTTCACTGAATGTTTTTGCAGTGGATAAAAGGTAAACAGACAGTTCTGTAGCCTTCTGAAACCTTGTTTTTTTCTCATTAAAAGGAAGCCAGTTTTCCTGTGCTAACCTCAGAAAAGGAGCTACACGGGGCTTCTGTGTGGCACGCTGTCTGAGGTAAACAACAAAAAAGTCCAACCATACCATTAAATGGTACTTCAGCGGAGTTTCTAATGCATATATTAACTGGCTAATGCAGAGCATTGATTTTATTTCACACTATTTCTGAAGCACAGTGCATCACTCTTAACTGTGCAAACACGGCAACACACAACCATGGTCCCCAAGGTGTTATTTTTGGAAGTCACATTTTGAGCAACACTCAGAAACCTCAGTGCGTTAGGTACACTGGGGCTTGATGGGCAGTGTAGTGCATCTTGAACCCGTTCACCATGAGGATGTCAAAGAAAGGTCACTTCAAGGCAAAAAGATAAATCCAAGTTGTGGGATAAATCAGCCCTCAATAAAACTGCACATTAGACATAATAAACAGTATCATTACTCACTGGAAAATGCTTAATGCTTTTTGTTATGTGTAAAACAGCAGCAGGAAATCCCCTATTTTGGGGAGGGACACATGAAGATGATGTCAGATGAGTCTCATTGCTGAGCCAAATTACAGCTCATTAGTCTGATGTGCATTCCAGGTTGGTCATATTGTTTCCCCTCCTCCCGCCGGCTCTTCCCCCATCATCCAGAGAGCGTAGAAATGTATTTGCTATGGAGGACAAAGTACTGGAGGTGTGTGGTGTTGCCTTTGCAGAAATGTGTTTTATTTATGAATGTGTAGTTCATTATGGGCATGAAGCATCAATCCTGAAAAAGCAAAAAAACCCACCTACTACAGAAAACTTCCCCTACCTGGGGTGGGCAACACACTTATTTTAAATTATTCCCTGTTGATCATGCTGCTTCTGGTTGGGTGGCTCCTAGTGTTACAACTCCTCTGTTGTAAGCTATAAGCAGAATTGCTCTATACTTTCAGCATTGTTAAGGGTATTCTGCTTTTTGTGTGTGTACACCTTGTTATATTCCATCCTCACCAGTGGGTGTGATGTAGCTGCTGTGGGACCATTTGAAACTCAATGCACATTTACTGTAGTTTGTGTGTTGGGTGCCATTTTATGACTCTGTGGCACTTCATAGTGGAGTGATCTCCCCTCTTACCTTGAGGTTCCACAGAATGCCAGGCTACTTCAGAGTAGACCTGTTGAGTCCTGTGTTTTCAGAGGTCAGGAACCCAGTTCATCACAGGACCTGCCAATGGGCTTCTCCTAAGCTCTTTTCCTTCTAGGTTGGCCTAGGTACTTAATTAACACAGGCCATGTTATTGCTTCATTCCTCACCCAAGTTACCTTCCCTTTGGCTCCCTGGTTTTTAAATTTGTCATCTGCCTACTTAGCCTGTCAGCCTTGAGTCATCTGCAGTGTTGAGGCAGAGGGAGCCACCCTCCTCCTTGTCTGTCAGTGCCTGACTGTGTTGCTGTTGGAAGTGCTAAACACTGTGGCATTTCCCCCCAGTTGTATTTTCAGTGGTTTGTTTGTTTGTTTGTTCGTCCATTCATTCATTCATTTTCTGTCTTCCTCCCTTTCCTGCATGTGAGTGTGTGCACGCACACACACAGTACTTCATTAAGAGAAGTATAATTCAATTACCATGTAACAGTACTATTACACTTGACTAAGTTGTGTACCAAATAACCCATAAGTCATCTAACTCAATATATGTTGAGTCATTGATTGTTTGAAAGATTACCTTGCATAGCTGGTAGTCAAAACTGTTCACAACTGCAAATTCCACTGTTTCTTTACCTGTTGGGCAGTGGTGCACATACCTGTTTCTATATAGATATACCCTATATAGAATATACCCATCCTGTATATTTTGTAGTGCTTTAAAGTGCCATTAAGAATGTAAGAAGAGTCCTGCTCCTTTATCACACACACAGCCCAACAAGACAATGACAAAAACCCACCAACAGCATACAAATCAATATCGCTAACCTGATCCGAAACACCCACCCACCCCACTCACACATGAAAACAAAGACCACCACAGCCAACCACAAATGAACAATCACACCCTAGGCCAACCCCAACCTCTCTCACCACCAAAGGAACACAAGCGAACGGCAAAGAACCTGCACAAGCAACGCTGACACCAAACCCTACATATATTAAGTAGAATAGAAACATTGTCACCTGCCCCCACCCCATCCCCCCCTCTTTCCCCCTTTTCTTCCTAATATCTCAACAAATGAAACTGATTTGTAAAAATGTTACATGGAAGGAAAAAAAATAGAGAGAGAGACATTGCACATACTTTTGTAAATCAAGAAAATCTTTAATAAAAATACATTTTAAAAAAGAGCCCTGCTGGATCAAAGCAAAGACCTATGAGCTCCAGCACCTTTTATCCACACTGACCAACCAGGTACCCAGGAGAAGGCCCCCAGTGGGGCATAAGGACAATAACCCTCTTAGACTTGTTCCCCTACAACTGGTAATTCACAGGCATGCCACTTTGGATCTTGTGTATAGTATATAGGCACTGTCAGCCATTGATAGCCTTAACCTCCATGAATTTGTCTAAACCCCTAAGCCTTATTTGGGTGAACAGCTCACACTATTATTAACAATTGTGTGGAATGAAGGGAGGCTGCAGTTGTCATTGGTATCCTTCTGAACTGCCAGAGAGAGGGATACTATTTTTAATGGTTCCACTCTTACTGTGCAGACAGGTGCTTGGTGATGATGCTACACTCTTATGGGAAGCCTGTGAACTGCCATAGAGAGCTGATCTTGATCTTGCTGTTTAACATTTAAATGAAACCAAGGGACTACAAGTTTGGTGCTGCCAGTCTGCTGGCAGCCATCTTTGTTTAGAGAAGAGGCTTCCCATGGGAGATGTAACAGAAGCACTGAATGACTGTTGCACTAGGTGGCAGTACTGGAAAATGCACTGAGGTGCTCTGTTTGAAAATGAAAATGTTATAACTTGATGATAAATGCACAATGTATTTTTAATCAAAACAGGAAGCACTAAAGTTTGGCTATTCCCTCAGATTGTTTTACAAAGCCAAAGGGGAGAAGGGGGGAAAGTTTGGCATGTTATGCCTTGGGAAAAAATAGACATATAAAGGGGAAGAATTAATTTGTGCAAGAAGAGAAAATGTTGAAATTGCTATATCTCAGCCATTTCTCAAAATATCTGTTTTAAATTTGGTCAACAATTGCACTAAATACATAGGTCCTACATGCTTAAGTTCAAACAGTTTAGACGACCTTTGTTTTATTAACATGTAGAACATTCAGGCTTCATAACGGTGGGACGCAGTTTGACCTCTCTAACTTAACGGTATTGGCACTCTTGTGCCTGTATAATATAAAGATGTTTACATTAGAGGCTGTTTGTTTGCTTCATTATATTTCATCGTATATGTACCACTTTATGCTGATCATGTGGGGATTGTGTTTTGTATTGTTAGAAACTTTTTATTCACTGTGGAATTTCCTTAGGGGAGCCTACTAGATGCAATTCAGACTTTTAATAGAATCCATTTTTGGTGGGTTTTTAAAGCTTTTTTTTGTATTGGAATACTTTTGAAGCTGTAGGTTGATTTTAATTTGCAGCTGCTGTTTAGCTCTTCGTAATTCACTTGATGTCTAAACGTGGTTTTATTGATGCTTGTAATTTTTCTTTTGCTGTTTTATTGTGGTTCTATGCAGTTATATTTAATATTCTTGGGTATTTACTGCAAGCTGCTTTGGGAAGCCTACCAAAAGTCCAAGTGGTGAGATAAAAATACAAAATGAATAAAAAAATATAAAGTGAATATCAGATACAAACTTTACTATAATGCTCTTTCTGGTAGTTTGGATGTTTCATAGTACCTTTCATTTCAGTTTTTGTTTTGTTTATCTTCCACGGACATTATCAGGGTGTGGGTGTGTTTTTAAGAAAAGCTTTAGGAATTAATGTTTGGCATAATGTCTCCACTGTAGTGCCTGCCAATAAACACTTCATTAGCATCTCAGTTTTTGTTGGCATTTCAGTTTTGTTTCCCTTATCTTCCATCATAATTATCAGAGTGTTCTTCCTTGGTTAGAAAAGCTTTAGAAGTTTATTTTTGGGCATATCTACATAGTCTCCATTTCCATCCAATAAACACTTTCTTTCTTTCTTTCTTTCTTTCTTTCTTTCTTTCTTTCTTTCTTTCTTTCTTTCTTTCTCTCTCTCATACCTTGCAAAACTCCATCTACTGCAAACATCAAGTGTGCCCCCAATCTGGTCCCCCCTCTGATGTTTCTGGACTCTCTCCAGCTCCAGCTCCAACTCAGGATGATGAGAGTCCAGTAACTTCTACAGGGCACCATATTAGCTGACATGCATAATGGATTGAATTCCAGAATTGTGCCAACTGTAGCTTAAGCTTCCAAACATAAAACCAAATCCTGGTTTAGAACTCTTTGTGTTTCATTCTTTGTCTGCTCACTGATCCAGCGGCTTCCGTAGGGCAACAACTATCATATCAATGGTTTACCATGCCAAACAACAGTAGCAACAACAAAACAACACTTAAATGCAAAATCCACTTCAATCCATGATTTCTGACTTTGCCAATCCAGACTGATTGAAGTGAAGCTTTCTTGGCCATGGTTTGTTGTGGTGCCAGAGCTGAGCCACACTCACACATCTATCTCAAAATTATCTTCCCCCATCCTTTCCCCCCTTATGTCTGACCAATATCTGAACGGGCACACAAGTCTTTGTTCACATTTTTTTTTTAACCCAAATGTCAGCCTAACCCATTAAATAGGGACATTACAGGACAAGTGGGTGTCTAGAGACAATAATCTAGATTGCTGTAATGGAGACTTGCTTGGACAGACAGACTATAAGAAGACAGGGGAGGATTTTTTTGTGCCTGAAATCTACAAAGACTGGCAGAGGGGTGTTTCCATTTCTGTACTTGGGAAAGAATATTAAATATTTTCTACATATGGTGCTGTCAAATTGACCTCAAATATTTCTCTGCAAGGTGGAAGTGGGAAACCTCCCCATTGTCTCTTTCCTCACAAATCCTGTCTTAAGGGCACATTCAAGATATGAACAGGGTGTGAGCCTGTGACCTAGATTCAGGAGTTAATTAGTTACAATATCAAAAGAGTAGCCGAAACCCAGATAATGCAATCAGGTAACTTGCCAGACGGGAGATAAACAACGCACTCAGATTTCTGTTGTAGACCGCCTTTTCTGTGATGTAGGTATGATGTATCTGGGGGGTGGTCTTGGGCTACACTCCTTCTGTAATGTATGTTTGATCATTCTGGGGGTGGTCTTGGACTCCAGGGTGGGCAATTTAAAATGTCTATATACAGGCTTGCACGCATGGCTCTGGGTCCTCCTCTCTCCTGCGTGTGGGGGAGCACCCTGTTACAACAGCTTTAATAAAGATCAGGCTTACTAGCTGCCTTGCTTCTCAATATTCTTTGGTTGGCCGCTGTTATTTTCTTCTACAGATAGAAAACCTAAAAAGAAGACTATACGGGCTCTTGGGTACCCCATAAGGGAAAAAGAGCAGGTTTTTTTTTTCTTATATCAATAACGTACCACAAGAAAAACAGCATACAAATAAGGATGTCCTCTCTAAACATTCTGACTAGCTGATTAAAATTGGTCCATGCAGATTAATCAGTTAATTCTTCAGCTGTTTAAGCTAACAATTAAACCCTAAAGGCTTACTAAAAATGCAGCTGTCTTTAAATAGTTCCTAGGATACAATTACAATTGAGTGTAAAGTTCTCACTTCACATCTACTTTTTATGCTCTATTAGTAAAAAAACACACACACACACAAAACAAAAAACTCCAGCTCTATAAATATGCATTGATTAATGATTCTTTATATTAGTTATCTAGTTCAGGAAAAAAATATACAGTGTGCATGGTTTTTAATAAATCTTCACTAGGGAAAAAGTTAGGTCTTGTTCCTCTCACACACAGGGAGCATAATTTAGCAGATGATCACAACTGAATTTCTTGTGTTTCCATTTTCCAGAGGATTTTGTGTGTGTGTCTCCAGTTTGAAGCAAACAACTGGGCAAGCTTTCAAAGGCTGAAAGGTCAGCCAGAGTACAACAGTTAATTTGAAATAAGTACTTTGATTTTTCCAAGAGCAGTTATTTTAATTAACTGAAATGAACATTTATCTGAAATCCTTTAGTGTACTCCAAAGAGGGCACATCCTTCATCTTCTGGAGAGAATGGTCTTTCTAAAGAAGCTTCGATTAGGAGAAGAATTAAAAATATAATTTCAGTGTAGGAAGTTTTATTCTTGAAGCAGAGAAAGAAAATTCTTCAGTTCTTCTTTAGTGTTCTTAATCAAAAGGTTTCCTTTATGTATTACATAGCTTGTTTTGCCCATGGTTGAATTAATGCCTTAGCATTGGTCAATGCCTTAGCAGGAGTGGGGAACCTTCTTCAAACTGAGGATGACATTCTTTCTTGGCCACTTTTCAGTGGTAGCTAAGCCAGAGGTAGAAGTGGGCAGAACAACACATGCAATTTTTACCTTCCTACAGTGGGCTAGTTTTATACACACTCACATACCCCTATCTGCTGTCCATCCAGACAAGCAAGAGCCATTACTAGAGTTCAAGGAAACTTCCCACCCAGGCAATAAAATTCTAGAAGGACTGGTAAGTAGTATTGTCTTGGAGAGAGAGTCTGTGACTGAGAAGAAATTATAGCTCGGCAAGAATCCTGAGAGCCACACAGTATGGGATGGGTTTTAATGAGTAGGAGAAGATATATTTGTTGCAATTTACCCCTCCAGGCTTCCACATGTGTAGGTTGAACAGTTTCAAAATCTTATCCTTGGCAGCAAAATGAAAAGCATAGGAATCAGGCTGTAAAGTCTTGTTTTGAGCATGTCGACCTATGAAGTAAGCTGGCTCCCTTTTCTTACTCTGCTTTTAAAGAATCAGGCGACAACTTGTAAAGTAAGTTTTAAAAAATAAAGTTTACTTACTTTATAATCATGCATTGGTTTGCAGCAACAGTAGCAGTAAAAACTATGCAGTATATGTGCAGTATAAAAGGACCATGGGTGGCGCTGTGGTCTAAACCACTGAGCCTCTTGGGCTTGCTGATCGTAAGGTCAGCAATTTGAATCCGTGCGACAGGGTGAGCTCCCATTGCTCTGTCCCAGCTTCTGCCAACCTAGCAGTTCGAAAGCACACCAGTGCAAGTAGATAAATAGGTACTGCTGCGGCAGGAAGGTAAACGGTGTTTCCGTGCACTCTGGCTTCAGTCACAGTGTTCTGTTGTGCCAGAAGTGGTTTAGTCATGCTGGCAACATGGCTGGTCACAGGAGGAAAGAGAGAAACAAACAAACAAACAAACAAACAAACAAACAAAAAGTACCATATGCTATTTCATCTGTAGGAGAGGAGTTGAAATGTCATCACATAAAGCCCGCTCTACCAATTCTATTTCTATGATCTGAGGAGTTATATATCAGCAATACAGCTCTATGGTGTTAGCCTGTTCTCATGCTAACTAGGAAGAATATGCATTTGTAGAGTTTGGTTGCTAACTTCCCACACATGGAGAGGCTAGGAAGGCCACATTTGACTTCTTGGTCCGAAGTTCCCTTTGTCTTAAAGATAAACCAACACTCAATGTGCAGTGCCACAGTTTATAGATTTGTCTTGGCTATAGTAGTATCAGGCCCAATTGTTGACTTCGCCCCCAGAGCAGTCTCCTGTTTCTTCCTTCCTCCTATGCTTCTGAACTGCAACAGCTGCAATGGGTGATATAGCACTGGATCCGTCAGGATCCCTTCATCCCTTGATGTAGAGAAACCTTGGCTAGAGCCTCTGTGAGGCCTCCTTCTGCCATCTCTGCCACCTGGTTTGCTTGTAGTTCTCAGTGGCCTCTGTTCCTCTTCAAAAGCCCCATGCTTAATCCATAGCCGGTCCTCCTCTTTTCAAATATGCCCCTCTTATTCCTGTGCCTCACCTGTCTTTTCCCATCCCAATTTCTGGTCAACTCCTGAGGAGTCAACCCCCAGTCACCCACATCTACAGAATGCCACTGTTTATGCAGAGACATACATTGCTGGGGATGGTTGGATCCAGACAGCGAGATCCTCAGAAACTCTCCACTCCTGTTTTGTTGGGTCAGGTCTATCGTGCTTGTACATCAGATCACCAAAATAATTTATCTTAAAAAGTCAGATAATTTGGATGCATTTAATCTAATGGCAGACAACTCCTGTCAAATTTGTTCATATAAGTGTGCTCTTATAAGCAAATGCAGGGCTTGTTGTGACTTATGTGGTGCTGGGTGACACATTATAGCAAATTCTTTCACGCACACAAATATTTTTGCTGTGAAATTACTATCTAAAAGGAAATTTTGATAGGGTAAGTTCTATTGGAAAAGCAAGAAAAATTTTGATAGGGTAAGTTCTATTGGAAAAGCAAGAAGGCTTTGCTGACCACAGGGAAATAAAATAAAAGAAGCTGCTTTGTACCAAGTCAAATAATTGGTATATCTAGTTTAGAACTGTCTATGCTGACTGGAAGCAGCTCTAGCAGTTCAAAATGGAGTCTCTCCCAGCACAACTTTGAGATGCCCAGGACTGAACTTGGGACCATCTGCTTAAATTATTTTTGGGAGAGGGTGGGTGAAGTATATTAATGTTGGCTAAACTCTCTTCTGTTCCCCTCAGAATGTTTTTTCCAAGCCTACCAATATATATTGGGCAAACATCTTGTACATCTTAATAAATAGCTCACTTCCTGTACAGAACAGCATAAATAACTCAGTTGATTCCTAGTATGTTTACTAATAAGAAACGCAGCCCAGGATGTATTACATTTGTTCATTGAGAAGGATAACGTCTCCGCATACAGATAGTGTTACTAGACTCTCAGCTGGCTTAACTAACACTAGAACAAAGCCTAAAATTGCATGAAAAAAATGTTTCGTATCCGTGTTCCTCCTAGTGTTTATTATCAGTTATCAGAGCAGTCACAATTCAGATAGTTTGAACTGCGAGTGAAATCCCATACAGAAAATGCACCAGTGGAAGGGATATGAGATATTAAGAGATGAGAAATATTGAGGTATATACTATCAGTGGGAGCTGAAGGAACAAATGGAATTTAGAAACACGCCTCAGAAACTCAGCTCAGGGCTGTGCGTCTTACACCTTACAGAGTAAAAAGGTGGTACAGGGAAGTTGAGGGGAGTCTGGGTGGTGCCAGAAACCACACACCGTATTTTTCGCTCCAAAGGACACACTTTTTTCCTCCTCAAAAGTAAGGGGAAATGTCTGTGCGTCTTATGGAGTGAATGTGTGGTCGATTGCTGGCTCCCTTTCTGGTCCCACCCTCTTGCCCAGGCCTCCATTGTTGAATGTTCTGCAGATGGAGGCTGTTTGTTTCCCCAGTGACATGTGATTGGCTGATTAGATGATCTGTCTGGAAACTGTAGAAACGGTTCCCTTTCCTAAAGAAGCTGCGGAACTCTGAGTTGAACCCTATAAAAACAGGATTTTTTCCCTTTGCAAAGTAAGCTCAACAACTTGAGCTGATCTTCAAAAGAGGGGCTTTCCCCCTATGCAAAAGAAGCTGCACAACTGTGAGCTGATCCCCCCAAAAAATGGGGCTTTCCCCCTTTCTTCCTCTAAAAACTAGGTGTGTCTTATGGTCAGGTGTGTCTTATGGAGCAAAACATACTAGTTTGGGCAACAGGTGAGGGTAAAGCAGATGGCTCCTGTCTCACCAGACCATGGTTTAGTGTTCTGAAAGAAATAGCTCACAGAGCACAGAGAGTTTTCATTTTAATGTTATATTACTATCTGGACTTTTGCTTTTCTTGTTTTAAATGCAAAATGCTACCAACTGGAGGATTACATCATAATTTGCTCTGCGATATTTCACCATGTCATTGAGGTTGGAAAAAAAATATTTCAAAATTCTAAAGATGGTGAAAACATCCTCTTCACTGGATGACATTCAAAACTTTTAGAAAGGTGAGAGCCCCAAAATAATACCGCTATTCAAACTGTAATGTGGGCATCTGCAATTAGTGCCAAATACCTAGGTCCTGTTATTTTCCTCTCTCAAGCTATGTTCCTTCTAGAAGATTTGAATATATCTCTGGCTATATCACTACCTCCTAAAACTATTTTATGTTATGGTTGACAATGCAGAAAATGCTTTGTTTTTATATGATGGTGCAAAAAAAACCAAGCCACAAATCTAACTTTTGCTACATTTTTATACTGAACAGTTTGTCTGTCAGACAACCAGTCTGCTAAGACTATACAGAAGTTTTGTCTTTTATATCTAAAGAAGGCCCATTATAAATATGCCGGCCCATTTTTAGTGAGTGGAAATTTTCATGTTTTGATACATGATTTAGTATAAATATTAGAGTTTTTCCATTTTCTGATTTTACAATTGTGCTAGTATAACCAAAGACATGTCAACAGGGCTGTGTTTTTGTGTGTGTGCTGAGCAAATTCAACAACCACATGACTATCATCTTTCAGTTTGCTTGCCACTCAATTATTTATCACATTGGACAGGAAAATGTATCTGGAGTGATGTTGTGTTGAGCCAATTCTTGCTTTAAATTTGGATCAGATGGATGTGACTTTTATAAAACTTCTATCTGTGCAGTTTCTTGCTCTAAAAGAGCTTTCCAAGTCACCTCAGCAATGCCAAGTATCCAAAGTAATGTAGACACATATCTTCTTTTTCCCTTGAAGTGAATTGAATAGGTAACTGGGCAGAATATATATTTGCATGAGTTAGAGAATATTGGAGTCAATCACTCTAGTGGAGCATCTAGCTAGTGGAAAAGAAGATAAAAGGATTAGTCTGCATTATTATGTCATATATATTACTTCCCTCCTTGCTCATGCTATTTTGTATCAGAGGCCCTTAAAAATTACTTTATAGTCAAATCCTACCTAAATATGGCTGCTCAGAAATCCCACTGAATTTAATGGAACTCACCCCTAGGTGAGTACAGACTTGCAGCCTAAGACTGTTAAAAGTTCTGAGCAATGTAGTTGCTCAGAACAAACTTCAGAGGGTGGTTGTGGATAAAGCATCTTGGTAGAAATTTGAGCAAGACTGAATGAGTGATGAAACAAGAAAAAGGGCCCCGAAAGTGAGGTATGGAGTCCTGCAGCTCAGGAGTTCTGGCACTTAGTGATAGTAGTAAGTCTACATAGATGGCGAGTTCCTATGAGATCAGGTGGGGGCTGCTCCATAACACAAAGTATGTGTTCTTTGTTGTTTAGTCATGTCTGACTCTTCGTGACCCCATGGACCAGAGCACGCCAGGCACTCCTGTCTTCCACTGCCTCCCACAGTTTGGTCAAACTCATGCTGGTAGCTTCGAGAACACTGTCCAACCATCTTGTCCTATGTCGTCTGCTTCTCCTTGTGTCCTCCATCTTTCCCAACATCAGGGTCTTCTCCAGGGAGTCTTCTCTTCTCATGAGGTGGCCAAATATTGGAGCCTCAGCTTCAGGATCTGTCCTTCCAGTGAGCACTCAGGGCTGATTTCCTTAAGAATGGATAGGTTTGATCTTCTTGCAGTCCATGGGACTCTCAAGAGTCTCCTCCAGCACCATAATTCAAAAACATCAATCCTTTGGCGATCAGCCTTCTTGATGGTCCAGCTCTCACTTCCATACATCACTACTGGGAACGCCATAGCTTTAACTATACGGACCTTTGTCAGCAGTATGTGTTCTAGGAGCACTAAAGATGCACCATGGAGCAAATGAAACTATAATGCACAAATGTGCCTAGTTTATGGAACACTGCTGGTAGGCAAGCAACAGACAAGGCATCTTCTCAACCCCTTTTCTCGTATGGATGATGTTTTAAGCAGCCCAGAATTGGAGCTAGGCCTCCGCACAGCATTGCCCAGGAACCTGTTTTCTATGCCAAGGCTCATTGGTGCATGTGGCCTAATGACAAACCATAGAATTCTTTAGATTTATTTTTTTTTTACATTGTCTGCACCTTTCCTTTGCTGTTTTGAAATCATAGCCAACCCCCTGCCCCCACATACACAGACAAATATGGGGTTGGCGGAAAAATTCCATGTTATAGAGCAGGAGCCAGCTTGGTACCCTCCAGATGTTGTTGAACCACAGTTCCCATCATCCTTGACGACTGGCTACGCTGGCTGGGGTTGATTTTGGAGGCCAGCAGCATCTGGAGAAAATTGTGTTGGCTACCCCTACCTTAAGGAATGACTTCCAATGGGGCTTGAGTCTCAAAACCTCTAGGTGCAAGATTCCTTAGTTAGATTCCCATAGCTCACAGGACAGATCTCTGTTTCTTGTTCTGAACAAAATAGCTGGAAAATATCATTCTGGACACTGTTTTCCCTCCCAGTATTTATGGGATTAGAAGACAAAATATTCAGGCATTGGATAAAGATTTCTAAAGAAAAAATGACAAGATAGGCATTTCTTGGAGGTGCTGGTAATGATGATGATGGGAAATCCAGCCTCTTGGAGACTTTGGGGGGGGGGGGGAAGGAAAATTCCAGGTTAAAAATGACTAAAATATTCTTGATCTTGGAACGAAAACCAAGTCTAAATTAAGAAGTGAGGGTAGCAAAGGCTAATCCAGGAAATGGACGTATTTTTAACAAAAATTATTTCTCTGGGATTTGTTTTTTTTAATGAAAAGTATTAAAGAGAGTTTAACCGTGCAGAGTTAATGGTCTAACATACATTAAAATAGATGAACAGGCTAGGCCCAGGATCCCCAACTTCCTGCCCTGAACTCTCTCAAGTTTTGACAGTAACTGAACTGTGCAACTCTCCCACTAAAAGGACCTGCCAGAACTTAAATTTTGGAAGGTAGATGGAAACATTCCTGCCAATGCATGCCTTTGCTTAGTGTTATATATTCTTGAATGACTGCTCCACTGGTTTCTAATTAAATGCAGTTATAATAATTTATATCCTGCTTTTCAGTATACAAGTCTTTCCATGGTGGCTTACAAGTAACATCAAAATGCATTCACTGAATCATAATAAACAACATAAAAACGTAACAAGTTCATTCTTCCAAGTCATATTTCTGTGCAGGGGGATTTCCTATCTTACATGTTTCTATCAAAATGACTTCATCTTTCTATAAAAAGAAAACATTCCAAGGAAAGGGGGAATGTTGTGAGCCCAGATTGTCTCTCTGGTGCAAATGGGACAAATGCCTAATGGTAACTTGATATGCATCTACATTTCTTGTTTTCCCAAAAATAATTCTTACTGGGGAGACAGAGCATGGGGAGGGGAGAGTTATCCTTTCACTCCCCCAGCAGTGGCAGACCTTGGTGTCTCAAATTCCAGCGGTGCCCTGTGCACACCCCAAATTGCCCTCCTCCCTCACCTCTTGCACTCCACACTAAATCACAGTTGTGGTGTCCCCTGCAGTGCACACAAGGCTCTGCGCCCAGTGCACCCAAACCGTAGTCCTAAATCCACCTCTGCCCGCACTGTGATCAGAGTGGAGATTTCTCCACCCACAACACGCGTTGGCATCAATAGGGATATTTACATTCCCAAAGCTACGGAAGTAAAAAGTAAACAAAACAGCAGCTTAACCAAAGAAAGCACTTATATGAGAATCTGTTCAAACCTGTGGGTTTTCAAAGTCTGGGACAGCTTATGTACATCCCTTGGGATGGGGTTCCATAGCATACACGGGTTGAGAAAGCCCTGTCCCCAGTGCTTGTCAGGGCTTCCTTGCTCACTTTGATGAAGGAGGCAGCTTTGTCCTTCGGATTTACATGCATGGGTTTACCCTTTCCATCGCAGTACAGTGGTACCTCGGGTTTCATACACTTTAGGTTACATATGCTTCAGGTTACAGACTCCACTAACCCAGAAATAGTACCTCGGGTTAAGAACTTTGCTTCAGGATGAGAACAGAAATCGTGCTCTGGCGGCGCGGCAGCAGCAGGAGGCCCCATTAGCTAAAGTGGTGCTTCAGGTTAAGAACAGTTTCAGGTTAAGAACGGACCTCCGGAACAAATTAAGTACTTAACCCGAGGTACCACTGTATTCCTTGTACCCATCAGAGCTTCCACTCTCACAGGGAACCAGTAGGTGAGGGCTTTCTATAGCTTGTTCCTTAGGATGCATGAGCATGAGTTCTCTTGTCTGCAGTCTCCAAAATGGACTTTGATCATAATGCTGTTATATCTGCAAAATCGATAATACAGGAAACAGACAAGTGGGTTTTTGTTTTTTTAAGGCATGCAGTTACCAAACATCTCAAGCCCAAAGATGCTAAAAGGAAAATAAATACTAGCACTGGATGTGCCAACAAAGAAGCAAGTGAAAAAACCAATGGTGGACCAATTGAATAAGTAAATAAGAGCATGAGTAAAGAGAAATAAACTGTTTTCTTGCTTTTGCTTAGTCTGCTACAGCTCAGTGACTGTACCATCATCTCTCTCTCTCTCTCTTTTCCTGCCCATGGCATCCAGTTTGTGCTGGCACCCACAGGACTTTTATTAAGATATACCGTATGTACTGGCACCTCGTTTTTTACGAAAAAACAGTGTCGGAAGTAATACATGCAACATTTAACGGGTCAGTTACAGAGATTTCCAAGATGAAAAAACAATCTCATATTAAATTCCATAAATTGGTGGTCAGTTCTGCCTTGATACTGACACTATAGTAGTGATGTGTGCATTTGATATGCATTAGTTTTAATGCTTTTATTATGTATTGTTGCATTTTATTGGACAACACCCTGTAGCTACTATGGTGATGGGCAGTAAATTAAGGCCTAAATATATTATTATTATTATTATTATTATTATTATTATTATTAATAATAATATTATTAATAAATGTCCTTCATACTCCTCTGCTGACCAGTAAAAGAACAGTAAATTCCATGCTTGGTTGTCTCTACACGACTGTATAATATTCATTAATATTTTCTTTACATCTTTCCCTGAACAGCACCACTAACACGTTTTTGGGACAGTCTTTTCTGGTAATTCTCTCCAACATCTTCTCACTGAATTCCAATGACTTGTAACTATTTTTAAGCACATACCAACTCTGGCAGTTTCTAGTGTCGTGTGTGATTTCTCTCTCTCTCTCTCTCTCTCTCTCTCTCTCTCTCTCTCTCTCTCTCAGGACATCAAACTTTTAATCCCACTGAAGTCATCTAAATGTCAGTGAACTTGGAAGATTTCAAATCCTGCCCCACAAATAAATGTCCTTCGTGTTCTCCAGAAAATAATGCCCAAAATATTTCTGCTTCCAGTTATTCGTTACTAAATCCTCTGAGTATTGGCCTTGGTATGATGCAAAAACCTGCTAGCTTTTCAACTAAATTGGCCAGGAAAATGTGCTGTGGCTAGGGAAGCATTAACTTTCTTCACACGGAGCAAGGTTAGATGACACTATGTCCTCCATAAGTTGTTGGACTAAAATTCCCATCATCCCTGAGCATTGGCACTGATGGATGGTAGGAAATTGTCCAACAACGTTTAGAGGGTACCATGCTGGCTCCAGGGTATGACTTATCCAGTTGGCACAATGAATGTGTGGCTTGAGTGGATCTGGGCCGAGTTCAGTATGTGGGAAAGAAGCCCTCTGAATCTTCTCATGCATAGCCAGCTTGCTTTCATGTGGGTTGTGTGGGATAGTGTGTGGATGGAGATTTCATATCACTGTGCAGTTGACAAGAGGACCACAGAACACTATAGTTCCTGGACTAACATAACACAAATTCTGTTTCACTGCTATCCTGAAGCTTGTGGGCTTTCCATAGGCGTCTGGCCACTATGAGAACAGATTGTTGAACTGGATGGGCCTTTGGCGCAATCCAGCAGGCCTCATCTGATATAAATGGGAATAGAATAAAAATAATTTGGGTTGGGTCCATGTGATCAAAAGAGATGGCTGTACTTCTTGATGCAGTAGAGCCGAAAAGTACAGCTGATATGCTCAAGGGCTCAGAGAAGAATTCTGACTGCGTGTCCCATCTTCTGCCAAAAAATTTGTGCTTTCAAATCTCATCTCTTTTCACCTGACCGCATCTGTTTTAAAAATGTTTGTGCTTTGGTTATATGATGAACAGAGTCACTTCCACTCCAGGGAAATGGGGTCTGAAAGATTGTGAAAACATATGTTCAGGAAAAGTGTGTTCCGTTCACAATTTCCATGAGTGTCATCTGTTCATGGTATATAACTTGTCCCTGGTTGAGTCATAATTATTAGCACGTGTTACAGTGACTTTTTGAAATTTGGTGAATGCCAACATTTCACATGTGAATGCTGACAACCCAAAACAAAATTTGAGAGTGCCTAAAATTTCAGAGAAAACCTGATGAATGCTTACAGTTCCATAAGCAAAATTGTCAAAACCCACTGGTGAATGTAATGGAATAGGTATTTGGTTTGGGCCATTTTTTCTATTTTTTTAATCTGTCAGCATTCACATAGGGAGAGCACCAAAATGCTATTGGGTCGTTCACCCATATGGCTAAGTTCCACATGTTTGGGATGAGTGGGGCTGCACAGTCGAGATTCCACCTCCCAGGGTAGACTCTTAGTATACAGCAAGTTGCTTTCTAATATGGGGATGAGGTTCAGGGCCCAACATGGGTGGTGGTGGCCTGCAGGCATAGTCTCCCCTCCACATAATTTCCTCCCCCAAAATATATTTTTATTAATTTTTCCTACTGTTATCAAAACAGTAGGGAAAGAGGAAGTAGACTACAGTGGTACCTCAGGTTAAGTACTTAATTCGTTCCGGAGGTCCGTTCTTAACCTGAAACTGTTCTTAACCTGAAGCACCACTTTAGCTAATGGGGCTTCCTGCTGCTGCCATACCACCGGAGCAAGATTTCTGTTCTCATCCTGAAGCAAAGTTCTTAACCTGAAACACTATTTCTGGGTTAGTGGAGTGTGTAACCTGAAGCATATGTAACCTGAGGTACCACTGTATCCCTGAGCAGGGATGAGGGTCTGACCGTCTCTCCTACATCTAAGCCCACATTGCAGAGCTTTTCTAATTGGATTTCACACACAGGAAAAGAAGCAAAACAGATAGCCTGAGGTTTAACCTTTGACATAGCACAGCAAAATTTCCTTCTTGTTTAGTTGGCTAAGCTGACAATGATTGCTAAGATAAAATAATGGTCAGTGTGTTCAAATGGCACTTAAAGGATGTGGGAGAAAAAGTATCTTCCTCCTTGGTAACTAGTTTTGCCCTCACAATAGAGAGTACATAAGTGAAAACGTCACAACATTCCAGTTTGTTTTCACTTTATTTCAGAATTGTTTCCATGAATCCACACAATCTGGGGCCCAATAAAGGCATCCCCAGCACACAGTGTTAGGCCATGTTCCAAGATGTTTCAAAGCAAGTGCCACTGGTACAGAGAGACCTCAAGAAACCTGGACAAAATTACAGTCTGGTGTGTAATTAATTATCTGCCTAAAATCTTTCCAGTGGCACCAGACATACAGTTGTGTTTTTGTTTTTGTTTCATTTTTAAAGACCATCCTCTTTCAAGAAAGAAACGGCTAAAACTTCGTAGGACAAGATGTCTTATCTTCTGTTTCCTGAACTTTTAGAGACACTTTGATTTTCAAATTGTAACAAGCCTTTGGTGTGGTGTGGTAACCAATCTAATTAAATAAGGAGATTATCAATTTCCTGCTGAGAGGATAGCATACCAGAATATTTATCAACACTTCCCAGCGCTTTAAGTATTTCAGTTTTTAATGTTATCTTGTTTTGAACCAAACTGCAAAGATAGTTGCCTGTTACAAGACCTTTGATTACCAGAAATTAGAAGTGATACAATAATTAAACAGAGAGCAAAGTAAAATGAATAGTTTATTTCATAAAATACTATTACAAGCTATTGTATTATAGCCTTAAAGCCACCTTTCCCAATCTGGTTCTGTCTAGATGTCTTGGACTACAACGCCCAACAACCCTGGCTGAAACCGATGGAAGTTGTAGTCCTAAACATTTATAGGGAACCAGGTCGAGAGGTCTGTATGTTGGTTAGATCTCTGTGTTGCCATAGCTCCTCCAGACTCATCTTCATCGAACCTTTAAAATTAACACAAAGTGATCATGCCAGGTTTCTCAGACAGTCCCTCAGTTTTAACTTTTGGTCTGTTAAATGGGGATAATTATATTGATCTACTTCACAGTTTGTGGGGAGGTTTAGTTTTTGCTCCCTCAGATATGCATTGTGCCGTTCAAGACACTTGGCTGTGGACAAAGCTTGTTTATTTCTTGGAGGGGAATGTTGCATCAGTTTTCGTATGTCATCGGCGGCCCATGGGCCAAGTATAGTGTGCACCCTGCCAAATATTACTTATCTGAACTGTCCAGCCAAGCCTCAACACAAAACTGACCTGAAATAATAATAATAATGGTGGTGTTGCAAGGGTGTAAGAAATACTGTATTTTTCCATGTATAAGATGACCGCTGCTTTTTAAAACCCAAAATTAAGAAATCACATATCACATGGGGGGATGACGACCTTGAAGTTGTTGAGCTTTCGTTGGGAAGACGACCTCCAAGGTAGAGCAATTGGGGGGGGGGGTGACCAAACCGCAACCCTCCATCGCAACCAAACCGCAACCCCCAATTACCCTGCCGAACACGCACTCAAGCTTAAAGAAATAAAAATTAACCTTGTTCCTTGTATGAGATAGATATGGACTGTGGTTAACACCGTGTGAATACTGCTTCCCAAACTAGTAGTGGGAGTGCAATGGATGTAGTGTAAATGGGACAGCAGTGTGGTGTAGTGGTTAGAGCATTGGCCTAGGACCTGGGAGGCCAGGATTCAAACCTCTGCTCAACCATGAAACTTACTGGGTGGCCTTGGGCCAGTCACAGTCTCCCAACCTAACCTACCTCACAGGGTTCTTTTGAGGATAAAATGGGGAGGAAGAGAATCCTGTATGCCACCTTGAGTTCTTTAGAGAAAAGGTGGGATAGAAATGCAATAAATAAATAAAAGCAAAACAAATACAGAGCCTATATTGATACATTTATTGTCTCAGCACCAAGATCTCTCCCCCAAAGCACTGCCCGCTAGAGCAGTGTTTCCCAACCTTTGGTCTCCAGCTGTTTTTGGACTACAACTCCCATCATCCCTAGCTAGCAAGACCAAAGGTCAGGGATGATGGGAATTGTAGTCCAAAAAGAGCTGGAGACCAAAGGTTGGGAAACACTGCGCTAGAGATCAATATTATTCCCATTTAATAGAGTCAGTAATTTGCACATAAACAGAGACCAGAGCCTTGTTTACCTGGCCTTGGTTTGATACCTTACCATGCTGGTTCTCAAACTAATAAATATTTTATTGCCTCATGTCCCCCCCCCATTATTTTGTTCTATGCAGTGAAAAGATTCCATAGCCCTGTTAGCTTCTTATCTACATGTGGGTTGTGCAAGAACCCAGGGAGCAGAGTTAAGTCATTCACACCACTTGGGTGGGCCCATCCACTCTGAACAGTCACCACTCAACACTAATCTGTGTTTCCTAGTTCTATTTCCATTACAAGAGATGAACCCAATCCCTTGATTATTAATCCATCAGTGTGACTCTATGTATGACCTTATGTCTTGCTGTGGTCAGGTCTTACTGAAGCAACAGAAGAATAGTTTTTTTCTGTCCCAGATAAGACATTAATGGGTGGTGTTGCTGGAACTTCCTCAAATTATTGTCCATTGGATCCACTACCTCAGCATTTGCAATTGTTGAAATTTGGAGCCAACTTCCACACCCACATGCTAAGAAGTAGTTAATGGCTAATGAGTTGATTTTGAGAAAAAGAAGAGGGAAACTGTGCACATTCTTAAATGTGCATGTAGTTAGGGATAAATCCACCCTCTTCCCCTTCTATCTTCAGGTGGAAAGAACCCCAATGACTGTGGTTTTCAACCAGTGTGCTGTGGGCACCCTGGGGTGCCTTGAATGGTGATCAGGGGTGCTGTGGGCAACACTGGCCTCTGTCTCTCTTTCTTTCCCTCACTCCTATGCTGCCCTCTCATGTATCTGCCTCCCAAAGACTTGCACAGCTATTTGTTGCAGCAGGCCTTGCTATAAGCTCTACAGCAGTGGTGTCCCAACTTTTTTCAAAGAGGGCCAGATTTGGCTGTGAACTGGGGCCCTCCAAAAAAAAAAAAAAACCAAGTTGCGCCCCGCTGCTTCAAATCGGGCCCCACTGGCTAGGCCTCATAGTTGCTGGGCCTGAGTTGCCCTGCCTTTGCATGAAGTCTTGGGTTTGCAATTTTCGGAGAGGGGAGACTGCGGCACTGGGGAGTGGGCAGGCTGACAAGGCCCGCTAGATTTAGAGGCCTTAGGCTTTAGCCTACTTAGCCTATACATAAATCTGGCACTGGGTCAAGGCGGCGGCCGCCCCTCTGCCACCCCCGTCGCTGCAGCATCAACATCCCAAACATGTACTACAGTATTTGCAAAAAGGAAATGGCTTTGGTGGGCAGGTGCTTGGGGCCACAAGAGATTGCTTTTTCAAAATTGCCTGGGGGGCTGTTTGAAACCACAAGTGGCCCCTGGGCTGGACTTTGGACATGCCTGGTTTAGACAATACAGAGCTAGATGGACCAGTGATTCGTTATGAGGCAGATTCCTATATTATCTTGGCCAATGTCTGAGGCCAGGATATGTTGGCCTTCAGCTCTGCTGTCTGCAAAACCGACAGCTCGAGGTGAGTGTTGTTTCCTGCAAGGGGAGCTAATTAATTAGTACTGAGGGTTAATTAATTAATATTGAGCCTTAATTAAGATTGAGGGTTCCGCCATACTTCCACTTGCCCCGTGCCTAGAAATCATGGGTTCAAGTGGTTTTCTGTTTGTCTCGTGCTTTTTAGGCAAGGGTCTGAGTGGTTTTTCACTTGTCCCACAGCTTTCCCCTGGAAAACATGCTCTTTACTGCTGAATCAGAACAAACTGCAATCCATGGAAAACCCAATTGCCATTTGGTTTGATTCAGTGGTAAAGTGCTGGTTTCCCTGGGGGACAGCAGTCGGGCAAACAGAGGTATTGATGATGCCAATATTGCAAAATCACAAACAATTAGCTTTGGGACTGAATTAAACAGCTGCGACCCTTTTGTTGTACCCCCTTACACAAGGACTGAACTGTAGCCAGCATGTGCAGTCAATGATGCTAATTGCAAACATTTTGGTTCCAGGCTTTTCCTTTCCTTGGGCTTTCTACATTATTATTTGCCTTCTCTGTGTTAACCCTGCTGCAAAGAGACATATGTTCATGAGGCCATGGAAGTGTGCTTTCAATTATTCTGTATGTCCGTAATCCAAGCATAATACTAGAGTATATAATAAAAAAGGAGTACTCATGCAGCCCCAGTAGAAAAAACCCAAAACATATACACACTCAAAGAGCAGTTTAAGAACTGAGCTGTTTGCATGAGCGTTGGTTAAGAAAAGAAGCAAATCAGCTAGCTTTAAGCAGCAAAACATGTCCAGCCTTATACACCATTCTATAGCAAAATATACTATAAACCTAATATTTAACTGGGGGCTTTCTCTCCTCACCAGCCCAATTTCTTTTAGAGTAAAGTTTTAAACTTAACACATTTGGCAACCACACAAAAGAGTCATTCAGTTTTCTATAAAAATTTCAGGGCTGTCCTGACTGCTTTTAGAGAAAGAGTACTTCGTTTGCTCAGATAGTTCTTATTTTTAAAGAGTCCAGCAGGATACAGCGCCTGAAGGGTGTGTCAACCAGGACTCTTGTCAAATCTCATTTAATTTCAGTTTGTTCTTTGCTGCCTTGATCTTCATGCATTTCCCACCCAAACGTTCATTATCCACAATTTCTGATTTAGCTTTGTATTTCCCCTTGGAATATAGGGTCTCCATTGAGAATGTTGTTGAGAAATGTAAAGGTAAAGGGATCCCTGACCATTAGGTTCAGTCGTGGCTGACTCTGGGGTTGTGGCGCTCATCTCGCTTTATTGGCCGAGGGAGCCGGTGTACAGCTTCCGGGTCATGTCACCAGCATAACCAAGCCACTTCTGGCAAACCAGAGCAGCGCACGGAAACGCCGTTTACCTTCCCGCCAGAGTGGTACCTTTTTTTCTATTTGCACTTTGATGTGCTTTTGAACTGCTAGGTTGGCAGGAGCAGGGACCAAGCAATGGGAGCTCACCCCGCCACGGGGATTCGAACCGCCGACCTTCTGATCAGCAAGTCCTAGGCTCTGTGGTTTAACCCACAGAGCCACTTGCGTCCCTGTTGAGAAATGTAGTTAGTCCCTAAATGCTTTATTGAAGTCCCACCAAAACCAGAGCCTTTCCCTTATTTAGTCTTTTACCTCCTCCTCTGTCACCAGGCAATTTAAAAGATTCCTGTGTTTGTCTGACAATTTGTCGAGATGTACTTTAGATGGAAAATCATCAATAGATGACTCCGGTAATTTATCAAATGAATACAAAGATGAGCAGAAATGAGCAAATGCCCTCCTAATGGCCTTAGCTCTTGACACAAAGCACTTTTATCATTGTGAACACATTTAATAAGACTTTTTGGTTGCCCTTTTAAAAAGAGCAGGGGCAAGCAATCGAGAAGCCTTATTCCCAAATTCATAACCATATTCCCAAATTTAATTTCCCAGGTATTTGGTCACCTTTATGAGACATAATAGCTGGATTCAGACATGATTTGTTTTCATATTTGAATTCTAAATGGTGCCAACAAACACTGGTTTGTTTTGAGCTAACAAACCAGGACTGGAAACCACAGCTTGAAGCTGATTTGCAAACCACAGTTTATGCTAACTGTGGTTTGTTGTTATGTCTGAGTTCACAGATCATTGACAAACCACAGCTAGGGACAGTGCTCCACCTCAAAAGGTTGCTGCACTATGGAGATGTGGGTCAGTTTATGAAGCTGATTGATCAGCAGACAAGCCACTCTAACCAATTCCTGATAGGCTGGCAATTGGCCAGCTATATCTCTGCATATTTGTTTTGTAAGTATAGGCCAGTAAAAAGCTGAACCTCCTTTGCTGCATAGTGCTTTATATGCATATCATTAAACTTTTGAGCTTGCATTTCTTTTCAGTTTAGGTTTATGCATACAGTATTCTTTTCCTTATGCAAACCAAAGGCAATAATGTAGCTCCAAAGGGAAACCTTCATTGCCTGGTTTCAGACTTAATACACAAAAACATAGTTTGTGCTACCCGTAGTTAATAACTCCACAGCATAGTTTGTGCTTCTAGATGTAAAAAGGTCAAGGGACCGCTGACCATTAGGTCCAGTCGTGACCGACTCTGGGGTTGCGGCGCTCATCTCGCTTTATTGGCCGAGGGAGAGGGAGCCGGCGTACAGCTTCTGGGTCATGTGGCCAGCATGACTAAGCTGCTTCTGGCGAACCAGAGCAGCGCACGGAAACGCCGTTTACCTTCCCGCCGGAGTGGTACCTATTTATCTACTTGCACTTTGCCATGCTTTTGAACTGCTAGGTGGGCATGAGCAGGGACCGAGCAACGGGAGCTCATCCTGTCGCGGGGATTTGAACTGCCGACCTTCCGATCGGCAAGCCCTAGGCTATGTGGTTTAGACCACAGCACCACCCGCATCCCTCTTCTATATGTACAGCAGTCAAATTATGCAGTGTTACAGCTTCCAGCAACCCCTCTCCACTGCATAGGCTTCTCCAGTGACAGCAACACTGAACCGAGCAGCTGCTCTCAGCATCAGGCAGCTGCCATTTCTCTCTCCCTCAGCGCAATACCTAGCATTGAATATTAAAAAGCTGGTTCAAAGCAACCAACCACCTCCTTATATATGTCGCAATTAATTTCCTTTATTAGTTGTGCCAAATAGCAGAACACACATAACGGCCTGGGTTTGCTCATGCTCCCCCACCATGATAAAAAGCTCTCACAATGTAAAACAAGTATACGTATGTTAATACCGCAAACGTCACCAAATACAACCACAGACTCTGATGTGCTCAGCCATCATTATAAGTTTGAGTCCCGTTGTGCAACTTGCGCCAAGGGTTAGTCTAAGCCTAGCTATCACAATAATTTGAGTGGAGGGGGATCCTCTCTTTGTAGAATACATTTAATTCTGCTTCATAGGGCAGAGGTTTTCAACATTTTTGAGTCCATGGCTCCCTTTTTGAGTCCATGGGGGATGAAGGGAATAGAGAATGTTAGCTGCTTTGAGACTCCTTCGGGTAGTGATAAAGCGGGATATCAAATCCAAACTCTTATTCTGCTTCTTCACCAACTAGTGGTACCTCGGGTTACATACGCTTCAGGTTACATACGCTTCAGGTTACAGACTCCGCTAACCCAGAAATAGTACCTCGGGTTAAGAACTTTGCTTCAGGATGAGAACAGAAATCGTGCTCCAGTGGCGCGGCAGCAGCAGGAGGCCCCATTAGCTAAAGTGGTACCTCAGGTTAAGAACAGTTTCAGGTTAAGAACGGACCTCCAGAACGAATTAAGTTCTTAACCCGAGGTACCACTGTACATTCTTTCTGCTGCACCCCTGTGGGGCTCAGGAGCCCAGTTATGTCTCTCCTTGCCCGCAGCCTCTCACCCTTTTTCGAACACCTTCCCTTGTGGTGTGTTCCTTCAGCCGCCTCCTCTCTTGTCCCCTCTCCTTGGGAGTCCTCAGGGCAGCTGCTGCTGCTGTCCCTGATCTCAGAGCTGCCTCCCCCGCCCCCGTCCCAGAGATGTGCCTTCCAGAGGCACCATTTGCTTGTAGACCAACTGGCAACAGCTTTCCAGGTTGCAATGCTGTTCTGGCTTCTACTTTTTAACCATGACAACATCTTATTTTCCGCTTATTTTTTCAGTGCTGAAGAAAGAAAGAAAAAAGGCACATCATCAGAATACCATGTGTCATGCCAGGATAGAGATGTCTTTTCCCAAGTGTTGATGAAAACTTGTACCATCCTTGTTTCCCTTGGAAAGCCCAAGTGTCTAAGGTTCTTCTGCTTTTTTAAAAAAGGACTTGAAGTTGGGTTTTCCGCCTGAAACATAATATATTCCTTCTATGTATCTCCTGTCTTATTTCTCCTTTTTCTCTACATAAAAAGCAGTTTGCCTCTCTGTTTTGTTTCTTTCAGGTGCCAACCACAACAGCGATTGGGTGTGTTCCAATTTGACTTGGGTTACATGGGCTTCTACAATACTTTGTTGTTGTTTAGTCGTTCAGTCATGTCCGACTCTTTGTGACCCCATGGACCACTTTACTATAAACTAGGCAGATGAGAAAGAAACCTCCAAATTTGCAAGGTTTGTTGTTTTGTCGTTTAGTCGTGTCTGACTCTTCATGACCCCATGGACCGGAGCACGCCAGGCACCTCTGTCTTCCATTGCCTCCCGCAGTTTGGTCAAACTCATGGTGGTAGCTTCCAGAACACTGTCCAACCATCTTGTCCTCTGTCATCCCCTTCTCCTTGTGCCCTCAATCTTTCCCAATATCAGCGTCTTTCCCAGGGAGTCTTCTCTTCTCATGAGGTGGCCAAAGTATTGGAGCCTCAGCTTCAGGATCTGTCCTTCCAGTGAGCACTCAGGGCTGATTTCCTTCAGAATGAATAGGTTTGATCTTCTTACAGTCCATGGGGCTCTCAACAGTCTCCTCCAGCACCATAATTCAAAAGCATCAATTCTTTGGCCATCAGCCTTCTTTATGGTCCAGCTCTCATGCTAACAAATTACATTATCAATTTATGAATCTTAGTATATTTTGGTTTCTTAGAATTCCCAAGCAACACTGGGTACTTTCTGCCAGTAAATAAATAAATAAAAAGATATGAATATTATCTCATGGATACTTAGGCTACAGTATATCTCCATATATCATAGCATATGCATGATATGAAATAATGGAACCACTTTTCTATACTATATAAAGCATTACACATTGGTCTGAACATTGCACAACAAGATGCCACTTCCAGGAAGAAAACATTGTCTTGTCTTTAATGGATACCAGGCCAGGGCAAGAAATATGTCCTTTCATGTCCAACTTAAGCACTAGGCACTCTAATGAAATTCACAACACTGATGGTTAATAAGAGGTCTTTAAAACAAGAGAATACTGTGGCTTCCATGTATACTGTTGCTGTTTGGCAATATATTTTATTATTAGGATGTTCAAATTCAAGCCAGGTTACATTTCTGTACGAACCTCTGTTGCTGGTTTTAGAAACATGCAGTTTTAATATAGTCTTGGGTTTGAACCAATCTACAGGAGAATCCATTGTTTCTGGATCATAACATTCTCTGGTGATACAAGCTCTTCCCATGTTCCAGAAGAGCCTTAATTTCTTGCAAGCAACTATGACTGCATATTTGGCCTTTGTCCATTTCATAGGAATACACGCCAAATTCTCAACTGGCACAGCATTTTGGAAGTCAATTGGACATTTTCTGTCCAGTACAAAACCTGGCCTTGTAATTGCCCAGCAAGCTCACCGTCTTTGAGAGGTGAGCTTTGAGAATTATGAGTGAGAAATGGTATGTATTTTAATGTACTATATAAAACTGGTTACAGGAGGGTGAAGGATAACTAGCATACCAGCATACCATGAATTGAAAAGGAGCCATGCCCTACTGCTACCAGTGTTTCTTTTTGTGACTGAGCATTTATTTATTTGGTACATTTACACCCCATATTTCTTGCCAGGCTCTCAGGCAGTGTGCACGTTCCTCCCTTCCCCTTTTCATCATAACAAATATATAAAGCTGAGAATAGTTTGTGACTGGCCCAAGGTCACCCAATGAGCTTCATGGATGAGTGGAAATTTGAACCTGGGAGTAGCTAGTCCTAGTCCAACACTCTAACCCCTGCACAATGCTGGTTCAAAGCTACAGAGAGCTGGTGGGGTTCAGAGGTGACACCCTCGGATATTTATGAATGAGCATTCATCCTTAAAGATTAGTTAGTGATCTATAAAGTAATTAATCAGTACTGTCTGTTTACATATCAGGAAATTCATATTGATACATTCATTCATTCATTCATTCATTCATTCATTTTCACTGCCTAAATTCTGAAATGCTAAGCCACATTCTAAGCAAGACATTAACATTCCCATAATGAACTTTTTAGTAATAAAAGGTAAGAAAAAATAGAAATTAAAAACAGTCCATCATGAAAACATTTCAGCAATAGTAACACTATTTTAGTGTTTAGTAAACAGGGAAACTGGGATGCGGGTGGCGCTGTGGGTTAAACCACAGAGCCTAGGACTTGCCGTTCAGAAGGTCGGTGGTTTGAATCCCCATGATGGGGAGAGCTCCCATTGCTTGGTCCCAGCTCCTGCCAACCTAGCACTTCGAAAGCACGTTAAAGTGCAAGTAGATAAATAGGTACCGCTCCAGCGGGAAGGTAAACAGTGTTTCCGTGCGCTGCTCTGGTTCGCCAGAAGCAGCTTAGTCATGCTGGCCACATGACCCGGAAGCTGTACGCCGGCTCCCTCAGCCAATAAAGCGAAATGAGCGCCGCAACCCCAGAGTCGACCATGACTGGAATTATGGTCAGGGGTCCCTTTACCTTTTTAAACAGGATAACTAACCAAGAAAAATCAGATCAAATGCTGCCAGGTAAAAATTCTACAGAGACTGAAAAGTGGGGATGAGGAACTTGTGGCCACCCAACATCCCTAACCATTTCTGTTCTTTAGCTTTCCCCCCACCCCGTTCAATTCTGCCCCGGAGGGTAGGACCTGAACCAATGCATTCAAATTACAAGAAAGGAGATTCTGACTAAACATCAGGAAGAACGTTCTGATGGTAAGAGCTGTTAGACAGTGGAACAGACTCCCTCAAGAGGTGGTGGACTCTCCTTCATTGGAGGCTTTTAAGCAAAGGTTGGATGGCATTGCAGGAGGTTGAACTAGATTCCTGTACTGCAGGGGGTTGGCTTACATGACCCTCAGGGTTCCTTCCAAATTTCCAATTCTGTGATTCCATGATTCTATGAATTAAAGGAGAAACATATTTCCCTGCAGATCTGGAGTGGCCTGCAGATGAACAAAGATGGTCTCCTTTCCCACCATTTTGTTGGCGTCGATCAGCATCAGGAATGATGAGCAGGCTTTACTCTCACTGCAACATTCTCTGACAAGGTAATATTTTGCTTTTCCATATAGGAATGCATGATACAGTGGTACCTCTGGTTAAGTACTTAATTCGTTCCGGAGGTCCGTTCTTAACCTGAAACTGTTCTTAACCTGAAGCACCACTTTAGCTAATGGGGCCTCCCGCTGCTGCCACGGCACGATTTCTGTTCTCATCCTGAAGCAAAGTTCTTAACCTGAAGCATTATTTCTGGGTTAGCGGAGTCTGTAACCTGAAGCGTATGTAACATGAGGTACCACTGTAATGACTCTCCAAAGTAGGGTAAAATAAAGGAGTAAACTTCGATATATTCTTGGGGTGGCATTAGACCTGTTCAATGCCTTTGGGGTGGTTTGTTTTTTTTTGGAGGGGCGGAAGTGGATTTTGGAAACATTGGCTAGAATGTTGGAAGTGTGTGTTAGAATGTAAGGAAAGTAAAAGAGAATGTTGGGAACTGGCTTTCGTATATAAACTAGACAAGAATGAAATATTGTTGGGAGGTGGTTTGATGGAATTAGAGAGGTGGTATGTTCAACCTGATCTAGATGGGTTCTATTGCCTCTGAAGTGTGAGGTTCACATCTTGGGGCTGTTTTGGCTGAACCCATACCTTTGAGTGCCCATGTGGCATGAATCACTGGTCACTAATTCTGGCTGGTATACTACCTGATGCCTTGGGGGAAAACAGACAGTTGGTCCACTTTTCTGTGGTCTTGCAATATTCAAATTAGACCATTGCAGCATATTGCATATGAGGCTACCTCTCAAAAATGTCATTTTGTCCAAAATCCTGCTGCTAGGTTGTTAGCTGTAGGTTAGGGTGAGGCCAACTAAATGACCACCAAGGAATAAATAGCTACATTATATGCTGGTTCATTTCCAAAGAGAATTTGAAGTTCTGGTATGCACTCCCTTGTCACGGTTGGACCATTATCTGGTGAAATTTGGATAGGTAGTGTAAAGGTAGTGGATCCTTTCTAACCCAATGATTCCAACTATCTGAGTGAGATTCCTTTCCCCACTAAGGGAATGTGGGATAGCTAGATCTTGCCTGGGCATGTTTCAGTGTTACTTGAATGTTTATCAACTTGGAATAGACAAAGAATGACTCGGCTGGATCCCCTTTATGGATTTCCCCACTTCCTCATCTCAGGAATTGAAGCAAGGAAGGAAGGGAGGAGGGAAGGAAGGAGCCAGGACATCTATCTAACCATCTGCCACGTTTATAAATTGCTTTACAATCCACTGCACTCCAGGCAGTGAGCAATAAAGTTAACAGGCACAATAAAAAACAACAACAATTGACTATAAATACACAGTGATCAAAATAAGAAAATTCAAGCGTAAGCAATGCCAGTCCAGTCCTCAGTTCTCCAGCTAGGGAGATAGTCACCAGCTCTCCAATCTATTTAAACAATGCATGGCAAATACTATTTGAAGTATTACAGTGGGAGTCGGAAAGATGAACTTCCTTGGTAAGGGAATTCCATGCTCATGCAAGAGTTAAAAAGAACTTCTGAACTTGAATTCTGACTCCTTTATGATGCTGTAAACATGACATTCAGACTGTACAAATATGGGCTTTTCGCAGAGCCATAGCTACGGGGGTGCTAGCCAGCCTTTCGCCATATCCAACACACGCCCACCCTTTTCCCTTTCTTGAATTATCCGCAGGCCTCATTCACTTCGGGCTGTATCACTTGGGGGATTCAGAAAGACTCTTCTTCCCATGCGCTACCATCTTGAGACCTGTGGTTCATACTCCGCTCAGAGCACAAAATGAGCTAGCAATTTATGTTAACAGATGTCCCCGTTCCCCGGTGACAGTCCCCGGATTTATTAATCAGTCCCCATACAAAATACATTGAAGTTGAAAAGTGTCCCCAGATTCATTGAAAAAAATCTGGTACCCTTAAGCTATGTGCGTTGCCTTTAGCGCGGAGAGTGCGATGAGCTCACTTGTTTGAGTCCACTGAGCGATTTGCGCTTTTTTTTGCACGCACCTGCTTCCTGCTGGTACGGTGGATCCAGGGAACTGCTGCTGCTGCTGCGCTTTTCGTGTGTGGACAGGATGGGTGGGAGATTGCTAGCTTTCCAGGGCAGGAGGGCTTTTTTTTTTTGGGTGGTGGTGGGGCGCCTGAGTGTCCCTTCGGTGCATTCACCTCTACAACGGCCCCGCCGCCTTGCTGCGCGCCTTTTTGGAGCAGCGGTTGCAAAGCTTGGAAGTGCGCAGCGACTTGTGCCGCTTTGCAACTACGCAGGCCGGCGCGGCGGGAAAAGGAGAGCGCTGTTGTGTGGGAGCCGAGCAGCGCTTGGCCCGGGGTGAAGCAGCGGCTGCTGCATTGTGCAAGCGCTCTTTGGGCAGGCTAGAGTTACACGGAGGGATGCGGAGGAGGGAAGGAGCTCCCCCCTTCCCCATCCCGGCCAGTTTCCAACAGCAGCAGAATCGACCACCTCCTTTCCCCTTCGCACCGGACGGCAGGCAGAGAACCGGCCCAGCAAAGAGACACGGAGGGGTGGGAGGGCGGAGGAGGGGCGGAGGGGCAGAGGGGAGGGAACAAACAAGTAAATAATAAGTCCTGGTCGAGGGGCCGCACATTGGCGAGCCCAGAAGCTGCAACAGCGCCTCGCCTGTCTCCTCGCGTCCCTCTCTCTCTCTCCGCGCACTGGGCGGCAGCAGCAAGTTTTCAGCCAGAGGACTCCCCGGCGTGCTGGGCCGGAGAGGCTTGGCTGGCTCCGGTGAAAGGTCTCTCGGAGGCGCCAGGCTCGGCGTTGCGCAGCTCCGGCGGCGAACTTGCGAGAACTTGGGCAGGGAGCCCCGAGGGAAGGCGGGCGAGCGGGCGCCTTCGCCTCTCCGTCAGCCCCGGCCCTCCCCGCGGAGGTGGCCGTCGGGCGGCCAGGCTGAGCGGGCGAGGGAGAAGCGGCTGCCGGGGCGCGAGGCTGGGGGGACGCGGCCGAGGCGGCCGTCGGCGAGGCGCTCGCGGGAGGGCACCCCGGGGGGAGCCGTCTTCGGCAGCGGCGGGCCCGGCGGGGATGGCTGCGGCGGGCATCACCACCCTCCCCGCGATGCCCGACGACGGCGGCGGAGGCAGTGGCGGCACCTTCGCGCCCGGACACTTTAAGGATCCCAAGCGGCTCTACTGCAAAAACGGCGGCTTCTTCCTGAGGATCAACCCCGACGGCAGAGTGGATGGAGTCCGGGAGAAGAGCGACCCGTACAGTAAGTACCGACCGGCCCGCCGTCTCTCCCTCAAACCGACGGGACGGGGCCCCGCTGGCCTCATCCTCAGACCCAAACCAGAGTGAGGCGCCTCCATGTTTTAAAACTCCCCGAGGGTCAGAACACTGGCTGTGGTTTCACGCAGGTGATATCTCCTAAGGTTATCTTTGGGTTTTATGAAGTTTCGAAAAACAAACAAAAACACCACAATAACTGTGACAAATATTTTTAAAATGTAGTAAAGCAGGGATGGGGGACCTGTGGCAGGCTAGATTTTGGACTCCCAGCTTCCCCCACCCCAGCCAGCATGGCCAGTGGTCAGTGGTGTTGGAAGTCAAGTCTCAACAACACCTGGAGGGTCACAGGTTCCTCACCTCTGAAGGACATCTCTGGGCAAAAGGCAGATGAGCAGATATAACAAATCTCTAGGTGAAGTCCCATTAAATTTAATGCATCTGGCTCCCAGCTGTGTTTAGGAATGCAGGGAGAAGGGCTGTGGGAACTGTAGCTGGTGGGTAGTGTTTTTTCTTCTTCAAAAATGTAAGCCAGTTGTCAGAATAAGATCTATCACTGCTTGCAGCTTTCTACACACACACACAACCAACATGCTATGGTTCCCACAGCCAAATACATGATCCCCATCCATAGGAGCTTCCCTGCTCTTACCTAGCACTAACATTGCTTAACATCATCCATCGCCCACTTTCCCCTGGTTTCCCTCTAATTGCTGGAAATAATTGCTATGTCCACTGCTTTCAGAAACTTACGTCCCGCAGAGATGGACTTCCCTGTTGTCTTCACCTTCAGCTGTCGACACCACCTGAGATCCTTCCTACATAACCAGTCCTAGTTTTGAACCAATTTTGTTCTCCATGTTGTGTCATTTCACCTCATCTTTTCACTTGCCCCTGCTTCTATATTTTTATTTTGGCATTGTGTTATGCACACTCCTGTAGCATCTGTGTATCTTTTCCCTTTGCCTTTCCTGCCATGCACAAAGTCACACTGACTGCAGCTCGGCCCCTTACCTGTCTTCTGAGTGTCTGCAACCCATAATGGGCACCAGTCCTAGGATTCCCAACAATCCCAGACATGCTCCTCAAAGCACAGAATCTCTTTCATCCCAAGGCTTGTATAACTTGCCGCTCCCGCCCTGGCTCCTGATACTTTATTCCATTCCATAAGCATTATTGCAAAGAGACTTGTTGGTCATGGGCACAATTGTTGCTTTGAGAATGAGAGGGTTTCGTGTTAAGCTTATTCAGAAATAAAGGAAACTGGTAAAAAGAGGTGACAAACTTATGAAACTGGGGGAAAGAAGGTTGTACCTAAAAAGAACAGAAAAGAAGAAAGCTAGTTTTTGGATTCTAATGTTTTTGGAATATTAAAATGCTTCCTCCTTTGATTCGTTGGGTGAATTGTAAAATATTTTTTGTTATAACATTGTTCCATGCAGATATAATGTTTTATTTATTAGGTGCACTTGAATTTCAGGGTTATGAATGCCAATTATGAATTGGCATTCATAGTGACAATAAGATGAGTTGAGCAACATCATATGTCCTGTAATGCACTGACAGCAAAATCTGCTTTTAACACAGAATCCTGTAATTTTAGAACTCCCAGTTGTATTGGAATACAGTGATTTTTAATGTTATGGGGATTCCGTCTGCCTCAGTGTTCTCATATTTGCAAATGACTTAATGGTACATTTAACACAGAGTTATTTTGGGATCAATCTAGGTAACACAAGAAGACTTGTGGCATGTAAAATGCGGCATCAATTCTCTTGCTAGTCTGCTTACATTTTATTAGGAATTAGTGTAACTCCTTTTAATGGATTCTTTAGACTTTCTGAATGTGTCAGGTAATGTTGGTAAACTTGCTCCTGTGTTCTTTGCATCCATCTGCCTCAAAAGACAATGGCATGCACCTTTGGGGGTGACAAGCCCCCCCCCCCCATGTTGGTCTCACTGATGTGGTCCAAAAGAAAGCAGAGCAATACGTTTGGCACCAGCTTGGCTGCAGGAGCTGCCAGAAGGAGGCGTACAGGGCGCCATCCAACCATCTTAGGGACTCCACTCCTGATTTGTGTAGGGTTTACTCCATAGCCTCTCCTTCTCCCAAAGACATCCCGCAAGGCAGTGGAGGTTTAGATCAGAATCACTTCTCTCTACAGCTTGTGCAGAAGCCACCTTCTTGACCACTGGACCTGCTGTTGGGCTTGTCTGCTTGTTCCACCGGAGCCTGTCTTTGTATGTAGGGGAAGTCCCTAACTCAGCAAGGGTTTGAGTCCCACTGGCTCCCCTCATCTAGTTTAGCCAGCTAGTCAAAGCCGTTTCCCAGAGTGTGGCTGCCATTGCATGTTGACAGCTTCTAGGAGCCACAGATGATCTGAGTAGAGTGTGGGGACCAGAGGTGGACAAACAATTACAGAAGGAGCATGACGTGTCCCCCACTAGAGATACTGCTCCTTTCCTAACACCGCATACACTCTGGTGCAGCTCACAAACAATGGCTGTCCCACCCTGCACCTCTCCCTTCTCGCTGCCACCTGATTATTTGTCATCTTGAATAATGGGTTCAGGATTCTTAGTTGTCTTAAGGGGGTCTATTTGAGTGTAGGGAGATAGTCAGCTGTATTCCAAGTCTCTCAGTCGGTAGAGCATGAGGCAATTATTCTCAGGGTTGTGAGTTCAAGCTCTTTTTGCTGTTGTGCAAATAAGATTCCTACACTGCACAGAGTTAGACTAGATGACCCTCATGGTCCCTTCCACCTTTTTGATTCTATTCTAACTTCAGCCTGTCACCTGTCCTGACCTCCCAAGCACTTTAAATCAGAAGCAGAGTAATGTTGGTGGTGGGGGAAATAAACAGCCTTTGAGTGCGTCCAGAAACCAGTACAGCCCAGAAATTTGATTGAAGTTTATTTAGGACCATGGAAGAAACACAATCATAAGGAAAGTCTAAATCTAAGGCAGAGTATTGATCTATTTAATTTTATATTAAGTAGATTAGTACAGCACCGTGCACTCTAAAATTTATAGCCTCTGGAGGTGGTTCCAGGATTAGGAACAAAGGAATGTTGGCAAGGGCTCTTGACTCAGCTAGGCTCTGATTGACAGGGGCCTCTGAGCAGCCAGTCACAGGAGTTGCTTGTGGCCAGGACTGGGGGCATAACTCCTGGGGGTGGGGCCTAGAGGAGGAAGCGATCAGAGGGTTAATGGGGAAGAGATGGGGATACTGTCAGAATATTAGGCAGCCGTCTTTCCTTAGCTTGTGCATTGATACTTGGTGATAAGTACTTGGTGTCGTCAGCTCCTAGGGAATGGAAGGTGGGTGAACAGTTATTACCATCACTGTGGCCACAAACGGCTAATGTGGATTTGGAGGTGTTGGTAGTCAGGTGGGTGAATACTGTATTTCTTGTATTGCATGTGCAAATACTCCTGGGTGTTGCTGTTCTACTACCAATATCAGTTTTGTTCATATAAGTATAGTTGTAGGCTGCTTCTGTGACAAAAGGTTACGGTTGGAAAGATCTGTGTATCTTTGTGAGTCATATATGACTCACCCAAGGAGATCTGGGTGTTAAGTCCTTCAGACATTACACTTGCTGCAGTTTAATTCCCATGAACAGAAAATGTGGTTCTGGAAAGTTCTGTTTCTGCTATCAGAAACAAGTCTGGGCAAAGATTCAGCTGATTTAAGCTGAATCTATATTCAGCCATACAAAGAAACATTAAAAGTATTAAAATACAGAGCAGTGCTAAAACATTCATGCTGATTAAATGCCCTCATATGTCTTAACTTCATTTCCTCACTACATTTCCCCCTACACTGGTTACATAAAATGGATTACAGAACAAAGCATAATACTCTACTTACACTGCTCATGTTTATGATAAAGGATAATATTTGTATCTATGAGCGTGTGGAATATATCATTTATTCATAATCTTTTCACCCCGTTGCAAGGCCTGTAAATATTTATTTGTAATCTTAGATGCATTTAAGCTGTATATCGGAAACAAGTGATCTCTGGGAGATAAGTACTCATTAGTGGATTAGTTCTTAGAAGAGATGTGCTTACAGTAACTTGCATCACTCCAAGTTAGTATGTGCTGAAGGTTAAAAGCACAGATTGACCTAAGCATTCATTCCTTTGTGAGCAAGAGTTTTTCTCAGCATGTTGATATATTACTTTGTCCTCAAAGCTGTTCTTTTTGACCAAAAATTGGAAGCACAGGGTTCTGTGGTACTTGCACATACGATACAAGAAACAAACACAAAAATATTCTAGCCCATTTCCATCTCCTGCCCGCCCTTCCACAGTTACCCCTTTCAAGTTTTTTTCTGCTTTGTATGTGGCCATCATCTAACATGTTCTGAAAGATTGAGGGATCTCTTGTAAGGAGCATCACTGAAACTTGGTAAAATGTATGCAGAGTGGCATGAGGCTTAATAATATATTTTTCCATCGCAAGTCTGCTTGAGTTATCTACACTAAAGTAACAGTATTCTGTGTTAAATATATTTTTATCTGTTTCCTATCTGATTCCTGTGTGCTGGGCTATCAGTATAGGTTGCCCTGAGGCAATACTTGCATTGGACAAAGTTTATATCTTTTGTGTATACTAAAGAACTGAGAATTATCAGAAAATTCTCTGGGTGGTTATCAGAAAATATGACTCAGCTAGATTTCACCCCCAGCAAGGAGTAGAAGGAAAGGTGTCCATGTCTGAAAAGAACAATAAAGTACAGCCTGAGGGAAACTAGTGTTCATTTCCAGTGACCAGTTTATTGAGCATTCATTTTGATTTGCTTGCACAAAATTTATAGGGAGGTTAGACGCCAATGGCTATTTGTCAGGCATTCATTCTGATTTGTTTGCAGGAAGGTTAAACAATGTTGCATGTCAAACAAATGTTACCCCCCCCCCCCATGCTTTCCAGTCGTTTCACCTTTACTTCATTTTTTTGGGTGCAAAAAATCCAATTTTGTGAGGACGCATGTTTATTGCTTAAGAACTCAAAATCAGTTTTAATTGCACAACCTGACTTTGCTGGTAGGTGACTGCATCCCCCGTAAAAATAATGACAACTTAGAAGTGTTCTAAAGCAGGTGAGGGCAGTTGATGGGTCTCAAACCCTTAGTGAGCTCGGGACTTCCCCTGCATGTGAAGACAGCCGATTGAGTGGATGAGACCAATAGTGGGTCCAGCGGTCAAGAAGGCTGTCTCAAGACGGACAGATACCAACAGCTTGTATGTCACTTAAATGAAATGGTTTGTATTAATATCAAATTAAAATGTATTTGAGAGTGCTTTTAAAAAACCCCAAACAAAACTAATAATGCGGAACGGTCAATGAACCTTGATTTGAGGCTGACAGCAAACATTGTGGTTTTTCATATATGACAGATTACTTGCACTCAGCAACAATAGTTCATATTTGAAATTCTGCTGTCCTGCATGGGCCTTTTTTCTGGACTTGGACTTGTGTGCCCCATTTATTTATTTATTTATGCCATTTACGGTATTTACCACTTTTCATTTAAAATTGAAACATAGTTCAGAAATGAAAATTTACAATGCAAAAAAATTAATAGAAGGTAATACATTAACATCATAGATGCTTCACGTGCACAAACATGGCTTGATTCCTGTGCTCAGCAACTGGAAACATTTACATGATGCTTGTTTATGGATTAGGGTCCTATGCAGTGTTGAACATATGGTTGGTGCTGTCCGGTTTGACAGTGCTGATTACCTGCTCAGGAAAGGATGTCTTTTTTCTTAAGGAAAAGTCAGGTAACCAAAAGTTAGGTAATTCTGCTTCATACTCACATTTCTCTCAGAGGCCTTTTTTCTGGCAAAAAGCCTGCTACTCTAACCAGGTTGGTTCGTTGACTTCATTATCAAGCTATTTGGTTGCACGTAAACTGGGGTCATGATTTCTTTCGGTTCCACTTCCTTCTGATTTTATCCCTTCCTTACAGTCCTTTTTTTTTCTGCTGAGGGCCCATGGCTAAAGGTTAACGATCACTCACATTTTCTACGCTGTTATAGTACTCTTCCTCAGTATTCTGTACTCTGCTTTCTCAAGTTAATGTTGTATGGTTATCTAGGTCAGGGCTAGCCAATGTGCTGCCCTCCCGATGTTGTTGGACTACAGCTCCCATCATCCCTAGCTGCTGCCTGTGTCATCTGGGGATGATGGGAACTGTAGTCTAACAATATCTCAAGGGAACCACGCTGGCCACTTTTAGGCTTCCATAATGTCTCTTCCACCTTTGGCTTTCTAATGCTTAACATTTGCAGCCAGAACCTTACCGGTTGATGAATTAAAAAAAACCCTCCTTTTCTCTCTCACCCTGCACCCTCAACTTCCTATTCTTTCTCTCTCTAAAAACCGTCCTGCTTTCTCACCATTTTTAGTGCTGAAGCATGTTCTGTTGGAATAATTTCCTTTCCTTTTGCTAATTTTCGCTCCGTCTTCTGTCCTCTCTCATTTTAAATTGACTTTTTCATGGTCCACCTTGCCTTCCTTCATTTATTCCCACCCCGTTTTTGTAAAAAGAAGCAGCAGCTAGAAGTTACTCTTTTTCTCCAGCTACCTCAATTTTTTTCTCCAGTTCTTATATTAACCCTTTTTACAATTCTTGTCATTTTTTCCCTAGGCTTGTAAGATTCCCAGGAAAATGTCATCCTTAGTTGCTTGCTTGATGTTACACAGCAGATGCCTCTTTCTCTCTCTTTTTAAAGGAAAGCAATTGTGGGAGGCTGCCAGTTTGACTGGAAGAATGAATAGTCTTTCTGCTTAACCTGTTCTCCTCTGATCATTTTTTCCACTAAGGCTCGCTGCTCTCCTGCTGTCCCTTGGGAGCAAAAAGGTGATTGTGTACCAAACAAAAGTGCAGTTATTCATGGGATCCTAGATTTGGTTCCTGGTTGAAGTTTAGTGCTGCTGCTGCTGCTGCTGCTGCTGCTACAGCAAGAACAAACAAACAAAAAAATGGAGAAATCAAGGCATCCTTCTCTTCATCCGCTAAGGGAATCTTAAGCATTGTTATGCCTTCTATAAAGCCTACCTGGTTTTAGTGGACTTTGATCTGAATAACCAAACGAAATCAGAACTCACTTTTGGTTAGTAAGCATGCAATCACAGAATGAAGAACAACAACACTTTTTTAAAGGAATAACAGTTCTGTTTGGCTCAATGCAATCTCATGACTGCTTGATGACAAAAATAATAGATCATCTTGTTTATCTCACTCATGGATTTGTGGGTGTCATCTTCAGCTGTGTTTTCATTAAGGTGCTGCACTGTGTTCATTAATAATGTAAAGTATGGCATCAGTTCTGAGTTTCTCAACTTGCTATTTATTACATATATATTTAGATAATGTATGCCCCACATTTCTTGCTTCGAAAAGAGAAAGTGGCTTCATCCTTACAATGAAGTGCAGTGGTCAAGTCATCTCTGTCTCTGATCGTAGAGAAGGATAACCTTCAAATTCTGTGGCTTCTGGGACATCCTCCTAGAGACCATTGAATCACTTCCTAAGTTCTTTTACACCAGATTCAGTGTCTTAGTACAGTGGTACCTCTGGTTGCGAACGGGATCCGTTCTGGAGGCCCGTTTGCAACATGAAAAGCTCACAACCTGAAGTGCCATATCTGTGCAGGTGCGAAGTGCGATTTGGCGCTTGTGTGCATGCATTAGCGGAGAAACCTGGAAGTAACCCTTTCAGGTACTTCCGGGTCACCGCGGGACACAACCTGAAAAAACGTAACATAAAGCAAACATAACATGATGTATGACTGTAAATCATTTTAAAAGCGTCCTCCTTTTTTGCTTTTAGGCAACCTAAGCTTTCGTCAGTCAAAGATACCTACATCAGCTTTATTTAACCTGCATTCTATTTTCTGTATCAGTTTTGTGTAAATGTTCTAGTCACATCTGACTTGCTTTACTGTTTTTCCAGAGCCTTAGGCCTAACTAAACAATATTGGGCTGTATCCAGCGTTTGCTGTCTGCTAATGCAAGGTCTCTTCTGCTAGCAGATGAATGAGTTTTAGTGTAGTACAACAGGGGAATCTAACACAGTAGTTGCATTAGCAGAAACTCGTGCAACACCTTGCACAGTCTATTGCACAACAAAGTTAGCAGTAACGTGCTTCTGCGCTCTCTTTTGCAATAACATTCCACTGGTTCAAAGCTAGTGGAGCAAGTATGCCGCTGAGTGACTTTAATTTAACAGTATGCTGGATACAACCTGATGTAAGCAAAGCCCACAAATTAGAATTGGGGCACTACTGAATCCTTATGAAGATGAGTGGGGCAGTGGGAGTGATTTAGAGCACATTAGGCGTCTGGGGGAAAGGGGTACTAAGTCTTCCCCCTGCCCCCACCCACAAATCTCCCCTCTCTGTTTTCTCTCATTGGACTGCTGGGGTTATCTGTGTCCCTCCTTCATTGGAAATTAAGCAGCCTGGTGAGGGTGTGAGAGTTTGATCCTTGATCATAAAAATTGTGCAGTGAGAAAGGGTTATAAGCCCCTCTCCATTGCTTCTATGAGCAAATTTGCAGTCTCTTGCATCTGCAGTACAGGGGTTTTCTTTTTAAGAACGTTAAGAGATTTGTAACACGGGTAACACGTAGATTGGCTTTTTATTTTTATTTTTTTAATAATAATATTTATTAGGTTTTCTCAAGAAAAAAAGACCACAAAGATAACAAAAAGTAAACATCAAAGACAAAAAAAGAGAAATTACAACAATCAAAAATCAAAAATTCCACACAAAAAACAAAAGAATAAGAAAAATAAATAAATAAAACTATCTCCTTTCAAATTCTCAGCATTCTTTTACTTATTTTCCTGACTTCCTCTCACCTCCCTCCTTGTATTCCATTTTAAAATTAATTCAGCAAATTCATACCACTTGTCTTACCCTTATTTATCTTATCCTCAAATCTTTAAAGTTCTTAGATTTAAACCATTACTAAAGCCAATTACTTCCTTTCCAGCATCTCTTAATATTTCATTAGAATTACACTAATTCCATAAATAAAAAATTATTACAAAAATATTTCTCATTTTAAGTTTCTCCAGCGTCCCTTTTCCTGGTTCCGGATAATATCAGTCCTTAAGTCTTTAACCCTTGTCAATCCGGTGTTCTAATATCTGAGGCCATCAAGTCACTTCCAAGCCCCTCTGCGAGTTTTCTTGTTTCTGTTTGTAGTTACATAAATCCTTGTTCCCTGTTGTATTCTTTCGCATTTTCTTCTCTTTCTCTTTGGGGAGCCAGTCTCTGGAGGACTCTATGTAGTAAAATTCTTCATCTCCTTTTATCCAATTGTCCCATTCCCCAGTGTTGCACTCCCCAATGTTTAGTTTGTAATCCAAAGGGTAGTCATTCCAAAGATAATCTTCCACTTGTTTCACACCCAAGGTAATAACTCTCTTAGGTCCACAATTTAACCAGTGTCCTACGAATTCCATCTCCCAATGTTGCAGCTTCTGATCCTGTAAAACTTGGAGACTCTGTGTCTTATGAGATACATTCATAACCTCATGCACTTGCCCTAAGTCAATATCCTGGGTAGATTGTTGTGCAGTTTCTGTAACTGTACATTCCATTGGCACCTCCTTGTTAACTGCAACTAAAATGTATGCCGTCTCTTGATACGGTGTATCCAGCAAGGGAAAATAAAAGTTACTTTCGATTTTCAGATATTTTGTTTCCTTTCAATCTAAAGCAAACAGGCAGAAGGCAGCATAGGACTTATTTTCCTTCCAACTCTATCTGTCAGTTTTCTTATATTCCTGTTATGGGCACCACCGACAATTTCTTTCCTTTCATTCCGTCCCCAGGTTAGGAACAGTGAAGACTTATTTTCTTAAATTACTCTCTGCAGGATTTGCAAAGTCACGATTTGTTTTCCCCCTATCCTCCTGCTGTCTAGGGGGGGATTTGGTAGTTAGAACAGGAAATTCCAGGCTGTCAATTTACGGCTTTTAGCTTATAAAGTCTTTGCTTTGATCTTTCTACAAAGAACAGAAGGCGGACTTCCTATTTTTACACCTTCCCGTCTCAGCTCTAATTCAAAGGTATAATTTTGATCTACAAGTTTCAATTGTCCTACTCACGGGTTGTTGTTTGAAATCTGAATTAGCATAGGAAAAAGGACAGCGCTCTCCGACTTTGGCTGTGCAGCTTCACACCACAGAAGTAGCGATTGACTCTCAGCACCACGCCAACCCCCGTCTCACTCCGGAGCCCTTTGTAAAGCTCCTTTGCCAAACAGAGGGGCGCAAACGGTGCCCGCCGAGTCCCACGGTCGCAGGCTTCTTCCGCCTGCGATTTTTGAAAGGGTCCCCGCTTCGCTGCAGCGGTAAGACCCGGTTTCTGTGGAGCTGTCTCCCCCTGAATCAGGGAGAATCTGCCATTGTCGGAGACGCCGCCTCCGGAAGTCCGTAGATTGGCTTTTTAGTCTCTCAGATTATATAACAGAATCATAGTCTTATCCTTTCCCTTGAAACATGTTAGGAGGCTGTGGCTGGTTGAGAATGTGATAGCTGGTTGCTGGAGTTGGTTGCTGGAAGCATGCTGATGCTCCCAACTTTTCTGGTGACTTCTTGCTGCTTTGTTGTATTTATTTTTTTAAAAGGTAAAGGACCCCTGACTGTTAAGTCCGGTCATGAATGACTCTGGGGTTGTGGCACTCATCCCAATTTACTGGTTGAGGGAACCGACGTTTGTCCGCAGACAGATTTTCCGGGTCATGTGGTCAGCATGACTAAGCCGCTTCTGGCGAAACCAGAGCAGCGCACGGAAATGCCATTTACCTTCCTGCTGGAGTGGTACCTATTTATCTACTTGCACTTTGACGTGCTTTCGAACTGCTAGGTTGGCAGGAGCTGGGACCGAGCAACAGGAACTCACCCTGTTGTGGGGATTCGAACCGCCGACCTTCCGATCAGCAAGCCCAAACGGGTCAGTGGTTTAGACCACAGCACCACTCGCATCCCTGTATTGATTTAGGAACCTGTAAATGGCTTTGGAGACTCTTCCTGCCCCTCTCACTGCAGTCTCTTAACTTTAAGCCAATGGCTTAAACTGTTGATAGTGCCCTATTTGTGTTACGTTTGAACAGGGAAATAGATGCTGACAGGCTAAACGACTTATGCTGCTTATAAGTTAGGGTTCTTCCTAAGTTTTCTGAGATCAGAAAGTTATATTCTGTTCGTCCGAAATCTATATCACTTACTTATTTCTGGTTCCTGTGTGTCCATTTTTTAGGCCTCGTGACAGGTTACAACTTTGCAACTGTAAATTTGTAAACTATATTTTTAAGAATATAAGAGGAGCCTGCTGGAGGCCAGTGGCACATCTAGTAAAGCATTCTCTTCTCATGGGACCATCTTTTTTTTTGCGTGTGTGCCTAACATGTAAGGCTGAATCGCATAACTATATGTCATCATTAAATCTTCTCCTAGAATTTCCCTGTTCTTCTGATTGTTCCGAGAGCTTGTAAAATTCTCTATCGAAGGAATGGAACAGCAAAGCAACTTCTGCAGGTATAGATGGCCTTTGTGCTATTTTTCCCCATCATTTTTAAGGGTCTGATTTTGACTTGTTCTAGGAACATTTCAAGTAGTGAACCCAATTGCCACACCTTAGATTCACCATTACCCTTCTGGTAAGCATCATGTTAGCAGGATGTTTATATTTTAAATATATATATATATTAATTTTGCTTTTTTCTCTTTAAACATGATTAAAGTAGTCATACAGTGGTAGTTCTTAAACAAACAACCAAAAAAGCATTAGCACAAATGAAGCAATTGATATTTTTTTTAAAACCCAACATGTTGAAATGATGTGATTTGACTCCTAGTCTCTTACTTATCCACAGGACCGTCTTTACCTGGGGGTGCAAGGAGTGTGGGGCACCTGGGCGCTAAATTCTGGGGGGGGGGGCGCCAGGTCCCCCCGCTGAAGCTGCATAAGCTCTTAACTATCTACCAGTTATGAAATAATAAATAATTTTGATCAAGCTGACATTCAAAGCCGGCCGCTGCTGCCACCTCCACCCTGGCCGCTTTCTCCTCCCCAGAGTCCCGCCCTGCATGGAGAGGTGTTACTCTCTTGCCCCCTGTCAGTGTGGCTGCTGTGTCCTTCCTCCTCCTGGGGAGCTTTTAAAAGCACCTGGATGTGAAGCTGTGCCCCTTTGCGGAGCTCAGATCCCTGGTTCTTGAGGGGCGACAGCAGCAAGACTCAGAAGAGCAGGACGCCACTGCCATGGCCTCGCCTGCAACGGCGGAGAAGTATATCTTGGGTGTAGACGTGGGCAGCACTAAATTTGGGAGCGCTGGGCGGATCTTTGCACCCTGGCGGGGCATATGCTAAAGACGGACCTGCTTATCAATGTGGCTGTATTACAGCCACCAGTATGAACAGAACATAAAAGGTAAAGGGACCCCTGACCATTAGGTCCAGTCGTGGCTGACTCTGGGGTTGCGACGCTCATCTCGCTTTATTGGCCGAGGGAGCCGGCGTACAGCTTCCGGGTCATGTGGCCAGCATGACTAAGTCGCTTCTGGCAAACCAGAACAGCGCACGGAAATGCCGTTTACCTTCCCGCTGGAGTGGTGCCTATTTATCTTCTTGCACTTTGACATGCTTTCGAACTGCTAGATTGGCAGGAGCAGGGACTGAGGAATGGGAGCTCACCCCGTCGCGGGGATTCGAACTGCCGACCTTCTGATTGGCAAGTCCTAGGCTCTGTGGTTTAACCCACAGCGCCACCCGTGTCCCTTATTAACAGAACATAGCAGGATGCATATGTAAAAAAATGCTGTCGCTGTTGAAATGTAGAAAGTCATCTGCTGTCACTTATAGCGGGAGAGCAATGACTGGGTTGCGTTAAAAGCTCCATCTGGAAGCACTACATAGACTATGGTTGGCAAGCACTTTTGTCTATTTGTGTATGTTTATATTGTGTGAAGTGTCTTTTCCAGTATAATCCTATGCATGTCTATTTGGAGGTGAGTCCCATTGAGTTCGGTTCCAACTTTCACGTCTTTTAGCATCCTTCCCTGAGTATAATAGTTCTTGGAGGTACGTTTAGCTGCTTTCTAGTACCAGGCAAAGAAGACTCCCAATTAATTGTTCCTGGGCTCTTTAGTTGAATGTGCAGGAGCAAGATTTAACTTATATGCATTTGGCCCAGTTACTTAACCGCAGTGTATGTCACGCAGGGGCCTCATGAAAGGATTTTCCTTAGAGGGCCTCTGCAAATATGTTGGAGATGGGCCTCGAACTCTTGGCTTGGAACTGCCTTTTCCGTAGCAGAGATGGTAGTAATGGTAGTCATTGATCCAGGGACGTGCAGCCTGGGTTTTTTCAGTGAGTACACAAACTCCCTTCTTGTAAACTGAAGTGTTTTGCTGATTATTTTGTCAGTTGATGTAAATTAGTTGCACGCTAGAGAGATGGTAAAAGTTCAGATGGTGTGTATGATTTTTCTTCACCTTCTTTGCTCTCCTTGTAAGATTCAAACGCTTTTTATTTGCTTTCTCCCATTATCTGGATTTTGATTTGTTGTGTATAATAATCTCTTATTTGATAATCAAATATTTGGGAGGCAAGATTATCACAGAAGTTACTAAAAAAAAAGACGAGGGATGGGGAAGCAGGGAGACAGCTAGGCTCGACAATATTAAGTGCTGATCATGGGATTAAAACTGGCTTAAAAAGGACTAAGCTTTTGTAACGGCTTATATAAAAATATTTTAACTGTGTGGGGTTTGGGTGGGAGAATGAACAACTAGCTGTACAGGGATTGTGTTTATATTGGACTCCAGTTTATATTGCTGTGATTCTGATGTTCTGATACGGCCTCGGGGGCAGTTTCCCATTTGTGAGGTGCAGCTGTATCCCTTACTATATTAGCATTCAGAAAGAATCTAAAAACATTCCTGTTTACCATTTGGTGGCTGAAAGGTATGGTTATTGGCAACCAAGAAATTATTTTATAGAAGTTTAAAATATCCTTTTTTATTTTTAATTATATTTTTGAAACTATTTTGTATGCCTTCTTTGGCGGGAAGGGCAGGATATACATTGGAATAAATAAATAACTGTGCTTATCAAAACGAGAAATCCATCACAGAGACATAGCTGTGGCTTAGGATGCTGGTAGTGGTGTGAATCTTGCTGTGTAATCTTATGCGTGTCTACTCAGATGTAAGTCTCATTGAATTCATGTGCCACAATATGCATTGGGTTTTGAAGCACAGAGCTAGCAAAACTGAATGAAAAGGGAAGGATTGCTAGGTAGGCATATATGAGTGCCATTAAAAACAATGTATAAGTTGTTCGTGTTTTTGACAATTCATTAATTCCTCGCCTCTGGACGTAGGAGTTGTATGGAAACTCATTCTCAGTATAAATGTCACAGGCATTTTGGTTCTCAGCCCAGAGACAGTGTTTTCAGTGCCACCACCTTAAACATTATTCATAAACCAGGTGCTTTGGAAACAAAATATGTACTGATTGCTTTTACCAGATTTACAAAGCAATCCTATGCATGTTTGTTTTCATGTGCCATTGTATTTGATAAGGCTTACTTCCAGGAAAAAGTATGCATCCAATCCCATATGTTATACCCATTTACCTGGGAGTAAGCTCCATTAAACTCAGTGAGACTTACTTCTGAGTAGATAGGTGTAGAATTGTGCTATAAGGCCAAAGTCCTCCACACACTTACTGAAGAGTAAGCCTCTTTCTATAAAATTGAATTCATTTATAACTGAACATTCATTGGATTGTGCTGTTAGAACCATTACAGAAATAACCAGTATACAATTCAGAGTGTGTTTTTATACATAGAAAGGTTATTAAAAGCACTACAAAACCACCATTAAAATGACTAGCTTCTCCACAAAATTTCTTAACAACTACATAGGCCTGTTGGCAAAATATATATACAGTATCTATATCTTTGAATGTGATATAAAATGTGAAAAGCAAAGACCACATATGAAAATATGTTCCACAGCATGAAATGAAGCAGCCGACTTGTGGTTGAGGCCGGTCAGCCCTCTGAAACACGGGGGACAACTTGTTGCAGCTAAGTTGTAAATACTTTTAGAAGAAATAGCTACACTAAAGCATAAATGCATTTGTTACATGCATTATGTCATTTGTACTAGCCAGAAGAAGTGTTTCCCACTATTATGTAATGCATAAAAATTAAAGCTGGCATTGAGCAGAAAATAACCACAACTGAACAGCTCCCATTCTTCATTCAGAAACTTGTTCTATATTAAGCAGCACTGGTCCTTTGCAGGATATGCCAGCTAATCCCAAATTATCTGTTAGCATTCCCCTGAAATGAGGCCTTTCACAGAAATTCTGTTGTATAATGCAAGTACAAAGTCTGTTGCACCTGTATCCTTGTACATCTTTTTTGTATATAGAAAAACATGGGCAATAGAAGGGTTTTATAACTTGGAAAGCTGATGCAAAATCAAGTAACTTCGGGTTTCCTTTAATTTAAGAGAGATAGCATTCATCTTTCAAGTAAAGACGTACTGAAGTAAATACAGTACATAATATAGTCACACTCCTTCTGAGTGATCCTTTCATAGTTTGAATGTAAAACATGCATCCAAGCACCTATTGCTGTTCAGTCACCAGGTGACCAGTAGCCTAGTATGCCCATCTTTAAGGGCATTGGGGCACCTACTGTGGGAGGCCTTTTCTGCAATTCACCCAGAAGAAGCTGCTGATTTGGACATTGGTCCATCTAGTCTTGTCTACACCAACTGGGATTGAACCTGGGACCGTCTGCTTGCAAAGCAAGTGCTCTATCACTACAGCCCATCCATCTCAACCATGCAATTTTCTGTTTCCACAGAATATTTATGATGTCCCTCTTTCTCCCCTTCCACTTCTTATGTCCCTGCCACATCTGCTTCAAAGTTGTTCTAATCTTTGGTTCATTAATATAACATGTTTTCTTTGTTCTAATACAGGCTTCCTCAACCTCGGCCCTCCAGATGTTTTGAGACTACAATTCCCATCAACCCTGACCACTGGTCCTGCTAGCTAGGGATCATGGGAGTTGTAGGCCAAAAACAGCTGGAGGGCCGAGGTTGAGGAAGCCTGGTCTAATATATGCTAGAGCCCTAGCTCAACAAAACACTTAGCTCAAATGGTGACTTAGTTTAACCTTCATTAGTTAGACAAACCATGTGCCATCTTACAGACTAGTAAGCAAGCTGTGGCTTGTTTCTCCAAAGGTTGGCTTGTTTTTCAGTGGCTTTTGCCTTGTGCTCTTGTCCCAAGGAATGGGGTGGTCAAACAAAGAATGATTAAGCAAGGTTGTTGGGTTCAAACAGAACACCAAGTTCTAGTTACACTTAGTATCGGCCATGGTTTGTAAACCAACAAGAAATTCATGGCTTCATTGTTTGGTGGGAGGAAACCAACTATGGTTAGTAAGCTAGGCTGGGTTTGCACATTCAAACTAATAATCGTTTGTGATCTTTGCATAAAGGGTGGTATATAAATTTAATAAATATTAATAAGTTAAGTTGAACAAAGCATGGCTTAGTTTTGTGTGTGAACAGTCCTCTTGTTATACTCTCACCTAATAATTAGTAGCTTTCGTTGACAGTCAATTTATTCTCATTATAATACATTATAATGCTGGCCTATACTTCCATTTGGCATTCAGACTGTATGTTAAAAATACTATTTTTTTGAATACAGAATGAAATAACATCTTGCTCTACAAAAGTGAGACTCTGGGAAGTGGGTATGAAAGTATGGTTTTATTCTCCAATGGACATTTTTAGATTGGCCAGAACAAACTTAAAAGCACTCCACTTTAAACCATGTTGAAAGCTATCTCATACTTTTGGGCATTCAATATATCCATTTGGATAATACATCTAGTCAGTATATGAGAAGGGATTTGTGCCATAAGACTCTGAGAATTTTAAAGAAGGCAGAAAGGAAGAAAATATAGGCCAAATATAATATTTCCCCCAGTTAAGTGTAAAAATATTGCTTCTGACTCTTCGGAATAAAGTTGGTCATCACACTTCTGTAGAATGTTGTTTGCAGAATACAGGGCATCGTTTTAACTTCTTAGCAAAGGTAGAGGTTAGAGTTTCACCTTTTTCTCTCCACTGTTTAAATAGCTTGCTTTTTCAATTGGTCATGTATTTGTTTTTCCTCTGAAAAATTTGGCAACTACATGGTACTGTTTATGCTGGCAGTAAACAAATAGCTATAATTCTTTCACATTGTCAAAAGTAATGGTTTTTTGAGTTAAACAGTTAATACAAACTTGAGTTTCAAAATATTATATTATGTATTGAATAGGTTTCGGTTTCCAAACTCAAGACCTGCTTTTCGGTTTTATGTCTTAATATCATCTCTGCAAGTAACTTCATCTGAGGATGCAGTGGAATTTTAATTTGCAAGTCTTATGTTTCTTAATATTGAGGTTCGGTTGTCTCTCAATAGTGCTGTTGTTTAGCTGAAGAGGATGCAACACACCTTACCAAAGTCATCTCCCATTAGCCAAGTTACAGTGTTATTTAATACACACAAAGTTTATCATATATGATTAGCCCATTTAAGTTAGTATCATCTTAATTGTCCATGAAGGTACTGATATTGTCTCTTCACATCTTTGCTGGCAAGTTGTTTTTTAAGAGCATTACGAATCTCTTGAGGGGTAGATGAGCACCATTTCCTCCCTACCCTCACAGCCAAAGGATGTACAGCAGCAGAATATTTTGGGGTAAGATCAGGGGAGGCCAATATGTTCTGCTTCCTCCTGAAACCCCCCTAGGTCCAGGCAGATGCTAGGACTGATACACGTACACTCCTCCCCTTTAAATAGATATAAGGCAGTGTCAGGACTTATCCAGAAGAAAATTTTCCCATTCCCTCCTCCATCACAATTTTATTGATTGGGCACAGGTTTTCAGATTGGTATTAAAGATGCACCTATGCCTTCATTACATCCTTACTTTATATAAGGTATAAAGTGCAATTAATTCCCAAACCAGTATCCATGGGGCAAACAATATGGGTATAACAAAAAACAGATGGTTTTGTTGGCTAAGTAGGGGAAAAACAGCCTGGGGAGGCCGCAGTGCTGAACAGAAAATGGTGCTTGTCCATTGACTATTGCCCAAATCAAAATTCCCACTGCAGTGGGAAAAGTTGCAGGTACACTTACCTAACTATAGTTTACTCCTTGGTAAAGTGCACTGCATCTTCGGTTTTGTCAGTAGCAAAGATTGCATTTCAAATTTCTGGAGTGCATTCAGTTTAAGAAGCATCAAGAAATATTTCATGTCCAGTAAATTTTGGTAGAGTTCTTAAGATCAAATCCTTTATAATGGTTTGGAAGCAGTTTATATGAATCACTTTTAAGAGCCTGTTTATGACTAAACAAGCTTTGGTAGTACATGGAAAAAATTGGAAAATGGGCTATAAAGATATTTCAGAGTAGTGTTTCTGTTTTATTTTAAGTGATATACAATCGTAAGATGGTTTCTTTCCTTGCTTCTGTTAAGTGTCCTTAGCAATTTAAACATTGGTGCAATGAAGTAGATTAGTTCTGAGTTTTCTTTTCCTGGATAAATGATTAGGATCTTCTCCATCAAGTATTGGCTGGTTTTGAAAAGCATACAGGAAAAAAATACATTAAACTAATTTCAGAGGAAAATGCAGAGAGACAGGAATCATTTATCTAATGCTTTTTGTTTGCTTTATGATATATTTATTTCATAAAATTCTCAAACAGCTTGACTGCAGAAAACAAAAAGATAAAGCAATAAAATTATCACTTACAAGGATTAACAATAAGAATTTAAGACATTTGAAAAGTTGAAATAACAGCAGTAGACTGAAAACAGAACAGAACTGACATCAACTTTCTTAAACATTTGAATAGGCTTGTCTAAACAAAAATGTTTTTAGCAGGCATTGAAAAATGTACAGTGAAAGCTGCTGGTCTAGTATCAATAGGCAAGGAGTGTAGGTGACGCCACACTAAAATATCAAACTCTGACTGAAATCACCTACAGGCAATTCCCCACTCCTGCGCGTTTGAGGTTCACATGGCCGCGCACAAGCATGCCGTTTTTGGCGCCGAAAGGCGATGGAGCGGGGGCAGGGCAAGAATGGGGTGGGGCAGAACAGGGGGGTGCCCATTTGCGTGCAACCTGGTGCAGCAGCCGGGAACAGAACCCCCACATAAGTAGTGATCCTCCTTTACGTATTGTAGACAGATTGCATCCTAGTGCCATTTTGAACCGTTTTGGAGGTAAAATGTAAATGCCCTGCATATTTGTGTTAAGTCAAAACTTGGTACAAATTAGTATGAATTGTGTTACAGTTACTAAGTTTGCAGTTTTGAAGTTCCAAATGTGGAGGAATCTTTTAATGTTTGATGCATTACGGTATTTTAATATTGTGTTGGAAGCCGCCCAGAGTGGCTAGGGAAGCCCAGCCAGATGGACGGGGTATAAATAAATTATTGTTGTTGTTGTTGTTGTTGTTGTTGTTGTTGTTATTTATTATTATTATTTCTGAATTCTATAGTGCAATAGGTTGGGTCACATGGCTGGGGTTATTCAAAGCCATTGCAGCTGCCCTTCAGAGTGACCCATGGATGACAGCTCACACTTTGTGGGAATTATTTGAACATTGACATTGTCTTTCTTCCTATCCAGTCAAATTGCTGCTTCAGGCAGAAGAGAGAGGAGTCGTGTCAATCAAAGGTGTGTGTGCAAACCGTTTCCTTTCTATGAATGAAGATGGCCGGTTGTTAGCACTGGTAAGCAAATGCTATCGTTTCTTTCTCCCTCTCGTATTAGGGTGGAGCTAGAGGACATGGAATGCCTTTAATGCTTTTTAAAGGTTCTCAGAATTTGGTGCAGTTACAGGAGAACACAGCTCTACCTGTAGGCATTAATTAATACCTTTCTTGGACTTCCACTGTGGTACAGTGGAACCTTGACTTCCAAACGTAATCTGTTCCGGAAGACCATTCGGCTTCTGAAACGTTTGAAAACTGAGGATCAATGGGCTGCAAAGTAAATGGGGGGGAAAATGAAAAACATGCCTCGGAAGCCATTCGACTTTTGAGGAATGTTCAGAAACCGGAGCACTTACTTCTGGGTTTTCAGCGTTCTGGAGCCGAAACGTTTGAGAACGGAGGCATTTGAGTTCCAAAGTTTGACTGTACTTCCATTTTTGGGTTTTCTTTGATGGCCGGGGTAAAGTAATATTTTCTTTAAGTATATTTTAGCATTTACATCACCATTAGTGTGGGTTAGTAATGGAAGTCAGTAAATAAAAATATGGTAGTAAATACACTGGCGGAATCCAGAGATAATTGTGCTTAAGTCTAATCAAAATCAGTAATGTGCATTTTCCAGGATCTTTTGTATTAGAAATTTTTCAGTTTGCAACAAAAAAATTCTGGTGCCCTTGAGGATAATCTGATTTAGCATGCTTATTTTCCTTGAGTAAACAAAGTTAAAAACTTTGAAACTGCAAAGCTTGCCTAATAATGTATTTGCATCCCTTCATTATTATTAATTAATTTATTGACACTTTCTGTGGAAAAAATAAAGCCCTGGAAAAATTTTCCACCCCACATCCCTGATTGAAATGGGCAAATTGTAGTTTGTGCCCAATTAATTTCAATGGGACTGACAGCACAACAGTATACATGTCCACTCAGAAGTATTTTCCATTACCTTTGCATGTAATACTAATCCAAGATATGCACAAGGGGTGTGCATTTGCAGACAGCCCTATTCATAAAACAAACCAGGATTCAATGCTTACCATAGTTTCCTGTTACATGCAAACCAGAAAGTACTGTTAAAGGCTTCAAAACAAGCCAGGATATTAAGCCAGTTTAAACCATGGCTTCGTATCCTGGTCTGTTTTGAAGCTTCAGGTTTCCATATTATGGAGTGCTGAATCCTGACTTGTTTAGTTGCTTGTGTGAGGAGACTAGAGGAGGCTTCCTATAGGAGCACACAGTGCGTATCTGTGAACCATCCTAAGATTTACGGATGAAGGGCAGTAAACAAAATTTAATTAATTAAATAAATAACCTGTCTTACTGAACTAGGATTTTTGGTTTAGCATTCCATGTAAATGCAGCCACTGATTTCAGTGGAATTTACACTTAAGGAAGTGTGTTTAAGTCTGCAGACTCACTTACCTTATTAAGGGTGGACAGTTAATGTGTATAAAAAATAAATATTTTCTATTCCTATTACATAAGGCAGTGTTGACCTTTGATCAGGAAATTAGACATCTAGTTTACAAAAAGCTGTTTGGTTAAATCTTTTTGTAAACTTGTTCTCTAATTTGGAAGTAATATTTGGAAGTTGTCATTTATGTGGTTGTGGAAGCGTGTTATCTATGGGAGCTTCAAAAATAAAATAAAATAGTGTTCTGATTGTATATGTGTATTATCCTTTTGCTAAATGGGTGTGAACGCTGATCAAGTCTTAAATACTTCTGATTAGACTATTTCGTGACAGTAGCAAACTATGAATAATGTTTTCTTCCTTCATTTTCAGAAATACATAACAGATGAATGCTTCTTTTTTGAACGCTTGGAATCTAATAACTACAATACATATCGATCTCGTAAACATAGTGATTGGTATGTTGCACTGAAACGAACTGGGCAGTACAAACTCGGACCAAAAACTGGACGAGGACAGAAAGCTATCCTTTTCCTTCCGATGTCTGCCAAGAGTTGATTTTAGTGGCAGAGTCTATAAAATATACTACAGCAGTGGTAAACTTCCGCTTTGCCACAAGACAGAAAAATGTGACCAAATATTTGCCAGGATCAGCTGCACTAGCAGATTGATTGTAGAACTGTGTATGTTTTAAGCCTTCTAACTGTTTTAATTCCTGGAACCGTATATGTGTGTATGTGAATGTGTCAGGCTGGAACACCAATGCACCTGTTTCCAACTTGATGGTTTGGGGGTAGAGTTAAAAATATATATTATTTGGGCCATTCAAGATGAAAGGGGATTAAACATGTGCATAGCTAGAGAAACATTAGCATTTCAAATGAAATAACATATATTATCCCGTTATAGGTAGAAAACGGAATTTAATTTGGAACAGAATATACGTATATTTTAGTACAAGGGATTTTTTTTCTAAGCCAAAAAACAACAACACTAAATGTATTGCTAACCTGTCATGTTTCTATAATTCTCTGGCAGCTCTCTGTGGTACAGCTTATAGAAAAGGCCTGTGTACACAGATGGAAATTCTCTCATGGTTAAATCAATTTTATCAAACCCTTCCCTATACCCATAAAGAAGCAATCTAGCAATACTGCTGGTGATTGGAGTAGTGTCTGATGTCTTGGCAAGCTCAGCTAGGTCCATCCACTCACACCTCAGGCACTCCTGTTGGCATAAACTGATTTTGAAAGAGGAAGGCTCCATTCGGCAGATGATGTACATATCCGACTTGCCAAAGGCTCCCGGGTGTCTGTGTTGCTGCCGTATGCTTAGGAGGGACTTGAATTCTGACTTAATGCCAGTCTCCTCGAAGACTTCTCGAACTGCTGTGCTCCCTAAGGAGGAGGAAAAGAAAGAGTTCCTTTTTTAAAAGCATTAACTGTAATTCTCTCCTCCATCTTCTCTCTCGCTTTGCCATTAGATTTTCAGTTGTGGTAAACATGCCTTCAACAGCACCATCCCTCCCTCTCTTAGACTGAGTGAAAAATATATCCCCCCCCCCAAAAAAAATAAAACCCTCTCCACAAAATACTTTGGTTGTAGATATTATAAAAGCACTATTGCAGGTGTTTCAATTTGAAATGCAATGTATATGAAACCACCTTATACCAAACAAAGCAATTACTGTCAAAAGTTTTCTGTGCTGTTAAAAAACAGAGCTACTGCATTTATGATTAATCCTAGGTACGACCTGAATCATAAAACTGTAGAGTTGGAAGGGACCACTAGGAACATCCTAGTCCAGCCCCCCAAAATGCAGGAATAGTTTGCCCAACGTGAGGCTCAAACCCACAGCCCTGAGATTTAAGAGTCCCATGCTCTACCGACTGAGCTATCTCAGAGCTTCAAAACACAACCTTGGCCTTGAATACAGGCAACATTAATAAATTTCTTAATTTCTGCTATGTAGAACTTACATTTTGGAAATGTGTTTGTGGCTCTAAAAATAATTTTAAAAAGCCCAGTCCAGCAAATGCATAATTAGGAATTATGAAATTAGGTATGTGTCTTATGTGTAATTATTAATCACTCTGTGATTTTAATCATGGGTGGTATACAGTATCAATGTCCATAAGTAAACTAAAATAAATGGGTTATAAAGTGGCACTTACAATTATAAGCACATGTGGAAGACACAGCCACTCCTTCCAAGTAGTAAGTAGCCTCTTATTGCAAGAGTTCATTGTGGATTTAAGAGTGATCTATCAATGGCATTACTGACCTTACAATCGTACCTTGGGGCCCAGACACCTTGTGACTCAAACATTTTGGCTCCCGAATGCTGCAAACCTGGGAGTGAGTGTTCTGGTTTGCGAATGTTCTTTGGAACCTGAATGTCTGACGCGACTTCAGCAGCTTCCGATTGAGTGCAGACAGCTCCTGCAGCCAATCGGAAGCTGCGCCTTGGTTTTCTAACATTTTCAGAAGTCAAAAGGACTTCCTGAACGGATTCCATTTGACAACCAAGGTACGACTGTGTAAGATAATTTATGGCCCTAGAGTTATGTCACCCATTCAAATGTTCAAGTGGGCTCCTCATTTGTTCTGAGTTTCTTTCATTTGAGGCCATGGAAGTCGGCAGATATTAAAATGTAAGATTCTAAATTAATTCCCCTAGCCTGCCTTACAGGGGCTGCTTAATTCCCTCTAAAAGATTGGTGATCATGACACTCTTCCCTTCCTACGTATGCTGTTTCCCCTCTCTTTCAAATCTGGAGATATCTAAGGTTAGCATTAATTCTGCACAAACGTTTTTCCTAGCTGTATTTAGCATGAAACCATTTTAGAAGCTTGGTTTTGCTGGGTTTGCAAACCATGGTTTGGCCTACAGGTTTAGAAGCAGGTTTGCAAACCATGGTTTGGCTTACAAAAATATCAGGGCAGCCACATTTATTTTAAAATAATGACATTATAACGTTCACATCATTGTAACAAAATTTGCAACAGTCTGCCTTGAACATCATCCGATACAAAGGCACCACAAACCTTGAGAAACAACATAGTAAATTTTAAATAGGAGTTGCTCCTGCGCACAATCCATGCCATATAGCAAAATGTGAGTTGCACAGTACATGCTGATTGTTGATGCGTTAGCAAAATGTTGGCTGACTGCTTTGCTGTGCTACCAAATTGCTATTCTGTCTTTAGTATGTTGATTCATACCATTGTTTTCCACCTTGCAGACAAAGTATATTTTGTGAGATTAACATATCTATTCAGAAATAGGTCCTGTTGAGTTAAGTGGGACTTATTCCCAGGTAAGGGTGTAGCCTAGGTTGGCAGGCTACAAAGTATGCTCACTTAACCAAAAACCAGTTTCACTGAAATCAAGATATGCTTCCAGTGTAACTAAATACTAAGTTAAGTATGTCATGAGTAGATTAGTAAATTAAGACAGTTTTCACTGAGTTATTCTTTTAGATATAAAATCATGCCATGCCTTGTGTATATAAATTAAGAAAAATTACTTACTAGGAATAAGGATGCAAACAATTTTGATGTGCTATAGGATTCGTCATTTTACCTACTTACAGCCAGAAGTTCCCATTTGCCATCAACAGGTTTCAAAGAAATTGCAGGCATGACGACTTGGGAGGTGAGGAAGGACCAACCTTATGTAATTAACCGAAATAGCCAAGTACTTACCAATATCTTCGCCGGGTTCAGACAATCCTCCTGGAAATTTCCATGCATTTCTTGTCTTAACAGGGGAATAAAAACAACCATATGGTTAATTTGTTTTCTTTGACAAGACACCAGAAATAAATTGCTGCCTCTCTTGACTGGTCCTTTCTTTTGTTTTTGCAAATGTGATCACCAAAATACAATTAGGTGTCTACGTGTTTTGCAATATAATAGACATATAGTAGATGTCTATTATATTGCAAGAAAACATACACTGATTTGTCTGGTGACTGTTAGATGGTTTATACTTGCAACATTGCTGCTCATTAACAGTTTTTAAAAGCTGCTATAGGTAATTATATTCTATAGCCACAATCCAATGCCGAGTTAGGCAAGTTTAAGCCTATGGCCTTAAGTGTACCTAACTCTCTGTTGGACTGGAGCCTATGCAATCTAATATTTAATCATGTATACTCTACTTCAATGTTTGCAAACACCAGTACATTTTCTAAACAGTGATTGATTGTAGTACTGTTCTATACTGCACTGGCTATGAATTTTACTTTTGTGTCTGTAATAACCAATGTGTATCACATCATTTTTGGTTATGAAGCTGAAAAATAAAGCTGAAGTTCTTGTGTGCCAGCTGATGAATCATGTGCTTGCGTAATTTTTAAAGACCAAAATGGATAAAGGTTTTTTACCAGCATGGTGTGATACCTACTGCTAATGACATTCGTTTCAAAGAAGGGCAGGTATGTTGAATGCATTGTTTTGATTTGCACCCCAGGAGTAAAGCATTACATATTTCTGATTATCTTTCTCATTTTTGTTAGACCAGCTTCAGATTAATGTGTGGTAATGGGGAGGGGGGTGGGGACTGAGTGTTTTCTAAAGCAGTAGTATCCTTCTAACTCACTTGGTCAGTGCACAGTAAGAGAAGGAAAACTTTCTGTGGTCAAAAAAATAAAAATAAAAATTTGTCCACTAGCACCTTATAGACCAACTAAGTTTGTTCTGGTATGTACATTTTAATTTTTGCATCCAAGGTCGAAACACCTTTTAGGTATTATACAAAAATGAACAAAAATGAAAATGTACATACCAGAACAAACTTAGCTGGTCTATAACAGTGATGGCCAAACTTGGCCCTCCAGCTGTTTCTGGACTACAACTCCCATCACCCCTAGCTAACGGGATGATGGGAATTGTAGTCCCCAAAACAGCTGGAGGGCCAAGTTTGGCCATCACTGGTCTGTAAGGTGCTACTGGACAATTTTTATTATTATTTTTATTTCGACTGCGTCAGACCAACACGGCTACCTACCTGAATCTAGAACTTCTGTAGTCAATTAGTTGGATCCAGTTTGTTGCACACAGCCCACACTGAAACCAACCACTGTTTAGTTGTGAAGGACATGTCCAATTGATTTCAATGGGATCTAAGTGCAGCTAATTTCCAGTGTTTTGCATGCTCTCTCCCTGTCATGGTGAAGGCTCCTGCCACGAAGTATGAGCAAGGGTTGTGGGGAGAGGAGCATGCTTAGTTATTTCACGGACACTGTGCATGGGGAGAGGTTTCTGCACCACCCTGCCCCTGCTCATTTTGCTCTATTGCAGCAGTACCGCGACTGACGGGGATTCTCTAGGCAAGCAGTGGGAACCTCCAGTTTGCAGGCCAAGCACAGGCTTTCAGACCTCTATCTGGCTCTCAGGACTCTCTCTAGACCATGAAGACCCCATCAGATCTGCTGTGCATTCACTTGACTGGATGTATCCTTGAACCATCATCATGCCTCTTGCCCAGATAAGAGACAGGAGTCTGGCTTTTGCATGGGTAGAATGTAGCCTATTGCATACAAATAGGAGTTGCATCCCTTTCTTTTGCCTCTGCCCCCAACTACATGTGACCCCTGGAAGGTCCTGAAGGACACCGGTCCTGAAAGACCTACATTGGCTCCCAATACATTTCCGAGCACAATTCAAAGTGTTCGTGCTGAGCTTTAAAGCCCTAAACGGCCTCGGCCCAGTATACTTGAAGGAGCGTCTCTACCCCCATCGTTCAACTGAGGTCCAGCTCCGAGGGCCTTCTGGTGGTTCCCTCACTGCGGGAAGTAAGGTTACAGGGAACGACGCAGAGGGCCTTCTCGGTAGTGGCGCCAGCCCTGTGGAACGCCCTCCCAGCAGATGTCGAAGAAATGAACAACTATCTGACATTTAGAAGACATCTGAAGGCAGCTCTGTGTAGGGAAGTTTTTAATGTTTGATCCTTTATCATGTTTTTAATATTCTGTTGGGAGCCGCCTAGAGTGGCTGGGGAAACCCAGCCAGATGGGTAGGGTAATAATAATAATGATGATGTTGCCCAAGGGGGGGATTAACCCTGGCGTTCAAAAGGGGTCCCCACATCAGCTCTAGGCAATGCATCTTGGTCACTTTTGCTGCTACTTCCCTGCCCCCATGGGATAAGCAAGTGTGTGTGAGAGAGAGTGACCTTCTGGTTTCCATAATGCAACAGGGGCCATACTACAGAAAATTGCCTGTCCCATCAGAAGAAAAAAAGGAGAAGAGTTTGGATTTGATATCCTGCTTTATCACTACCCGCAGGAGTCTCAAAGCGGCTAACATTCTCCTTTCCCTTCCTCCCCCACGTCAAACACTCTGTGAGGTGAGTGGGGCTGAGAGACTTCAGAGAAGTGTGACTAGCCCAAGGTCACCCAGCAGCTGCATGTGGAGGAGCGGGGAAGCGAACCCGGTTCACCAGATTACGAGTCTATCGCTCTTAACCACTACACCACACTGGCTGAGATGAGGGTATGAAAGCAGAGTGCAGAGACACTCCCACCCCTGCTTCACAGCATATTAATGGGTTCTTCACTAATTTACATACAAAACCAATTGGTGGGTAACCTATTTTGTTTCATGGGCCTTTAGACTTTGCTTTTCATGGCTGGAAACTGTTTTGCATTTTAATGCTCTTCAGCCCTGACGTCACATATGCAGCTCTTAACACAGTGCAGGTCACCGTTACACAAATACATAAGACTTTGAACTTTCAATACATTTGGCCACACCACTGGAATCTAAAGTGCTGTGAAGTTTCTAAGCACACTGTTTCTGAATCTAAAAGTAGCTGCTGGCAAATTTCAAGCAATTTTTTTTTTAAAGGCAGAAAGCCAAATCCTTAACAAGTACAATATGGTTCTTCATAAACTTGCTCTCCCTTGCTTAAAAGTGTGTTTTAAAATGTATTTTTGGAGGAATTGTTATATTCTCCATCACCCATCAGATATCCAGAAAAGAGTGTTATTTTTTCCAAATTGGGATGTGTGAATTTTCCTGTGCTGCAAACTGTATAACTGTAGCCAGTTAACATCTTACAATTTTTGTGCCAAACATAAGCATTAATCTGGCAATTTGTCAAAACGCAGGCAGTTTTACATTACTTGCTACATAGGAGGATTTGTCCTTGAACTTTTGAATTACAAATGAAACATATAATGCCTGTCTTTCCATTAATTAAATGTGCTGTATAGCTAGCGTGAGTTGAAAACTAATCGTACAGCTAAGACGAAGAAAAAGCAATTATTCAACCAGAATATCAGGAGGTAACTGAAAATAAGCAAGACCTTATAGAAAACAATAGAAATAAAGGCTTCCTGGTATATATAATTTGGTTGCTGACTGAGAATTTTTAACTATCCCAGCATTTTTTTAGTATAGGTAATAAATAGTTTTAAGATACGGTATAAAGTTCTTAAGAGTTTTATATTTCAATTTATTATTTCTATGCCATTCTTAACGTATCTTTCATCAGTTATACTTTCCACTGAATTTAAGATACATAGCTGGATCCTCAAACTGTTAAGGTTTAATTCACCAAGTTATTGATTCTTATCTACCTTAGATTTGTAGTGAGTGGAAGCAATTATCGTGTGATGGATATTCAGTGGCTGCCTTCCAGTTCCACATTACAGAAACCACCACGACCACAAGTAACACTTGTGCTTTGGCAGGTTCAGCTATGAGGCCAAGCAGCAAAGTGTATATTTGCAGTTTAAATAATCTGGCAAGCCCTATGAATAGTGGTCTATTCTTGTTATCAGCTCAGATGTGTAATTTATTGCTGTGCTGGGGCTATAAATGCATCATGATGTCGCAGACAAAACACGTCTCTGTTTGGAAAAGAACCCACAGTGGTCACAGTATTAACATGGGGATAAGTGGGTTTAAACCCCATGATTGACAATCCCAAAGGGCCAGGGTGCCTAATACTGCTGAATCATGGCTGGTGCTGATACCGGGTTTGATGAAGCCTTAGACAAGACACCCTCACTTGGGTAGGGCCCCCTCAAGGCTTACTGGGAAGTGGGAATGGGTGGCAGCGCTGAAAGCATCATGCTCTTGCACTTCCTTGGTCCTGCGCTATAAAGAGAAGTAATGGGGTGAGGCATCCACAGCCACTATTATCTACCCAATGCCCAACACTCCTTTGCTCCACCTCCGATGTGTGTGTTGGGGGCGACAATCAGAAACTTTTGGGGAAAGAGAAGCAGTGGTAAATGTAGCTGTCTGGCCCATAACCTTTATAGTGCCAGGCTATACAAGCATGTGATGGGCCCTTCTGGGGCCCTAAGTATTTGCCCCACCTGATCATGGCTATTGGATTTACCTGGTTTCAACTACAACTATCCCGGTTGAATAGCAGAAAATCCTCTTGGCTATGGTGCTGGCAGTTGTGATTGCAATGTTAGTCCAATCCTTTTCCTCTCAGGCCCCATTTTCCTAGCAAAGGGGTGGTTCAGCAACTGCTATCCACCGTCTGGTGCCTTCTCTGCATGACTAATGTGAGTACGTCATCAAACGACCTCATGATGGGTGGGTATCTCTTGATGCTTGAGAGTGGGTTACAATGACTACGTTACATTGGCTTCAGCCCCAGGATAACCCAACACAGTAATATTGTAGGGGCCATAAGACTGATAAGACGTCAGTATACCTGAAGGAGTGTCTCCACCTCCATCGTTCAGTCCGGACACTGAGGTCCAGCACTGAGGGCCTTCTGGCGGTTCCCTCACTGCAAGAAGTGAGGTTACAGGGAACCAGGCAGAGGGCCTTCTTGGTCATGGTGGCCGACTTGTGGAACGCCCTCCCATCAGATGTTAAAGAAATAAACAACTATTTTATGTTTAGAAGACATCTGAAGGTAGCCCTGTGTAGGAAAGTTTTTAACGACTGATGTTTTATAATTTTTTTACGTGTTGTAAGCTGCCCAGAGTGACTGGGAAAACCCAGCCAGATGGGTGCGGTATAAATAATAGAATATTATTATTATTATTATTATTATTATTAGTTAAATCTCATTCAAGTCCATAGGTCTAAATTAGATTCAACACATGTATGCCAATGCAATTGACTCATGCATTGTAGCTTTAAGTCATGTACAATTCAACACGGGTTACTGCTTACGGAGTGAATTGTACAGACTAGAGTTACTCTGCCAGTTTTGGCTGCCTTGCTGTCTCTGCTAAAACTTTTAATAAATTCTCTTCAAACAAATTACAGCAGACGCCCAGTAGCTTATTTTTAAAACCTCAAATGTAGCTTGCTTTTTTCTCCAAAATACCAAGAGAAATTAGGCTGCTCCTCGCAGCTTAATGGTTTGAATTTTTCTTCAGTTTCCATCCTAGATTCTACCAAACCCATCTACTCCCTGTAATTCTGTCTGTAACATCCCGTAATGGCTATGAAACATTTAAAGGCACAAACAAGATATGTTCAACTTGATCCAATGCATTATTACTCAGAAGTGTTCCACTGTGGTGGTCAATGGGACACTGGGGAGTGAGAATGCATAACACTTCACTTTTAATGTACACTTGCTGATTATCTGTTAATTTAACAAATGGCTGAATTTCAACCCACCAAATAAAGAGTGTGTGAAGGCTCCACAAACTGAAAAAACAAAACCCACTCAAGCCTTAAGTTTAAACAAAAGATTATGAATATAACATCAATGACTTAAAAGCAAAAGCAAAAGCAAAATGCCAGCATCAAAATCCAGTAAAAATCACAGTGAGCTTTTGTACAGATTGTTTAGGAACTTCCAGAACTGAATTACCCTTTCTAAATATAAGTTAGCTGAAGAAAAAGTATTACTTCAGACCATTGCTATCCCAACTAATCATTGACAAAAACAATGATCACAGAGATGATCTACACTCCAAAGTATTGGCCTTTGTCATTTTGTCACTACAGATGGAAGCGAATAAAATTAACTTTTAACCATTACATGATATAAAAGACAAACAGGCTTGTTAATACAATTCACTACATTCAAGTCAAAGGGCTGGATCTTGATAAAGGCCAGAGGAAGAAATTCTGGTGGTGGCGCTGTTCTACAAAATGCTGTGCAAGAGCAAGTGGAAGACTTAGCGCAGACATTGAGCAAGGACGCATCTTGAGATGGTGTGCAAGGTCTTATGCACAAGACTTGTGCCAAAACCTCCCAGCAAGCGGAAGTATGTCTCCAGCACCAAATTATTTCTTCTAGATAATGTGAAAGACTTACTTTATTCCTGTCCTGTACGACCAATACTTTCCCAGTGTGGACATCTAATACAGCACCTGTTGGAGAAAGAATATTTTCTGTATCCTCGGATTTTTAATGAAGAACCAATGATCAAATGTTATATTCAAAGCAATGGGTGTTCTTTAAGGGGAGAGGGGGAAATTAAGGGTGATTCTTTAGAGAAAAGATACCACTGGAAATGCCATCTCTCATGACGAGACCAATATAGCGATCACTTCCCCAAATCTGAAACAAGTGGCTCAGATGTTTATTAGTTATGAGGCTGATGATCCACAACCCTGTCAAAATGTGCCTGCGTGTGCCTGATCTTTCCACTCTGCATCAGTTTTGCCCTCTGTCTCTCTGCCCACCTTACCCAAAATTTAAAGCCTCTTAATGGACAGACAGTGGCTTCTGAATGCATGTTTAGCCACTGACTTCTGTGGGCTGCCTGCATGTTACGTTTTAATCCTGCATTTTTGAAGGACAATGAGATTACATTTATGAAGGCATATAGACTCCAAAGCAAAAGTATTTCCATATGCATGCTTAATAAACTAATCACACTTTTATGTGTGGGAGGAATGGTTTATAAATGAAACAGCAACCCTGATGTAACATTCTGAAAGGACATTCCTTAGGAAATTAGTCATAAGCCTCCCAGCCTATGCCATACAATGATATGACTTTGTCCTTCTGGTACATGGTTGGCAGTGTTCTGGTTGGTGTGAAATCTTATTTAGGATGCAAAGCAAAAGCTCAGATTAATTTGGAAGTTACCTGCTAAGAATGTGCTTGGCTTTTGTGTTACAAAAGGAGTCTCAGATTTCTATGACACTTAAGTGTGAATGAGCAATCTGGCCAGCGAATTCTGTACTGGCGGAAATTTCTGAGCTGTCTTCAGAGGCAGCCCTACATATAACACGTTGCAGTAATTTAACCTAGAGGTTACCAGAGCATATTGAAAGCATACTACTATTTTAAACAACATAGTGAAGTGTATGACTCAGCGGACATTTTACTTTTGTTTCAATCATAATGCCCTTTTTACTTTTGTGTTGTAAAAAAGTTTGTGTGAAAAATAATAACCATACAGTATGTTGTTATTAAAACCTTCCTGTGCATTGAGTTACTGCAGAAATAGGCAGGAAGTAGCATTTGTTTGAAATGTAAGTGCTTTAGGGCAAATCTAACTACCATTATATTTCAAAAATTGTTGAAGACAACAGGGTTTCTTTAAGAAACTGAAATTGGCATGCATACCCTGACAGTGCTTTCAGCATTATATTTTCACATGACAGAGGCAGGCTCTTACAGTTGTCTGGAGATGGAAATAGCCTACAGGAGTGAGGTACAGATACAAAAAATGTTCATTTGTGGTGGTTCTAGATAAGGAGAGGTAGGGTGAGGGGAGGCCAGATAACAGGCACACAGCACAGGCAGGCAGTGACTATGCCATGTGCCAGCCCCTTGTCCAAACTGGGAAATTGTGTTTGTCCTTTCAGCTACCTCTCAGGTTTGTGGCGGCTGTTGCTGTTGAATGCCAGGTTGGCTTTGAATAAGACCTCCCTCATCATGATCTGATTGTGGATGAGGAGGCTGATCTGGTCTGTACCACTGAGACCTGGCTGGGTGAGTCATGTTTTAATTACTGTACAGTCGTACCTTGGTTTTTCAAACAGCTTAGTTCTTGAACGTTTTGGCTCCCAAATGTCGATGGGCTTCTGCAGCCAATCAGAATCCGCAATTTGGTTTTTGAACGTGCCTTCCGGAACGGACTTCCGGAATGGATTCTGTTCAATTTCCAAGGTACGACTGTATTGTTTTCCCCATAAGCTCAAAAACATGCTCAAACATGCCCTTAAAAACAAATCGAAAAGTATTTTTTGCCTTTGCTGCCCTCTACCGATTTAGCTATGCTACAATCCTAAACCAACTTTTTGTGGTCTGGAAAATTTTGTGAATTGAGGCAGGATCCACAACTCTGGTTATTATTAGCCACTGTTGGCACCAACACAGACAACAATACACAATGTTTCTCTCTCTCTTTCTCTGAAGCTCACCTGCAACTCCTACTTGATGAGTAGCATAATGGGGTAACCTGCTGTGTCCTTCTGCTAGCCAAAGGGTGAGTGTGGCAGAGTCCGATTCTGCATGGTGGAAGGCAAAGCCTTGCTCTGCAGCCACAGCTATAAATCTGCTTTGTAGAATAGGAACATGCAGCCAGACTGCTACGTAGCCTTCTGTTCTCCATTGCCTGATAGAATCTGGGAGGAGAGAAGCACAGCAGAATATACTGATGTCTATGCTGGCCAAGTGGGGCTGCTAGCTCTTGGAGGCTTGGAACAAGTGATGGTCACATGCCTCATCAAGCCCTCTATACCAGGGTTTCCCAAACTTGGCTGTCCAGCTGTTGTTGGACTACAGCTCCCATCATCTCTAGCTAGCAGGACCAGTTGTTAGGTATGATGAGAATTGTAGTCCAAAAACAGAAGGCCAGCAAAGTTTGGAAAGCTCTGCTCTATACCATGTCCATATATAAGGGGTAGCTATGGTTGCGTCAGTGATAAATATGTGCACAAGCTAAGATGAATTATCCTTTTGAATGATCCCCTGTATCTGAAAGCTAAAGACTGGCATTAATCACACTAGCTGTATTTGTACAGAGATACAAAAAAACAGGCAATTTGGCTGCAAAGATACAGTTGCTTTTCTCCTTCCTTTGTTGTGCAAGAAAACTAAATATGGAGTCAATTAATTCCATTCGAACTGGGCAAGAAGCCAGGATATGAAGCTATAATTCGGATGAAACAAGGCATGGGGGGATTCTAAATCCTATATCGGCAAATCCAGGTTGCATAATCGTTATATTTGACTGGACAGTGTTGCGCAACCAACAATCTGATCGCCCACCAGGAGAAAAGCAGAATAAATGAGCGAGCTTTGGTCTGTCAGGCAGTCGCTCGAGCGCCGACCCTGCAAAGACGCGCCAGTCTCCCCAGAGGCTCAGCAAAAAGCACTTGCCCTGCAGGCACCTCCGAAAGGTTTCTGGCTCCAGGCTCTCCGGGGAGCGCAGCTGGGACAGGCACAAGCTCAGCCCGCCAAACTTATCCTGCAGCGGCTGCAGCCCGGCCTCGGACAGGCCAGAGGCGGCGGCGGCGGCGTCACCTCGAAGGCGGCCACTCGAGCAAACGCGGCGCGGAGGACGAGGCTGCAAGAGCCGGCAAGCCAAGGGAAAGAGCCGCCGGCCCCGCGCCGTCCACCCGGCCCCTAACATGGCGGCAGCTCAGGCGACAGCAACAAGCCTCAGAGATAGGAAACGGGGGGGGGGGAGGCTAATGGCGCAGACTTCCGGTAGTCATGGGTAAAGCTTTGCTCGCGTCCTCCTGGAAAGCGAAATAGGGGCGGTTCGCGTTGCCTCGCGGCATCTCTGCAATTAAAAAGAGAAATAGCGAGAGAGAAAAGCGTGGATGATGTTAAACTTTATTTAGTTAGTTATTTAATTGATTGCATCTGTTGTTACAAGAGAGAGAGATGGATGATGTTAACTGCGGTTAGGCGTGTCCCAGTCGCAGTGGCGAAGTAAGGTGAGAATAGCAGTGAAGCGATGAAGGTGGAGATGAAACCACTCTAAAGCGGCAATCCTGCACCCTCTTACCTTGAAACCGATGGGACTTATTTTAAGCGGACACATTAAAAGAGTGCAATTATATGCATACCTAACTGGCAATAAGCCCTATTGAACTTCCGAGTTAGACACAGAATTGCGCTTCACGACAGCTATCAGTTTAACGCTACGCGTGTTTGACTTAAAAGTGAAGTTTAACGGGACTTGCTTTCTAGTTCGTTGATCGCTGGCTAAAAACAGCAGCGCCGCTTTAAATCAAAGTGAAAATCCAAATTCAGTTGGAGGCCGCAAGTGTTGGTTGCAGCTGCGGCGTGGGAGCCTTACCTTCCTCTTAGGGGACGTGGCTCAAGAGCCAGGTCTCTTTAGTCCCAAAGCAGTTCCGAATGGCAATTCCGGCATGGCATCGAACTCGATTGACAAAGCGGTCAGAGTTGCAGCGATAGAGGGACAATCTCTTCGCTCGTAGAAAAAAGCTCAAAGCACTTTGGGCGCCCCAGGCGTCAGCGAGGGTTGCTACGCCGGTGGCAATGACATTTGTTTGCGTCGGATGGGGGGGGGGTATTGTTGGGTCAGGTTAGCCATATTGAGTCCTATGCTGTGGGTGGGTTCTTGTTGTAGTTGGGCTGTGTAGGATTTCTGTAACTATGAGATGCAAGGTAGCTTTCCTCTGAGGCGGAGTCGAGGGGCGGCGCTGAGAGGATTCAACTCAATAGTTCCCTAAAAGATTCCCATTTTAAAAGATGTGCTGATCCCTGGCACTAACTTCTTTTTAAAAAAAAACAACAGCCACACTTTTTTATATATAAAAAATGTTGCTGTTTCAAAGCGTCTCAGGGAAAGGGACCCTTATGGTATCACTTTTACCATTGGCGCCTATGTGCTTCCACCATTCCTGCCCCGCATATGGAGGAGACCAAGGCTCCGAATCGGGTCCGGAAGTGGGAGGTTGCGCGGGCTCCGCTCGGCCGCCTTGCAAGCACAGCTCCTCTTTGGGCGGCGCCGGCCTTCCTCGGGAGAGAAGCATCTCCGGCTCCGTTGCGCCGCCTCCCGCGTGCTCCCCTCCTGCCCGGTGCCATGTCCTCCTCCTCCAGGAGGAAAAGCAAGGGGCGGCCTCCCCACCCGGACGCCGCTTCCCCGCTTGCCCTGCGGCAGGCGGCTCACGAGGCTCCCGGCAGGCTGAGCCTGGCTGCTGCAGAGTTCCTGAGCAAAGGTAAGACTGGCAGCCCCGAGCTAAGCGACTCAGCTGGAACCGGAGTCCCGCATGTGGAGCTTGTTTAAAACAACTACGATTAGCCAAGCGAGCATGGTTTGCTTGCATCCTCGATGCCCGTCCCTGCTCCTGCTCACAGCCACCCTGGGAAAGTGGGACTGGCCCATGATCACTCGCTGAGCTCCATGCAAATGTATCCTGGGCGCCCACCCACCCCGTCTAAGTTCAGCGCTTTCTCAGCTATACCACACTTTCCCTCCCGAACTCTTCGGTCTTGCAGTTTTGTCCTCGATCCTCCTTTTCATTAATGGGGAAGCAGAACTTCCATCATTTAAGTTGAGTGAGTTGTAAATTCCTATGCCGCTCTATAGTTCCCAAAGAACAACTCCAAAGAGCAACTCGAGTTTTGTGTTGCCTCCGACACGAGTTTCTAGGGTGATTGCAAATGTATCGGTTTAACACACAGGCACCTTTCTTCAGTGGTATCTTGAAAACACTCCCCCCCCCTTTGGTTTGTGTCAGATGTGTGTGCAGGAAAAACCCACATTCCTACTCGTTATGACCTGTAAAGTCTCAATTCTGTCAAGTGGTTCAGAGGAGAAAAGTGAGGGAGAGGCAGGTTGCTTATTTATTTTCCTAGATTGATTTCCTTTCCTCTAAGAATCTCAAGGCTATACTGCATGTGGTCATACAAACACAGCCAAGGTCTATTTAAAACAAGCATCTGTAGCAAAATCTTACCATGTATCCAGCACAGAAATATTTAGGATGTTGTCCTAGAGTTTTTCTGGTTGCTTGCTTTAGACATTGATTCTTTGCATAAATAAACATTTTTGCACTTTCATATTCTGTTATGGGTGATTGTGAAGTCCAATAGTGTAAACAACTTTTGATACAAAATTAGACACAATGATTTCTGTGACAACTCAGTCTGTTACTCATAGTAATGTTTTTCTTGGGGGGGGGGGTAGATTTTACATGGCTAGAAATCGTTGCTTGAGCAAATGATAAATCACAGCACACGTCGTTTCTTCTTTAATTTTAGCAGATGACAAAGTCCCCAAAAGTTACAGAAGATCTCTTGTGCAGCTGGCCCTCAACAACATGAAACTGGCAAATATATGCATAGGCCGACCAGTGTTGCTCACCAGTAAAAATGGAAAACAAGAGGTGATGATTCTTTTCATGTTGAATTGTTGGGGTGTGGCGGTGATGTTGGAAGAATGATTATGCTAAATCGGTGGGAAGCAATTAAAACATGTGTTGAGCCCTTCCATGGGATTTCCTGGGAGAAGGCTTGGCTGATTTCAAAGCTTTATGTTGAGAAAAAAAAATTCTGATATTGGGATGTGATGCTTTTAAGCAAGTGATCAGTCCCTCAGAATTTATGAAGTTCTTTAGGTGTGGGCAACTTTTGGCCCTCCAGATGTTGTTGAACTTCATTTCCATGGGCTGAGCTAAGTGAGCTTCGAAATCAGCTTGATTTTACTGTTTTAACTTTCGTAAAACACTTTGAGGGTTCTTGTTGTTTATAATCAGTGTATAAATTTAAACAAACAAACAAACCTCGCTGCAGCATTCTGCACCACTGCAGCTTCCAGAACAATCCCAAGGGAAACCCCACAAAGAGCAGATTACAGTAGTCCTGTCACTGTTGTTATTCATTTATTTCATATAATCTATACATTGCTAGATTATTTTAAAAAACCCTCAAAGCAGTTTACAAAAAGATAAAGCAATACAATAAAAAAAATGTTTGCAGCCCTACTTTCAAACCTACAGAAGCTAAAATACTAAAACAGATTAAAATGACCTTAACTTTCTGGGTAGGCTAGTCTAAAGAAGAATGTTTTTAGAAGGCACTGAAAAGGGTAAATTGAAGGCACCTGCTTGATCTCAATAGGCAGGGAGCTCCAAAGTTGAGGTACTGCCACCCTAAACGACCGAATTCTCACAGACATGGATCAGGCATTATGTGGCACGTGTAGTAGTGCCAGTTCTACCAATTGACATGGAATTTGTTGTTAAACAAATAGGAGCCTATTGCAAATTGCCAGAGATTTGTCAATAGATCCTGCTCTCTCCTTTACTAGAGGCAGTAAAGGCTATGCTATTATCTCCAGGACTATGATTTCCTGGAGCTTGTGGAAAGTGATGGTACAGGGAGGAGAAGGAAGGAAGGAATGAAGGGAAGAGATGATAGAACTCAAGTCTCTGAAGCAATTTCTTGGAAGTGTTGTGGTCTTTCTGGCGAACTGCAATTTCACATTTCAAGTAAGGGTAGCAGCGCGGTGCTGTTTTTGCATCTTCACAGCTTCTGGTCCAAGAGAGCCCAAATGAAACCAAAGAGAGAGAGAGAGAGCTGGAACATATACCAAATGCTTCTCGTCTTTTCCCATGTTGCCTTTTAATGGGTGAGACCACTGGTCCATGTAGCTAAGGATGGTCTACTTCGATTAGCAGCTGCTCTCCAGGGTTTCAGATGGGACATTCCCAGTCTTATCTGGAGATGCTGGGGATTGAACCTGGTACATTTTGTGAGCTATGTTCCTTGCCCCTGTTTGTCCCTCCCCTGTGCTCACTGCCCCCCCTGCCCCCGCCCAAACCTGGATTGAGAGGAGCAGTTTAAGATTTGTTAATTGCTGGTTCTCTGTGTTATATTTTGGATAGGTTTGCACTGCATGGCCTGTTGCCGGTTTTCCTGGTGGAAAAATTGGCTTAAGTGGAATTACACAAAAAAATCTGAAAGTGGGACTTGGCGAAACAGTCATCGTCGAGCCGGTGACTGGTGCTGTTATGCAGGCAGAGGACGTACATTTGAAGCTGAGGTATGTTGAAAATATCTGCATTTTCTCCAGTCTTCCAATGGCCAAGACAGAACACACCCACCCCACCCCTCCCTATGGTTTCTCTGGCTTTTGAGAGCCGCCTGGGGGGCACATGCAGGGGGAAGGAGTGGGGGAACCCCATTACACTAGTGGAAGTCCTCTTATGAGTGTCTGCTAGTAGGACATGTGAGTTGGATCCAGCCCATTGTCTATTTTAAACTATGATTGAATGTAGGGTTGTGAACTGGTCCAAGAGGTATTTCCTGAAGGTAGATTTGTAGAGTTGGGCATATTGATTTAATATACCTGACATGCATAGGGTGCAAGCTGACTTTGTTAATAGGCGACACAAGGGAGTTACTGGAGTTGGATTGCAGTATATTGGTGTCACCACTGCAACCTTTTATCTCTCTCATGGTGGTACTGCATTTCTGACAGCACCAAATCCTATCTCACAGTCAGAATGCAGGAAGTTGAACCCATCCTATATTCTATGTTTGGAACCAGCATTTCCCATGTTCTGCAAAAGAGAGATCAACATAACTACCTTTTTTTAATATAACGGAAACAGAAAATTTACTTAGGCTGCAGTCCTCTGCTCACTGACCTGGGAGCAAGTCACAGTAAAGTCTGTGAGACTTTCTTTTGAGCAGACATGTGTATGATTGTGCTGTTAGTTCTTTATGCTAGGCTACACATGGTTGTTCTTGAATTACGCTTGCTTTAGCAATAACTTTCTATTCATTGGTTATTATTGATGTGGGTAATATAGTGCCATGTTGTAATTTTCCCACACATTTCCAGGAGCGAAGATGCTTGCCTTAATGTGGACGAGTTGACTGCCAGTCTCCTAAGAAATCTAGGTATGGGTTTTAATCTATTTGTTCTTGGTGTATTTTGGAATGCTAAATAATACATTCTGTGCTAATGTGTGGGGCGACTCAGCCAGATGGGCGGGGTATGAATTATTATTATTATTATTATTATTATTATTATTATTATTATTAAAACTGACAGAAAATACTGCATATCCTTTCTTCTCCCATATTGTCACCCAGCATGTGAAAAGTTCTGTAGGTAAGGATTGAGTCTTCAAATAGTCAATACATGACTCTTGTTTAATGGTAATAGAAAGAATGGGAGAATTCAGAGGATTTGAATCTTCACACTTCAGCCACACCATTGCTTATATTTCAGATCTCTTTATTTTATATAAAAATAGAACCTTATAGAACAGAGTGGAAGGCAGTGCCTGGTGGGAAGGTGGAATTAGGGAAAATAATGTTTTCCTCCAGCGGGTGTCTCTCCTGAATTTCTGTCGCACAGCTGGAATGAAGCATTTATTTACACTGTATCTTTTAAACACGAACTGCTGGGGGGGGGGGGGAATGATGATGTTTTTAAGATCTCCTGTTTTGTTTCTTATAGATGGAAAGGTGGTTTTACCAGGAAACCTCCTGCAAATCACTTTCTATGGCCGATCTTGCAACCTGATGGTTACAAAGGTGAAAGGAACAGACGGGGTTCTGCAGGAAATGGAGGACAGTCCCGTTTCGAAGCTAGAACAGAAATTGTCACTTGATACCAGTGATTTTGACTTATCTGTGCAACTTGACAAACTGCTCATTGAAGACAGTCAAGAAGGAACATCTACCAGCACTCCATGCAAGCAGGTGGATCACAGTTTATCAGTTAATGCCTCCATAGATACCATGATGTGTGAGGAAGAGATTTCTGGTTCAACACAGTTATTTGGTGACCATGTTGCAGCCTCCCCTCCTGTACCTGAAACTACCAAGTTAAAAGGTGGCGAGGCCTGCATTCCTGCGGAAGGGTTACTGCAGACTAATCAGACAGGAGCATCATTGAGCTCTGAGCCATTTTACTTCATATCTTCAAGGACTAGGATAGATTTCGTTGAATCTCGAACTAAAGAAAGAGAAGAATGTAATCTGGAACCGAAGGTTACTTACAGTTCTATAGGTGGACTCGATAACCAGCTAAAAACCATAAGAGAAATGATTGAACTTCCCCTGAAGCAGCCTGGCCTGTTTAGAAGTTATGGTAGGATAGATGTGAATTAGATGTCTTGTTAACAACTTGCTATTAAATATTTGCATATCTTTCCCCTGCGAAGAGCAGCATTCTTTCTGCTCTGATGATAGATCTTTAGCTGCTGCCTATAACTGATTTTACTCGCTGTTCTGTTATACCTTTTCAGGCACGTAAGGTAATGGAATCATCTGTTCACGGTTTTGCAGAGTGTTTGTTCTCTGGCTTAAAAGAATGTGGTGTGGGGGGGATAGCAATGCATTTTGTTGTAATAATTAATGTGTTTTAGCATCTTTATTATTTTGTAAGATCAGGATTGCAGTTCATTTTCTACTACGTTTTTATTGTGTTTCAGTGGGCTTCAGTAATTAACACTATCTTTAAACTATACTTAGTAACTTAAAAAACTAATCTGTATTGTACAGCATTGTAAGCTAACATTGATATGTAGGCTGTAAGTACTACAGTTGTGCCCAGCACCGGAAGTAAATAAAGCTTACTTCTGAGTAGGCAGAGTTAGGACCGCACTGTCAATATCAGTGGAAGAATTAAATATGTGCCTGGCCCATTGAAAATCCATGGGACTCCAGTATGAACTTTGGCTGGATTCCGTTGGAAGCTTGTGTGGCTTCAAAACATTTGCAATGCAATCCTGTGTCCCTGTTCTCTTAGAAGCCTGTCTCATTGAGTTCAACGGGTATCACTGTCAAGTAAGTGTGCATAGGATTGTAGCTGTGTTGTAGCAATTTTATTCCTGTTTAAGTCTCACTGTTTGCCATAGCTCTTACTCCCTAGCAGCTGGGATAGCTCAGTTGGTAGAGCAGGAGACTCTTAGTCTTAGGGTTATGGGTTCAAGCCCCACATTGGGCAAAATATTCCTGTCTTGCAGGGGGTTGGACTAGATGACCCTCATGGTCCCTTCCAACTCTACAAATTCTATGATTCTATGAACTGTCTTTTCGACTTCAGCCCTAGCACCCTAATTTTGCTTTTAGAAGTACTGTGTTGCCAATACAGTGGACCTTCCGGATACAAATTAAATTCATTCCGGGTGTCCGTTTGCAACCTGAAAAGTGTGTAGGCAGAGGCACCGCTCCTGCGCATGCGCACGGTGCAATTGAGTGCTTCTGTGCATGTGCGCATGGCGAAACCCAGAAGCATACACTTTCAGGTTTGCTGCTTTCGTAACCTGAAAGTTATGTATCCAGAGCGGTACGTAACTACAGGGTCCACTGTACCAGAAAGAGTGAGATAGCAGATTTGATATCTTTAAAAGGTTTTTAAAAGTTGAGGCAGACCTGCTTTTCAATGACATAGTTTTCTAAAGGCACAAATGTACAGCTGTTGTTTAAAATTGTTCATAGAAATGTGCAGTTGATATATGTACCGTATTTTTCGCTCTATAGGAGCACTTTTCCCCCTCCAAAAATTAAGGGGAAATGTGTGTGCGTCCTATGGAGCGAATGCAGGCTCCTTGGCTTCAGCGATAGCAACCTGAAGCCTCCAAAGCGCAAAGGGAGTGCTCCCTCCGCACTCCAGAGGCTACGCGTTGCTTTCGCTGAAGCCTGGAGAACGAGAGGGGTCGTTGCGCACCCACCCCTCTCGCTCTCCAGGCTTCAGGGATAGCCGCCTGAAGCCTTTGGAGCGCAGCGTGAGTTCCCGCTGAGCTCCGAAGGCTTCGGGTTCCTTTTGCTGAAGCTGGGAGAGCAAGACTCTCCCGGCTTCAGCAGAGAGGGAGAGCTGCGTGGTGCCCCTTCAGTGAAGCGGGAGGAGAAATGGAAGGGGCTCTGTTTCTCCTGCCGCTTTGCTGAAAGGGCGCTGAGCAGAGAGGGGGAGATTTTTTTTTCTTGTTCTCCCCCTCTAAAACAAGGTGCGTCCTATGGTCGGGTGCGTCCTATAGAGCGAAAAATATGGTAGTTGGAAATATTGTAGGTGTGGGAGATCTCGTTGCAAAAGTTGCAAGATGCTAGTGTCTTCATATACAGTTAATGGTATTTTTCAGAATCATTTGTATTTGTCACTAGAGGAGTAGTTGCATCATTATCATTATTAATTTTAAAATCTCTGCCAGTCCATGAAATGTGAGCTCTTCCTCTTCTATCTGACTCGTTAAAGGAATCCCACCTCCACGAGGGGTGCTTCTCTATGGTCCTCCAGGAACAGGGAAAACCCTGATAGCCAGAGCAATTGCAAATGAGGTTGGGGCTCACGTCTCCACCATTAACGGCCCAGAAATAATAAGCAAGTAAGTCTTCCTAATTTATTTATCCTTGCTTTGCTTTTTCCTGCCCTCCAGCTACAGTTGCTATTTTGTACCTGCTTAAAACAAAACAAAGACCCACTTTAGAGTGGCAGTATTTTTTTGGGAAAATAGGTCACTTCTACATTCGTCAAGAGAAGTGAAGGAATGATTGATGATCTGTTTATATGAAACCGTTTATACAGCGTTTAAGTATATGTGCCCATGGGGAGAACTGCGTGAATAAAATGCCCAAGTTTTTGTAAACAGACCAAAATAAGCTGCTAAATGGTTTTTGATTTTGTTGCAGGTTTTACGGTGAAAGTGAAGCCAAGTTGCGACAGATATTTGCCGAAGCCTCCTCACGGTATGCTTGTGCTCTTTTGGGGAATTTTTTAATTCTAAATGGTTCAGTTTGTTAGCTTCCAAGCGCAGGACATGAGATTCCTGGTTCGAGCCCCAAAGTCTCTGTTACAGCCTGTGAATTCTTAGAGGCTTGTGAAATTTTGTCTGGTGACCAGGGCCAGAGGTGAAAGCAGAACAAAGCAGGTGGATGTTACCTTTGTGCGCTAGGCGAATTTCTACAGTGTGGTGTAGTGGTTAGGAGCGGTAGTCTCGTAATCTGGGGAACCGGGTTCGCGTCTCCGCTCCTCCACATGCAGATGCTGGGTGACCTTGGGCTAGTCACACTTCTCTGAAGTCTCTCAGCCCCACTCACCTCACAGAGTGTTTGTTGTGGGGGAGGAAGGGAAAGGAGATTGTGAGCCGCTTTGAGACTCCTGAAAGGGAGTGAAAGGTGGGATATCAAATCCAAACTCTCCTCCTCCTCCTCCTCCTCCTCCTCCTCTCCTCCTCCTCCTCCTCTTCTTCTTCTTCTTCTTCTTCTTCTTCTTCTTCTTCTTCTTCTTCTTCTTCTACAACACACTCACACACCCCAGTCCCCAGGCAATGAAGAGGCATTATCAGAGTTCAAGAACACATTCCAGCCAGGCAGAAACACTCAAGGAGGGTTCAAAGTAAGGCTGATTAGGGGCATGGTCTAAGGAGAGAGGAAGTGTGGCCAGAAGAAGGACCATATCCCAGGGGCCAGATAGAGTGTCACAGAGGGCCACATTTGCCACACACCCTGGGCCTGACGTTCCACACTATTGTTGCATAAGCCTGTGTACTAGATGAGTTAAAAATACCTGAAGCCACTGTTTTTATTGGAAAATAAATAAAAATAATTTAAAAATAAAGAAATACCGGAAGCTTCTTTGTTCAGGTGTTAAGCAATGCCTCAGACTATTTTTAGACCAGAATTGAATTTGCAGGTATCTCTGTATTTATGAAGTTTACACAACGATCCTGTACGTGTCTATTTGGAAGTCATCCCATGGAAAAAAACGGGCATTGTATCTGCATAACTGTGTTTAATATTGTGGGTTATGAGAGCTGGTGTACCATAGTGGCTAGGAGACTGAGCTACAGTCCAAGAAGTCACCCGTTTGAATTTTGCTAGGAACTTAATTGGTAGCTTTAGTCAAGCCACTATTTCTTGGCTTCAGTCCTACCACCTGCAGTCTAAGGATGCTAATACTCACCTTCCAGGGCTGTTATAAGAATACATGCTTTGAACACTCAAATGTACTATAAAAATAGAATTTAGAGGTATACTGCCTCTGTATTAATAGATGTTGATAGATCCTTCTGATAAAAAGGCCAAGAATTTCAAAGCTGAACAAAAGACTTTTCATCCAATTCATTTGGAACTTATTGGCTTGTTTTTATTACACATAGGCTGATAAATAAAACTTGGCATTTTACAAGCATTTATTAGTTTGGAAAATATTATAGACTGTTTAATCAAAAGTGTCAAAAATACTTTAATTTAATTAATATAATTAACTAAATTAAATTCTATTAGCTGTTAGTTTCGTTTGCTTCAAATCATTTTGTCCCATGTGTGGTTTGACTCTATGCTACAATTCTGGCCTATTATCAGGTAAGATTTCTGCCCTGTATTTTGATTATTTGGTCTTATCATTAGCTTATAAGAAAAGTCTGAACCTTTGACATTTGAATAATCTTGTCTCAAATTATTTACCTGTTGCATTTTAGCTTGGATTGTTTGGAGGTGAGAGCTGAGAGTTGGTGGTTAAGAGTGCTGAGAGTTCTCAAAGAGCTACAATTCTCAGAATTCCCTGGGAAGAGGGACTGATGGTTAAACCACTCTGTCAGTTGTGGCTCTGGGAAGCAAATTGGGGTTCTCCTAACAACACTCAGGACTCAAAATGGACTGCAGTTCCCATATTTCTTTTGGGAGAAGCCACCTTTTGGGGGAAATGGTATACATGTTTTCTCTTCATACTTCAGGATATTTTGGGCTGTGCCATGAGATAAACCGCTTCAGTTCTTTGTCCCGTTTGTGGGGGGTTATAAAATGTTACGAAACATTTCATATGGCTAGAGGTGTGCCATGATTTGGTTTCTAACTAGCCGATGCAGAATTTCAATACCCATTTCAGTGCTTTAATGGGAGAGAGTGGATGAGATCTATCTGGCTGTGTCTTCCTAATGTGCCTGTTTCAAGAGACGTGTTGCTTTCCATTATTTCCTTTTCAGCCGCCCATCCATTATATTTATTGATGAAATCGATGCACTCTGCCCAAAGAGAGAAGGGGCACAGAATGAAGTTGAGAAAAGAATTGTAGCCTCCTTATTGACACTGATGGATGGCATTGGATCAGTAAGTAAACTACGATGGAGTTACTGGCTCTGGGGTGGGCATGAAAAAATGATTGTGTTCATACAGCTCACCTTCCTGTGGAATTCTTTGGCGATGCGTTGGTAAATTTACATATTACAAAAATAAAGCCTCTTTTCACTGGGACTGGGCTCATAAATCTTATGTGTCCTCATCTGTAATTATTATAAGGTCATGGTATTCTGTAAATAGTGTGAAAAGCACTGCATAGTTCCAGGATAGCATGCATAGAATTTCGCCTTAGCCTGAAAGCTAAGTCTCATGGTTGAGTGGAGATATAAACCTCAATCTCCTATCCCAAAGCACAGTGCTTTTGATGATACCACATTGTTCCTGAATTACAGTGAACCTGTTTTGTGTTGGTCATTCAGGAAGGCAATGAAGGGCAACTCTTAGTACTTGGGGCCACTAATCGCCCCCATGCTCTGGATTCAGCCCTGCGCAGACCTGGCCGCTTTGATAAGGAGATAGAAATTGGGGTTCCCAACGCTCAGGACCGACTGGACATTTTCAATAAGCTTCTGAACAAGGTTCCTCATTCACTGACGGCAACAGAGCTGCTTCAGTTGGCTGACAGCACCCATGGATATGTAGGAGCAGACCTGGCTGCCGTGTGCAAAGAAGCAGGTGAGCTATAAACACTTTTGTATCAAATAATTAGCTGAATGAGTGTGTAGTTCTTGTCAGTGAAGACAAATTTTAATAAGCAAGGCTGAAAAGAAGGAACAGTTGTTCATTATCCAGTTTGTGGAGGTCATTTTGATTGTGTTTACTGTACTGTAATAGTCAGTGAGAAATAATAGGTAAAGGTAAAGGGACCCCTGACCATTAGGTCCAGTCGTGACCGACTCTGGGGTTGCGGCGCTCATCTCGCTTTATTGGCCGAAGGAGCTGGCGTACAGCTTCCGGGTCATGTGGCCAGCATGACTAAGCCGCTTCTGGTGAACCAGAGCAGCGCACGGAAATGCCGTTTACCTTCCCGCCAGAGCGGTACCTATTTATCTACTTGCACTTTGACGTGCTTTCGAACTGCTAGGTTGGCAGGAGCAGGGACCGAGCAACAGGAGCTCACCCCGTCGTGGGGATTCAAACCGCCGACCTTCTGATTGGCAAGTCCTAGGCTCTGGTTTAACTCACAGAAAGAATACAATACATTAAATGGGACTTTTCCTTTTAAGGAATGTAAACTTTGTTCAATTGTGCGTTTGCTCATACTTCCTTAATATTGCAAAAAAGACATTTGTTGTCTGGTTTTTGTGACATGCAAATGTATTTAAATTTAACTGATTGTTTAAACAGCAATTCATCTATCAAAAAAACAGCCACAATTGACAACCTTCTTAACATTTGAATTATGTTTAGGGGACATTTAACTCACATGACTTTTCTGAACATAGGCGTTTTGTGTCGAACAGACTGCTAGGGTAAACCCTCTAATTAAGCAGACTGTGGTACAAATTAAAAAATAGGTGTGGCTATATTTATTTTGGACAATGCAGTACTATGCTGATTTGAAGAGTATGTAAGCTTATAGATTACTGAATCAGAAAATTAGGAGTAAGTCGCATTGAGCTCAGTGGAACTGACTTCAGATTGAATGCGCATAAGATTCCACTGCTTATTTTGTGTAAAGTGAACAGTATTTTATTACAAATGGCAATAACTTCAATAATTTCAGTGGCATATTTGCAAAGCTTTGGTATTAAAAAGTGAGCCCTTCTGTTGTGCACTTTCTTCATCAATTCTTATACTAGGGTGACATCTAGTGGTGGAATAATGGTTTCAACCAATCTAAACACATCCACTAGCTGAAAGAAATTGCTTACAACTCTATGAACAAAATATTTAGATTTAAGAGTCTAAAATAATAAAGAACCTGAAATAATTGTATGTATAGCTTGCTTCACTGTTTTGTAAACCTAGGCTATTAGTGTATTCTGTTATAAAATACGAAGTCTCCTGCCATTTTTTAAAAAAATACAGATGGTAAAGTTTCTTAATAGAGCTTGTTGTAGAATGTTTTTTTCAAGAAGGTGTTCTTCCTTCAAAAAACAGTTTAGTCATTGGATAGATTTGTCCAGATTTGCTTTATAAAATATAATTTATGGAGCAAAGCATCATTGTCTGCATAACTAGGCGATGATATATCTCACTATAATGTTTAAAAACAAACAAACTTTTTCCCTTTTAAATAAAATGAGCTTCCCTCTTTACAGAATCCTTCTCACCATTTGTATCCATAAGATTGATAAGAGCTGTTATATATACCACTGCAGTGGTTTTGTATCCAGGTATAATTTTTGTTGATGCTCCCTTACTTGGCCTTTCGAGAGAGGAATAGCTCACTTTCACTTAATTGCATTTTTTCTGATTTCATGCAGATTTTTTTTTCTTGAATTCCCGTAAAAGGCAAGACTACAGTAAACCATACCCAAATAAAATCTTTTACTGAATGATAACTTGTGCATTGCAAGGAAACATACTGTCAAAGAAGACATTTCACTTTCCTCTACCTCTTCTACCTTATGCCATTGCCCTCTGGGAAACTCAATTTTCTGGGTCCTTTATGGGAAGCATGTCTCACCATAAATAGAGTATTGTGTTCTCCAAAGCATTTCCCTGAGCTCTGAACGCCTCGAGTACAATCTTTTGTTGAAAGGCAAGTATTCCAAAAGATTGAGATGATACCCTTACCTAAAAAGAATGCTGCTTCCTTTCTTAAGCTTGGGTCTTCTTCTTCTTTTTAAATGATGTGTATTCCACAACACTTTTTAATTGGGGGGGGGGGAGACAGTATTAACTTACAGTACTATGCATTGTGGGAAAATATTCTTGGAATTAATTGTTTCCTAGCTTTTCCACTGTTTCCTGTTTTGACTTGTTCTGAAAAGTTACTGGGTTGGAATATTTTCAGAATGCTCTGATTTCTCCTGTCTAAACAGTTGCTACCACTATGTGGTAATATGTCTCTGCTCTTCTTAGGGAGCGGTACCCAACACGGTGCCCTCTAGATGTTCTTGGGCTACAGCTCCCTTCATCCCTGACCACTGGCCATTCTGGTAGAAGCTGATGATAGTTTTATTTCTCTGAATGTTTATAATGCTACAAAGGGAGACCTCTGCTGTATTTCAAAAACAGCATAACAAATGGCATGTTAGCTGGGCAATGAGGATGTAAGTGGAATAAACAATGTTGAATGTTATAAAGTGCCTAGCAACACAGGCTTCCAAATATAGCAATTCCTTAAAAATTTGTCCTTCTAAGGCTGCCTGTAAGTTTTAGGCAGGATTGATTATGAATGTAAATTTATTTTTCAGGAACTGAGAAGGGTCATCTTGTTTACAGTGAATGGAAATGCTGGCTTGAGAAATGCTAGCACTTATCTTAAAAGATATTGTTGGCTACACTGTGCAGACTTCTTAAAAAGTTACAGACTCAAATACTGAAAGGAATTGCACATGATTTAAACTCTGAGGTTGCAGCTGGGTATGGGAGATGCTCCATCACAATGACATGCTGGTACATCTGCAAAGTTCGGGTTGGTTTTTCCCTCTCCAGGGACCTCCCTTTGTATGCTAGTCCGTGTCTCCACATGTTCCATGTGTGCACATTTGTGGATGTTTGTTCCCCGCACAGAACTGCTGAAGTGTCCTTTAACCTCCCCAGAGTTCAAAAATCAGTTTGGGCTGGAGAGCGGGACAAAATCAGTGGCAGTGGGACTGCTGCTAAACAATATATGTTACCTTAATAACAGCAACAACTACCATATTTTTTGCTCTATAGGATGCACTTTTCCCCCTCCAAAAATTAAGGCGAAATGTGTGTGCGTCCTATGGAGCAAATGCAGGCTCCTTGGCTTCAGCGATAGCAACGCGAAGCCTCCAAAGTGCAGAGGGAGCGCTCCCTCTGCGCTCCGGAGGCTTCACGTTGCTTTCGCTGAAGCTTTTGGAGTGAGGCGGGACCTTGTGCTGTGCTCCAAAGGATTCGGGTTCCTTTCGCTGAAGTCGGGAGAGCAAGACTCTCCTGGCTTCAGCAGAGAGAGAGAGCGCTCCATAGCGCCCCTTCAGTGAAGCGGGAGGAGAAATGGAGGGGGCTCCGTTTCTCCTGCTGCTTCACTGAAGGGGCGCTGAGCAGAGAGGGGGAGAAATTTTCCCCCTGTTCTCCCCCTCCTATGTTGCATCCTATAGAGCGAAAAATACGGTACTACTATTACTAACTAAAGAAAACGGAAATCAAGGGCTGGATCTACACTGACCTGTTTAGCATTAATTGAACGATAGTAGATATGTCGTTCTGAAACACCACAGGGCATGCTTGTAAATTAAAGCGTTTTTTATCCTGTTTTATCTACGTCAAAATGCTGTCTCCCTGCTGCTGGTTGCTCTGCAGCGCCCTCTGGTGTCACATTTTAATGATGTATCATGAACGTTAAAACTAGGGTGTCATGTGTCCATCTACGTTATCAAAACCATTCTTTGACCCTCCCTTAATGTTTAAAACCATGAGTGTAGATCCACCCAAGTTTAAAATCCTAGGCAGCCTCACTGGGTAGCCGGTCCCATTGAGCTTTGTAGGTCTTAACGTCTAAGTAAACAAGCACAAAACAAGTTTTAGACCCCTGAAAGTAAGTATTACTGGAAGCTGCCAAGTTGTTTCTAGGCAATTACTTGGGATGGGCTTAAAAGATGATTTTTTTTTGTCCTTCATGATGTTTTATAAATCTTCATCCTGGCTGCAAGGAACATGAGTGCTTGCATAACTTGCAAATAAAACCACAAGCATAGAAATGACTTCTACAAATTATTGGTAGCCTGTTCACAATCTGGACCTGTTAAATCTTGAAAATGAAGTGAACAATCGACTTTTCTGTCTCTCCTAGGAGGTAACATCCTGATACAGCACTGCCTGTGTGTCCACATGCAAGGCATAATGGCTTTTGTTGACCAAAGCTGTAACATATGCTTGTGGGTTATTTTTAAGAACATCGGTTTGGAGTAATTGCTTTTATGTAGAAGTAGTTACATCTGGATGTTGATGCTTGAGGGAACATGTGTAAAACAAGATGGAACATGCTGATCTTCTACTTGCATCCAGAAACAATCCCCCCAGCCCTTTCTTAAATGGACACTGTGATGGAACTAAGAGAAGTCAAACTTGGGCTGCGATGCTAAATATACTTGCTCGTCAATATAAGCTCCACAGTGGAACTCTCGTCTTTCCTTTTCATTCATTTGTTCCACATATGTTTTCGAATGTTGTATTTAATTAGACTCACACACATCTAATTATATATTTTGAGTCATGTTTGCTTGAATCTTGGCTGATAACTTCTTTTTCCTCTTCATATCTGCCCCTGTCAGTTAGCTTTCTGCGAGAAGCGCTTTGTACAGCTCTTCTGAAATTCTTGATGGCCAGCTGCTTGTCTGGCATTTCAGAAGTGCTGCAGAAGGGGACTTTTGACAGTTATCAGTCACCTGATGTTGTTATGATGTCAGGTGATTGACAGGTTTGTCAAAATCGGCCCGTGGGGAAAAGTTGAGTGGCTGGCCTTTTATAAGGATACTTTCCATAATAATTACAAACCCACTGAATGAGAAAATTGCACTTTTATATATTCTCTAAGTCTAAATCTATTTTTTATTTAGGTTAACTTTTAGAACTAGTGTTCTGTTAATGAATTGGTTCTTCTCAGTGCAATTATTTCCAGCTGTGAATAGTTTTAGACTTGAGAATAATAATTCTCCTGACACTCTGCCTTGGCAAATAAAGCAAGTGTGTACAGTCATCGTTGTGGAAAAGAATTCCTGTGTAATAAAACTCTTGGAATTGAAATCAATCTGCTTTCCCCTTCTATGCCTTGCCATAACATCTGTTTAGGCCAACAGGCATGTTTCAGCAAATTCTAGGTTGTTCATGAAGGACTGTAAATTACATGTGCCTCCATGTAGCAGTTTAGCCAAGTGAACTTGCAGTGTATAGGTTGCAAAGGACCTGAGGGTTATACTTGTATGAACAGGATAAATCTTGCATTGCTTTCACAGCTAATTCGTAACATTACACACATCCCTTCCCCGTGTTTAAAATGTCTGAGTAATGCGCACATTCTCAACAGGCTTTTACTTAATAAACTTGGCATATAGACAAGGAATACTTAGGTTTCATGTCTTTAAAGAGATCATACATAAAATGAACCACGCTGCCTAACATTCATCTTCCTATGTCTGCCCCGCTATAGGGTAGTATTTGCTTATAGCTCTAATCCCCGTTACCTGAAGTGCCTTCATTGAGAAAGTAGGAAATGAACCTGGAACCCAGGGGGTGGCGCATGGCATTTTCTCATCCAGTGGGTTTGTAATTCTGACATTCCTAGAAGAAGTCAATATAGCCAACATTTCCAAATTCATTTTTATATACACAGTTCTCTAGGAACAACTCTAATTTTGTGTGCCGCCACCACGAGAGGTCTGGAGGATGGCACCATGGCCTTTTCTGCAGTGGCTCCCCATTTGTGGAATGCACTCCCCAGGGATCCTTGCCTGGCTGCTTTGATACATATCTTTAGGTGCCAGGTGAAAATGTTTCTCTTCAACCAGGTGTTGGGCTGATTGACATTCTAAATGTGTTTTTGGAAGGGGGGTTATTGTTTTGCTTTTGTTTTACGTATCATGCATTTTGCATTCTCTCTCTTTTGCTGTGAACTGCCCTGAGATCTTCAGATATGCAAATTTAATTTCTTTGTAATAATAATAATAATAATTTCATATTGTTTAGGGAAAAGAAATTTGACAACCCTTCCCTTGTTTGTGTGGTTTAAAATGCTGTTGTTGCGTCAGGGAACTGCCATTGGCTCGGAAATGAGGAATAGAATGGGAGTTGTGTTACAGGGAGCCTCTGAAAATCTTGCGAAGCAGTTCCTCTTACAGGGAGGAGGAAACCCCCACCTCTGGTGGGGAAGAGGTGCAAGGACCAGATAATGCTTGTGAGAGCCTTAACACCGCTCCTGGGCAAGGTGGACAGGAGGGAAACACACCCTTCCCATTGCCCATCCTGCATGTAGCCTAAGGAACAAAGAGGGAAGGAGAAGGTTGGGGGTAACGAAACTCTTATGTTGGGGGAGGTCCAAAAAAAGACCACTCCCGATTGAGCCAGACATGAGCTTTGGGGCTCCTCACTGTAAATATTTTGCACCAAAATAAAAACCTGTAAAACACAGGTTTGGAGTCCTGCCTGGTTACCCTCGAGCAACCGCAACAGCCATCTGACATGTTGCATGCCATTTTGAATCCAGATATTTGAATTAATAGAATGTTAGAGCAGACTATATGGCCAGGCTAGAAAATCCTGTAAAGTTTTCTGTCTTCTGTTAAATCCGAATTACAGATTTGTAATTTCGAAGGTTCATCTGATGTTGATAAAAGGTTAGGTGCCTGAAAATTGTTTTATTTATGTTAATATGCAGGAGACATTCCTCATTTCCAAATTCCCGAATCTTGTGCTTCTTACTCTGTGGCCCATGCTTGTTCCAGTCCAGGAAGGAATATCTGTCTGACAAAGTAGACTTTCCTTTTTCTTGTTCTGTAGGTGGTGAATGCCGTGATGTGGTTCTTGCTGTGTGTTTAGGTGTTGGTTGTGGGCTTCCTATAGTTCCTAGTCAGCCGCCATAAGAATAGGATGCTGGACTAGATGGGCCTTTGATCTGATCCAGCAAGATTCTTCATGAGTTTAGAATGTATAACTTATAAGGGATTCTGATATGAAAGTCTGAAGCATCACATTTTATTCCACCACAATTTTAGTCAAATTGTGGGATCATTCTTTAAAAAGGGGGGATGGTTAGAAAAGATGGTTGTTGTTGATTACCATATCACTCCACCCCCCCCCCCCAAAGGCCAACCGTAGAAAGTTAAAGTGCGGCTTAAACTTGCGACCTTACAAAAATCAGCTTTTACGATCTCGCTGCTGAAACAGACATACGGTAAAACGGAACGGGTGTGAGTGCCTGTGGAATTTTAAGGGAGTGACTTATATTCAGGTGCGGCTAAATTTGGGGCAATACGGTAATTAATTAATAGGCTCCTTACTTGTTGAAGTGTCCTGTGAGTAGTTTATAAGTAAAAAAAACCCCAGGTGATAAAGAATATAGCCGCACATAATTAAAATACACAATAAGCAATTTCATCGAAACGTAAAAAATAAGCATCTACCCACAACTAAATAATCTACAATAAACAATCTCATCAAAACAACATAACGGTTAATTAAAACAAGAGATCAGGGGAATGTTTGCCCAGATAAGTGTATTCACAAGAGCTAGTTGGGGTGCCAATACTGACGGGGGTCTCATATTTTAGCAGGCAGAACATTTCCAACATGGGGTGCCTCTGGCCCTGTTGTAATTTGGGCGCTGTCTTAGGAGCAGTGATGGCACAAGGTTCGCTTATGCTACATCCTTAAAGCCTTCCACTGTTGCTAGGTGGAAATAATTTTAGGTCATTTGTCTATTTCTGATATTTAGGCTGGGAGTGTTTCTTATGTATGCAAAATGGCTCCACCCATGCACAAGAAGGAAGTATCAATCACTTGTTAGTTTGCAGAAATAGGAGATATATATATATATATGTATGAAAGGGGGCAGAGAAACCCCCAAACAGCTAGTGAGAGCTGAGAGTGTTTGGTAGCTATGGAATGTTGACTGTGGAATGGAGTGTCATGGAGGACAAGAAGAATATTTCATACTGCAACATTTTGTTGCAGGTCACACAAGTAGAAGAATAGGATGTGGGTAAATGCAGCAACTGGCAGTGATTTGCTTTTACAAAGGTTACATGAACCACATAAAAAACCTTAAAGCAAATACTGTAGATTTTTGTTTTGCTTTGTTTAGGTAGTCTCTTGTTTCAGAATGATTACTTGTTTTGAATAAGAGTTGCAAGGGAGGTCAAATAATTAGTTGGTAGTAAGAGAACATGATTGTTCACTAAGCCACTGGAAATAGGTGCCATCTGATACATAAGCATGTGCTCAAATCCAACTTACAATAGAAGGTAAAGGATTCATCTGATCCAAAACGTGCTTCAACAAACCCTATCTGAAAAACCTCGTTTGGGTTGGCCAGATGTTCACTATTTTCTGGGCTGCAGTTTAAACAAAATGTGCGTTTTGAGTTCATTACTCAGGGCTTGTGCAATCTTACAAATTAGAAGCCTAATCTGGATGTCTTTTTTCTTTTTTAACGTGCCTTTAAAGAAAGGGTTATATATTTATCTTCCTGGCAAGGTACTGACTTTATCCTTTCCTGGCCATAATGCAACCAATTTTTAAGGTCAAGGATCAGTGGGGAGGGCAGGAACAAATGATGCTAACAAGAGGAAACAGGAAGAACTGAGGTCTTGCTTTCAATCTGTCTTTCATTATTCCTTTATTGTAAAATATTCTTTCAATTAAAGGCTGACCTGTAGCATGGCGTGCACACACCCATATCTTAATCATTAGAAGGCTTAATGGATTCAAGCTTTATTTTGGACAGTTCTGACGTTGCTTATCTTTCTTTCTGTTTTAAGATTGCAATTCTTTATTGCTGATTTGTAGGCAGTGTTCTTGCTTGACCCTTGCAGTGACGGTGCTTAATAGGAACTGTGTTTTTCCTGGATATTTTTAATGGAGTAGCTACAGATAAAAAACAAGAACTCCTTTTTAAAGATACGTCATGTAATGGGAAATGGGACAAGTTGTCAAATGCTGCTTTTCTGCATACGATATTTTATTGAAAGGTTTTGGGTTGGAAGTAAGGAGGGTATACTTGATGAAGATCGAAAGAGGTCATTATTTTTGATCAGTGAATCAAACCACAAGTAAATATTTTGCTGCTTTAAACAAACGGATTAACTTTTGAATTCTCTTACAATGTGGGACATTGTCTCTAGCAAAAATCTTGGATATGCACGGGCTAACTTTCTCAGTGAAATAACTGGTTTATTCTTTTAATTGGAGGTGTTGGTGTGCTTGAACCTAGGAACAGCAATCATTCTTTCTATACCACATTACAGTATACTTAATTTGAAGATACCGTAATATATTGCTTTATATGAAGAAAATGCATGACAACACTAGATGCTAAAGGGCATTGGTGTATTTTGCCTTTAGCAATTCATATGGCATATTGTTGAACGTTCCATATTGAAAGCAAGATTTAATGATGTCTGTTTGGCTTCTATTCTTCCCTCCAGCCCCTTCCAGACATAAGAGACTTGATTACGATTACTTGCTAGTTTGATAGACTCTGCATGTGAACAGAGATTATTATTTCACATTTTCAGGACCAAAGCATGCATTGCAAATATGTTCTGATATGCCCTACTTCAAACGAAGCAATCATTTTTTTGTCTGTTGCTTGGTGAGCTTTGTTCTTTTAATTTAGAGCAGTAAATGTTTTGGATAATAAAAAAGTTCTATTGATTTTCGAGGGCAGGAAAATCACATTCAACTTGAAGCAAGTGTTCCCCACATTTTATAGGTTTGTGTTTGTTTAGCTTTTTTTTGCAATGCCTGTGTAGGTGTAATCAACACATGAATTCAAACCCTTAACGTTATGTGGTGTGGCTCTATAAGAGGTATGGAGCTAATCTTTTCTGAGAATCATACTTGGTCCATCTTACATGAAAATTCTTCCGTTGCCCATAGATGTGCAATGAATAATTGAAGTTTGTGTTGTTGTTTTTTAAAAAGAGGTGACAGTGGCATTATGCAGCTAGGTAAAGGCACAATTTTCTAAATAAATGCCATGCAAATCCTATTACAATGAAAACAGCAGGGTTTAAATTTGCCGCCCTACCAAGTCAAAATATTACCAGCTGCCACTGAGGAAAAGCAAATGAGTTTGATCTTTTTTTCATATGGGACAGACAACATTATATTAGAGCTCAGGTTGGCCCTCATATATTCTCGCTCTCCCTTTACTATGTAAGCTTGTGAGCAAAGGCTGATGTGAGGCTGTGTGCATGTGTTACAGGGCCTAGCTTACATGATATTTAAGAAATTCTGCCATTATTCATCTGTTCCCTCCTTAATATTTTCGTCCCACAGAGGAACAATTATTTTATATGAATGCAATCTTACATTATTGAGATATAGTAAACTTGTCATATTCTTTCCCTGCTTGATTACTTCAAATGAGGATTCAAATGAATTCTCCTTATCCCTGGGTGTATCTATTTTATGTCATACGTGGCACGCCATATATTTGTGGGGAGCGATAATCTGATGCCGTGTTTTCGTATTCTGTGCCTTGTGCAGGCTTGTATGCTTTACGGAGAGTACTTGGGGAGAAAGCAAACCTCTTAGATGAGGATGTGTCTGGATCAGTGATAATTACTCGCAGCGACTTCCTGCAGGCAATGAACGACGTCAGGCCCAGTGCCATGAGGGAAGTGGCAGTTGATGTGCCAAAAGTAAGTTTTGCCTAGTACAATATTCTGAAATAATTATTCAAACATAGGAAAGCCACATACTTGATAGCAGTCACCGCCTGATGACAATTGTAGCTCAAGGGAGACATCCAATGCCCTTTAGATGTGTTGTGGGAGGGGGGTGTTATTGTTCTTGAGTTTATTATGTGTTTTGTGGTTTTTAATATTGCAATTTTGCATTGTGAACCACCCTGATCTACTGACGAAGGACAGAGATTTATTGCTGCTGCTGCTGCAAAGCCATTTTAACTCAGGAATCTTCTGCCCTGGGTAGTTGTTAATTTTGGGGTTGGCTCCAGGTTCGATGGGGCTTCTCACAGATGCTGGTATTCGTTTTCCATGACAGGCTGACATAGTGATGGCAGCAGTGCTCTGGTAAGTGGAATATTGTGGGAAACTAAAAATGGCAGTGACTCCCAGATTCACATTTCTGGTGCTGATTGGAACTGTCGGGACATTTGTTTGTTTGTTTTGTTTCTAAAGGCAGGCACTAGCGGTAGACCCTACTGGGCCTGCAGCAGCTGCCTGAGTGTGCTGACACTAAAGGTAAAGGGACCCCTGACCATTAGGTCCAGTCGTGACTGACTCTGGGATTGCGACGCTCATCTCGCTTTATTGGCCGAGGGAGCCGGCGTACAGCTTAAGCCGCTTCTGGCAAACGAGAGGAGCGCTCGAAAACGCCGTTTATCTTCCTGCCGGAGTGGTACCTATTTATCTACTTGCACTTTGACGTGCTTTCAAACTAGACCTTGCTAATTCATGAGCCTCAGTACTGTACATTCATACCTTGGGTTACAGATGCTTCAGGTTGCATTTTTTGGGGTTTGGGTACTGGGACGGGTTACTTCCGGGTTTCAGCGGTCACACATGCACAGAAGCTCCAAATCGCAACCCATGCGTGCGCATGCGCGGCGCTGCAGGTTACAAACGCTGCGGGTTGCAAACATGCCTCCCACACGGTTCACATTCGCCACCCGAGCGTCCACTGTATAGTAAACACCTGATTCTTTTGCTTTCCTCTTCTGGTTTGACTTAGAAGAAGGTATGGAGGAGAGGGTGGGGAAGGCCAAGGGGTGGGCTGTTAGTTACTGAGATGACTAATGAGTACAGTTATTTTAAAATAAATTAAAAAATTGTCCAGTAGCACCTTAGAGACCAACTAAGTTTGTTCAGGGTATAAGCTTTCGTGTGCATGCACACTTCTGAAGAATTGTGCATGCACACAAAAGCTTATACCCAGAACAAACTTAGTTGGTCTCTAAGGTGCTACTGCACAACTTTTTAATTTATTTTGACTGCATCAGACCAACACGGCTACCTACCTGAATCTAGTTATTTTGAAAGTTCACCTCATGTTATTCAGATCAACCATGTCCATCCTGAACTCTGTTAATAACCAGTTACCACCTCCCTTCTTTCTCTCAGTTATGTCTGCTTTCCACTCAGTGCAAAAATAGTTTTGAGTTTTGAGCAGCTTTAAGGCATCAAACCCTATTTCCCCATCATTTCTGTAAATGCAGTGGAAGCCTTTTAGTGCGGCACTGGTAGAATGTGATTTTAAATCATGTGTGTATTTGTAACAGCTACAATTTTTTTGTGTGTGAGTGGAATACTTCTATTCTTCTACTCTACAAAAAAATCTCCTGGTGATTCATGACGGGGTTGTTTGTTTTACAGGTATCCTGGTCAGACATTGGAGGACTAGAAGATGTCAAACTGAAACTGAAACAAGCAGTGGAATGGCCACTGAAGCATCCTGAGTCTTTCATTCGAATGGGGATTCAGCCACCAAAGGGAGTACTACTCTATGGACCTCCAGGATGCTCAAAAACCATGATTGCAAAGGCATTGGCCCATGAAAGTGGGCTGAATTTCTTGGCAGTGAAGGTAAATGGCATTTCTAGTTTTAAGGCAGGACATTATAGGATATGTGTGGAACAAGAAATGCTGATACACCTGCACTTCTTGGTAACTTTGTGTTGGCCTGTGTCTGAAGTGAAATGGGAGAGCTGTTTCTGCATTGGAAGCACATGACATCCCTCCTTTCTCCTACTTTGGACAAAAAAAAAAGCAAGTCGCTTGAACCTTCCTGTTTAACTGATGCACTTTGAAGCAATACTTGTATCCAGTGTTCCTTCTATTCAGAGTAGAGCCATTGAAATGAATGGGCATGACTAATTTAGGTCCGTTAATTTTCGTGGGTCTACTCTGATGAGAACATAGTTGTATACAACAACTCAGTGTGTGAACAGTCTTCGATTGTTTATTAATTTATTTCACAAAATTTATATACCATTTGATTGTGAAGGAAAAAACCTCGAGGCACCTCACAGAAGCAGTGAAGCTATCAGTAAAAGCTGTTTAAAACAGCTATTTAAAACATTCAACTAATAATTAAAATTAGCAGTAAGCTAAAATGTTACCTCTAATTGCAGAAACTTGACTTTGTCCCTCTTTAACTATTTTACACAAAAGGGACGCGGGTGGCGCTGTGGGTTAAACGTCATAGCCTAGGATTTGCCAGTCAGAAGGTCAGCGGTTCAAATCCCTGTGACGGGGTGAGCTCCTGTTGCTCGGTCCCTGCTCCTGCCAACCTAGCAGTTCAAAAGCACGTCAAAGTGCAAGTAGAGAAATAGGTACCGCTCCGGTGGGAAGGTAAACGGCGTTTCCGTGCGCTGCTCTGGTTGGCCAGAAGCGGCTTAGTCATGCTGGCCACATGACCCGGAAGCTGTACACCGGCTCCCTCGGCCAATAAAGTGAGATGAGCGCCACAACCCCAGAGTCGGCCACGACTGGACCTAACGGTCAGGGGTCCCTTTGCCTTTAACTATTTTACACAGTACATAGTTAGACTGTAGAATTCGCTACAAACAAGATGTAGGGATGGCAGCCCACATGGGTGGGTGGCTTTAAAGGGGGGTTATACAGATTCATGGAGGTTGAGGCTATCAATGGCTGCCCTCCAGTTGCTGGGGAACAGGAGTGGTTCAGAGTTCTGTTGTGCTCATGACTTCATGTAGACTTCTGGCTGTCCACTATGAGGACAAGATGCTTGACTAGATATGGCTTCTGTCTGAACCAGCAGAGCTCTTGTGTTCTTAGATGGGATTAATAATTTCCACTCATAGGTTATACTAGGCTACATGCAAATCTGAGTAACAACCCCTTAACTGCCAGTTTTTATAAACAGAAGCAAGTGTTTTTGTGCAGAGAAGTGGGGAGGACCCTTAACCCTTTCCTGTCTCTACTATTTTCCTGCTGGAATTCCCCCTGTTTTTCCTCCTGTGATAGGATTCCAGGTGCATATGGGGTGTAAACATAATTGGAAACCTTGGCAGTTGGTTGGGAGGCAGGGAGTTGGAGTGGAAAAACAGTACACAGGAAGAAGGTTAAAACACTCCTTTGCTGTTTCTCCATACAAGAACACCCACTGCCAAACTACTTTTGTTTAAAAACAAGTTACAAGATATGAAAACTGTGTGTAATGTGTTGCTTGACCTCGGGCTATCAATCCATAAAAGAGAAGTGTTAAATAATTAGGCCTTTCTGATGTTCTAAACGTACAGGAGTGCCAAATGATCTAGCACTCTCTGGATTTTAAGAATACTTTAGAAACTAGCTGGCAAAACTTGTAGTGCCTCAAAAGAGCAAGAACAATATTTATGCAGGCAGGAGAGAGTCAGCGACTCCAACGTATTATTTGTATTTAGTAAATGTGTCCAATTGCGGTGGAAGATTTTTTGGTAGAAAATGTTCTTGGTGCCTTATTTTCTGTTTTAAATAAGATCCTTTCAGTGTTAGCTTCTCCTTTTTTCCTGATTAGCAATGATTACAAAAATATACAATGTTGTCAGAGTTCTGACTTCATCTTGGCATTTTCTAATGTCCTGTATCCCTCTTTGGATTCCGTTCCGTGGCTCTCTGCCCTTGACATGTGCTTAAGTTTGGTTTGTCATCTGGGTCAAGTACGTCAAAATATTTTCCAGTTAAAATTTCCTCCGCCGCTTTTCTCCTTCCTCCTGGCCGCAGCAGTTAAAATAGATTAATGAGGCTTGGAAATCTTGCTGCTCTGCTTCATGAGCAACCATCACTGAATCCCCAGAAGAACACTGGTTAATGTTCCAATGAGGTTTTTTGGCAGATCCTCCTTTACCTATTGTTTAGTAAGCAGAAGTATGAAATGTCACTCTGTGATCTGTGCTGATTGAGTAATAGACTTAAAAATTTAGCACATATTGAGCTCCATGCTGCCAACTCATTTATTAAGCAGAGTGCAAGAGGACAGGAACAGGGCATGTAGCTTTAGCTATCCAGTGAGCTGCACCAAAAATGCAGACCTGGGTTGGTGTTTCATTCTTTACTTCCACAATCACAAGGATCTGTTCCAAATGTTGCACTACTTAATACAATCTCTTAGTGGTTTACATAAAAATACAACAACATTTTAATAAAGTCTCCTGATAACTTGATAAAAACAAAACGCAACTGCATTTCACAATAAAGCAGCCATGCACAAAACAGGAAAATTAAAAATTAAGAGTCAGAGTCCAGGAAAGCTTGGGTAAACACGTATATTTTTCAGAGGCATTGGAAGGTCATTACTGTGTGAATCTCAGAGTCTTGAGATTCAGAGTAATCTCTTTATATGGCTGTGTATTTGGTATGCTTATAAATTTATATTTGTAAAATCAAATAAAAATGATTTTTTTTAAAAAAGGAAGGTCATTACTGTCTCTGCCTCATTAATTTACTGAAGGTAGAGGCATTCCAGGTGGTAGGTGCTATCACTGAGATTGCAAGTGACAATCACTAGTCATCAGGATTGAGGGGGCTTGTGTGTGGCGCCACACAACCCAGAAGTTAGCGCCCTTGCTAATCATGGAACATCTAGCAGGGTATCCTTGGAAGATCCTGTATTATAGGGTTTATCTCTGATTAAGTATTCAAAAGTTCTTCAAGGTAGAATTCTATGTGATATGACAGATTTCTTTAAAGCTGTGTATGGCATAAGGTAAGTGTATGTGACTCTTTTCATGCAGGGCCCTGAACTGATGAACAAATATGTTGGAGAATCTGAACGTGCAGTCAGAGAGGTAAGGTGTTATTAATTTAACTGGAATATTAAGTGCACATGTACAGGGATTTATAATACAATTTATTGTCTGTTTTCCTGCATTATAGTCAGTTTTTTTGTTGCATCATGCAGTCATTGCTTTGCAGTAACTAGTTTTCACGGGTTCTGAATTATAGCAGTCTTCACTGCTTACTGCCATATGTTGATACGATGAAGTCAGCTTGTGTATGTATTTGCTAAGAGTGGAGGGTGTTCTTGGAAGCTCAATCTGATATCTCTGGCCCTTCCGGCCCCCCCATCCAAACTTACTAGGGGCCTGCAGCAGGATGGTTTTGCTGTGGGTTCACTGGAGACCTTTGGCACTTTCATAGCACTATCCTTGGCACAATGATCTATGTGCCAAGATAGATCTTGGCACATAGATCTATGTGATCTATGTGATCACAATAGATCTTGGCACAATAGATCTATGTGATCTATTCGCTTCTAGATTAATTTACTAGGATATTGCCTCCAATGGAGTATTGTGCCCAGGATGCTACTAAAGCGCTGAAGGGTCTATTGGAGACTCCAGAGTGAGACCTGGCTGCCGCCAGGTAAGTTTGAGGAAGTGATGTGAGGCAACATGGTGTCTTACACAATGGGAATAGGGAAACACTGGTTCCGGTTAAATTAACTCGTGTGTTTACTGTGACCAGGACTTGTAATTTGAAAGGTGTTTTTACAGTCTTCTTTTTCTTAACAGCAACAATGTCATTTCACAGGAGGGTATTGTAGAGTTGAAAGATGTAATTCGCAGAATGGCCTCCATCAGTCAGGGCTTTCCCCTCTATATATGAGAGGCCAAGCTACCACTGTGACCACAGTGATTCTTCAAGCTGGAAGGGGGGGGGGGAATGCTGTTGTAATCATTGCCCTGATTATGCTGCTCCCATTAAATATTTTTAGTACATTATATATCATATCTACAATATATTACTTAGAGTGTACATACATATTGTTTGTATACTCTCCTTGTTTAATTAAAGCTGGTATCTGCAGACTGTATAGTCAAAATTATTATTTGGCAACAAAAGGATTTTGTAAGCAATAATCAATACTAAGGGTAGAATTCAACATTGCACTTTTACGAATGTTATGTCTGCACAAGCAGATCAGCTTGCCAGATGGAAAAATCCTCATGCCCCCCTCATGTGCTATCTTGAGGGTCCTCATTACTTTCCTGAGCCAATACGGAGGTGAGGAAAGGGGGAAAAGCTCCATTGCACAAGTGGAACGGCTTCCGCTGATGGGGATCATAAGGTGAATCCTGCCCTAATAATTCATTTATTCTAATGCTGCTGATGTGCTGTTTTGGTAGAATGGAATTCAATATTTTGTGTTCAACGAGTTGCATTCATGGAATGAAGAAATATTTCAATAGCTAAGCTTTTGTTTGACAATTTTAAAATGATAGGAATTACCCTGTTAATGCTGTAGCAGCTGGTAACTATTTTGTTTTTACCAGGTGAGCCTGGAATATCCTTTGGCTAATTCTTAACAGGTTTTGCCAACTGATAGTATTAAAAAGTTAAAAGACATTTAAAATAGTAATCCCCAGATATATTTAGTATATGTTCAGTTAAAGTATATTTGCACAATTTGTTTTGCTGCTGTTTAGAGAAAAATTGGAGGGATGCAAACAATACTATTTGAAATGGTTAACTCCACAGTCTACAAAAGCGCAGTCCATGGGTTGGACGTTCTAGATGATGCAAAGTTGTGTCATTATGGTTTTATCTTGATATTGCAACCTATCCTGGATATTGGAGGCAAACCAAGGGTAACAACTTTATTTGTGATTATGCAACTTCTTTGGACAATCTGGCAATTATTTTGTTTTTGTTTTGTCAGATCTTTAGGAAAGCCAGAGCTGTTTCACCCTCAATATTGTTCTTCGATGAAATAGATGCCCTGGCAGTAGAAAGGGGGAGGTAAGAAAAATTATCTACAAGGTTCTGGATCTGTTACTGCTTTGTACTTTCACATGAACAAGAAGTTGACTTTTGTATCTCTTTCCCTTGCATATTTAGATGGAAATTGGTTGGTTCATTTTATTAGGGATATAAGTGTTCTGCAAGACCTAGCAGTAATTCAAATAAGTGACTTTTTTTCTTTTCAGTAAACATTTTAAAACTCCCCTGCTTTTAAAGACCACCAAGAGAAGGATCCTAATTTTATTGATTTTTATTGTAACAGTGGTGCTGGGGGAGACCACCCCCACCCCTGCCTCCCTACCACCCTGGTGTTCTTTTCCTGATTGAAATTCCCCCATGAAATGACTGTTAACTCCACAGGGGAAGACTGTTTCCCTGACTGCCTTCCATTGGGGTAATAGCACCTGTGGGGGAAATTGGATTAGGCAAATGTTCACAGGTGAAGGCTACCCATACTTTTGCTCCATTGTAACCAAGCATATATCCTTGATCATGCATTACATGCAGGCATGCAAGTGTGCATGTGCATGTGCTGGGGATGGAAATGTGATTTTCAAGATCTTTGGCTTGGAGTCAGAGCACGTCATGAGGATCATAGAATCATAGAGTTGGAAGAGACCACAAGGGCCATCGAGTCCAACCCCCTGCCAAGCAGGAAACACCATCAGAGCACTCCTGACATACGGTTGTCAAGCCTCTGCTTAAAGACCTCCAAAGAAGGAGACTCCACCACACTCCTTGGCAGCAAATTCCACTGTCTTACTGCTCTTACAGCTCTTACTGTCAGGAAGTTCTTCCTAATGTTTAGGTGGAATCTTCTTTCTTGTAGTTTGGAACCATTGCTCCGTGTCCGCTTCTCTGGAGCAGCAGAAAACAACCTTTCTCCCTCCTCTATGTGGCATCCTTTTATATATTTGAACATGGCTATCATATCACCCCTTAACCTCCTCTTCTCCAGGCTAAACATGCCCAGCTCCCTTAGCCGTTCCTCATTAGGCATCGTTTCCAGGCCTTTGACCATTTTGGTTGCCCTCCTCTGGACACGTTCCAGTTTTTCAGTGTCCTTCTTGAACTGTGGTCCCCAGAACTGGACACAGTACTCCAGGTGAGGTCTGACCAGAACAGAATACAGTGGCACTATTACTTCCCTTGATCTAGATGCTATACTCCTATTGATGCAGCCCAGAATTGCATTGGCTTTTTTAGCTGCCGCGTCACACTGTTGGCTCATGTCAAGTTTGTGGTCAACCAAGACTCCTAGATCCTTTTCACATGTACTGCTTTCAAGCCAGGTGTCACGCATCTTGTATTTGTGCCTCTCATTTTTTTTGCCCAAGTGCAATACTTTACATGTTAAAATTCATCTTGTTTGTTTTGGCCCAGTTCTCTAATCTGTCAAGGTCGTTTTGAAGTGTGATCCTGTCCTCTGGGGTGTTAGCCACCCCTCCCAGTTTGGTGTCATCTGCAAATTTGATCAGGATGCCCTTGAGTCCATCATCCAAGTCGTTGATAAAGATGTTGAATAAGACCAGGCCCAAGACAGAACCCTTTGGCACCCCACTAGTCACTCTTCTCCAGGATGAAGTGGAACCATTGATGAGCACCCTTTGGGTTTGGTCAGTCAGCCAGTTACAAATCCACTGAGTGGTAGCATAGTCAAGACCGCATTTTACCAGCTTCTTTACAAGAATATCATGGGGCACCTTGTCAAATGCCTTGCTGAAATCAAGGTAGGCTACATCCACTGCGTTCCCTTCATCTACCAGGGTTGTAATTCTGTCAAAAAACGAGATCAGGTTAGTCTGACATGACTTATTTTTCAGAAATCCATGCTGACTATTGGTGATCACAGCATTCCGTTCTAGGTGCTCACAGACTGTTTGCTTAATGATCTGCTCCAGAATCTTCCCTGGTATTGATGTCAGACTGACTGGGCGGTAATTATTTGGGTCCTCTCTTTTACCCTTTTTGAAAATAGGGACAACATTTGCCCTCCTCCAGTCTGCCGGGACTTCGCCTGTTCTCCGGGAGTTCTCAAAGATGACTGCCAGTGGTTCTGAGATCACATCTGCCAGTTCTTTTAATACTCTTGGATGCAGTTCATCTGGCCCTGGAGACTTGAATACATCTAAACTAGCCAAGTATTCTTCTACTATCTCCTTAGTTATTCTGGGCTGTGTTTCCTCTGCTGAATCATTTGCTCCAAATTCTTCAGGTTGGGCATTGTTTTCTTTATCGGAGAAGACTGACGCAAAGAAGGCATTGAGGAGTTCAGCCCTTTCTGTGTCCCCTGTTTGCATTTCACCATCTTCTCCTCTGAGTGACCCCACTGTTTCTTTGTTCTTCGTTTTGCTACGAACATACCCATAAAAGCCTTTTTTGTTGCTTTTAACCTCTCTAGCAAGCCTGAGTTCATTCTGTGCTTTAGCTTTTCTGATTTTGTGTCTACACGTGCTGGCTATTTGTTTGAATTCCTCTTTGGTGGTTTCCCCCCTTTTCCATTTTCTGTACACATCCTTTTTTAATCTTAACTCAGTTAAAAGTTCTTTAGATAGCCACCCTGGCTTCTTTAGGCACCTTCCATGTTTCCGTCTCATTGGTATTGCCTGAAGTTGTGCTTTTACTATCTCCCTCTTAACAAACTCCCAGCCATCATGAACTCCCTTTCCTTTTAGTATTACTGTCCATGGGATCTCACCCAGCATTTCCCTAAGTTTTATGAAGTCGGCTTTCTTAAAGTCAAGAAATTGAGTCCTAGTATGCTTGGCTGCTCCTTTCCGCTGTATAGTAAACTTCAGAAGAGCATGATCACTCGCGCCTAATGATTCTTCCACTTCTACCCCACTAACCAGGTCATCAACATTGGTTAGGACCAGATCTAAAATGGCTGTTCCTCTTGTTGCTTCTCCCACTTTCTGGACAATGAAGTTGTCTGCAAGGCCAGTGAGGAATCTGACCTTATGCTCTTGGCTGAGTTTGACATCCAACAAATATCCGGGTAATTGAAGTCCCCCATTACTACTATCTCTCTTCCTTTTGCATGCTTGGCCATCTGTTCCAGGAAAGCATCATCTATGTCCTCCATTTGGCTTGGGGATCTATAGTAAACTCCCACAATGAGGTCACTGTTATTCTTCTCTCCCTTAATTTTGACCCAAATGCTCTCACTTTGGCTTTGAGGTTCTAAATCGTGGATCTCTTCACAGGTATACACATCCCTGACATATAACGCCACTCCTCCTCCTTTCTTGTCTGGTCTGTTTCTCTGAAATAGATTGTATCCCTCCATTATTACATTCCAATCGTGGGACTTATCCCACCAGGTTTCAGTGATGCCTATTATGTCATATTTAGTTTGCTGTACCAAGAGCTCAAGCTCATCTTGTTTATTTCCCATGCTTTGCTCATTAGTGTACAGACATTGAAGTCCATTAATCATTCCCCCATGTCTCTTATTTAAGGATTTTTTCCTCCCACCACTAGGTCTGTGTGCTGTTTGCTCCATTTGGTCTATGACATTTGGATGATCATCTTCATCAATTGATAGACTCCTACCTTCAGGAGCACTGTCTCGCTCCCCCACATTAGTCAGTTTAAAGCCCTCCTGATGAGGTTTCTGAGATTTTTGGCAAAAACATTCCTCCCAACCGTTGTGAGGTGCAACCCATCACTTGCCAGAAGTCCATCTTCAAGAAAATGCAGTCCGTGATCTAAGAATCCAAACCGTTCCTGTTTACACCATTTGCGAAGCCAGCTGTTCACTTCCACTATTTTTCCCTCTCTCCCTGGGCCACGTCGTTCAACTGGGACAGATGAGATGACAATTTGTGCATTTAATTGCTTCAATTTCCTGCCCAGAGCCTCGTAGTCTCTTTTGATCTTCTGGAGGCTATTGCTTGCAGCGTCATTGGTTCCCACATGAACCAAGAGGAAGGGGTATTTGTCAGTGGGTTTTATGATTCCTTGCAGTCGTTCAGTTACATCTTGGATCTTAGCCCCGGGGAGACAGCACACTTCCCAAGACATCTTGTCAGGCCCACAGATCACTGCTTCTGTTCCCCTCAGTAGGGATTCCCCTATCATCACTACACACCTCCTCTTAGGTTTGGTCGGGGGTCTTCCGTGAGCTGTCCGTTCCAAGGTCGCCTGCACATTCCCTGAGGACTGACTTTGCTGCTCGTCTTCATATACCTGAACGACTGTAATGAGGGAGAGATCCTCAAATGGAGTCTGCTCTTCGTCTTCCATGCTAGGGGAGAGGACCTCAAAGCGATTGTGTATTTCTAAACAATCAGAACGAACCCTAGGCCTCCTACGTTTTTGAGTCACGTTTCTCCATATATCTGGCTCCTGTGTTGGTGAACTAGCCTCCTTCTCAGGGGAGTCCCCTGTGCCCTGTCTCCTCCTTGGTGGAGACGGTGTGCTCTGTTGCTTTCAAGAAGAGCTCCAGCTCTCTAATTCTTTGGAGCGTAGCTACACGTTCCTCCAGTTGCTGGACTTTGTCTTCTAAGAGGGCAATCAACATGCAATTGCTGCAGGTAAAGCTGCCTGCAACCTTTGGCAAGATGGCAAACATTGCGCAGGAACTGCAGGCGACTGCAGCTGTTCCCTCACCCTCCATTTTGAGAACATGTCGTTGGGGGTGGCTACAGCGGTCCTCCATCATAAAAAGCGTGAAGACAGGACAAATAACTCCCCCCCAAAAAAAACCTAGGTCTCCCCCAACAAACGTTTGAGACTAGCTCCCCTAAATCCAAAAGATGGATCAAACTGCGTGCGCCGCTCCTCCCACAGCTAATCACCTGCCTCAACAGAAACCCTGCCCCCTCTGACCTTTGCACAGGGAGAGCAGCTAATCAGCCACAAAGAAACACACACACAAGAAAACCCTTTTTGCTCCTTCTTCAGCTGCTGCCCTGCAAGCTCTGTTTGATGTTGCCTTGCACGTTCAGTAGAATAGGAAATGGCCATAAAACAGAATCCCAAACTGCATGTTTATTTAATTACACTCTACCAGCATTTAACGCTTGATGGTTTCACGCATGAGGCACAAAAGTTTGTTAAAGACACTGTTTACAGAGAAACTTTTAAACAATGCTCTTTGTCAAACCAAGTCTCAGGTAGACGTTTCACACCTAGCAGGGATATCAGTGTCCCAGGCAGCAACACCCACCCAGCCCCTTCTAGGATTTAACTTCCCCATAGGGAATCAAAGCCAAGTTCCCTAGCTAACCCCTCTCAGATAGTCCAGCATAGTCTGCCCATAGAAAATCCTTGTATCTAAGTGAGAGCCTATGGGTAATCTCTATCTGAGCCCACTCAAATAGCAGAGACCCCATTTGCCCACCCAGATCAAAAGTCTGTATCTGACTGTTAAACTGCTAGGGTCTAACTTAAATTCCACACATTCTCTCCTGATTGGTTGTTGGTCTCACCACTTTTCACTGGTTGTTGGGTCACCAGGAGGCAGACCCAGGGCCTGTCTGTCATAGTGCCTCGTGATGTAGTGATGTAATGTTTTAACATGCCAGTCACTTCCATCCATTGGACATGCTGGCTTGGTGTGGCTAATGGAAGTAGGAGTCCACAGCATCTGAAGAATACTATGCTCAATACCCCTGTTTAAAGTAAAGGAATGGCATTTCCAGAACCATTTGATAATGATGATGATGGTGACGATAATGTGATATCCAACTAGGTCACACAAAGTATACCCAATGAAATCAATGGACTTAAGTTACTAAGTCAATGTGCTCTGAATATGACTAATGTTGGATTTCACCCAACAATAATAAGAGCTTCTGTTTTGTACATCTCCAGCTGTAATTTGCTTGTGTGACAGGGATGTAGAGTTACCAGAACAGTAGTCTCTTGCGTTAGCAGTAGCAAAATTTTAGAGCTAAATTGTCAGATCTGACGTGAACATAGAACTGAAACAGAACACTAGCCAGTTGCTGTAATTTCTGCCCTTTGATGCAATCTGACTGTGGTGTCTCGTTATATGTTGCTATATTCGTTTCCTGCCCTTTTTTATTATGATACTTATATAAACTTTTAGCCATTCTCCAGGGCACTATTAAACATGTCTCAACTAATTATTAAAGAAATTACAAACAGGAATAAACATGCCAAATACATATTTCTAATAAAGATTTTGAAGCTGTGCAATGTGATGAAAAGGCTGTTATAAGAAAAAAAATGAAAATGGCCAGTTTTGCCCAGTATGTTCACTGGAGCCTTAATTTAGAATGTTCCCATTCTAGCTAGGTGCACTTCCCAAACCATCATCTTATCTGGAGATAGATGGAGAAGGAGAAAACACAGCTTTGGCCTGTCCATTGGAGATAGGAGATGTGACCTTCAGCGTTCCATTGAAGACATCTGCTTTTTGGAGCATAGAAAAGAGCAGAGCAGGACACAAATATTTTATTGTCAAATGTGAACCATATGGGAGGTAAAATATGTAACATAGTTCTCATAAAATTCATCTGGAATTAAATGGTGTAGGAAACCAGACAAGGCACTTATTGGAAATGACCTGTTTTTACAGGCTGATTTTCCACAGTAGGAATTTGCAAATGCATTAGAGATGCTAACGATTTGCAGGCTCCAGAGATCCATTTCCTCTTCTATAACCAGACTGAGGTTTTCAAGGAAACACCTGTTGATATTGTCTCCCTAGTCCCCCTGTGCTTTTTCTACAGAACATATTGCTGTCGTTAAACGCCCTGTGCCCTTTCCCTACAGATAACTACTTCTGGTTATAATTTACCCTATTAATTGGCAGTGTTTGTGTAAAAATATTGGAATGAAAGATACTGCAGGTGGCTTTTGTGTGCAGAATAGCATTTGTAAATCAGCTGCCTTTGCAGATATACAGGGCAGAAAAATGTAAATCAAGAAACAGCTACATACACTTCATGTATAATTGAAACAGAATAAAAAGATAGGCATACAGCATAATGCTGCTACTGGCTTGGCCCTTATTTGCACTTCTGTAGAAGATTGTTACCTGACCCTAAAGTAACCCCATGCACCCCTGAAGTGCTCATTTTGTTTGTTAATTTAATGTATGCCACCCTTTGTCCTAAGGCCATGGGATGGTTTCAGTATACTAACATAAACAACATAGTGTATAACATAGTGCATAACAGAGCAGTATCCTGCTAAACATTTCAATAATAATAATAATAATAATAATAATAATAATAATAATAAAATATTTGTATCCCGCCCATCTGGCTGGGTTTCCCCAGCCACTCTGGGCGGCTTCCACAAAGACCAAAAATACACTAATATGTCATACATAAAAAACTTCCTTGAACAGGGCTGCCTTAAGATGTCTTCTGAATATCAGGTAGTTGTTTATCTCTTTGACATCTGATGGGAGGGCGTTCCACAGGGTGGGCGCCACTACCGAGAAGGCCCTCTGCCTGGTTCCCTGTAGCTTTGCTTCTCGCAATGAGGGAACCGCCATAAGGCCCTCGGCTCTGGACCTCAGTGTCCGGGCAGAATGATTTCTACTAGCACAAACACCTTTGATTGCACAACAGCACTTCCTCTCATCTGCATGCCCCCCAAATATATTCTGGGAGATATCCCAAGCACCTGGAGCAGATTTAGGGTGGTGGGGCCACATAGGGAGAGATCAGGAAGGGGAATTTCCACTGTACAGCCAAAAGTGCTTGCGGTAGTGGAACTGTTTAGTTGGATAGTGCCATGAATATCCACAAAATACAAAACGTTAAAACAGTTGTTGGAGGCTGTGGGTAGTGGTAGGACTAAGTTGCGATTTCTGTAAGAATTGATTGAATCTTCATCATAGTAGCTACCTCTTATTTGGTGAAACCACAGCTAAGGGGGGTGGGGGTGGAAAGTGAAGGAAATTGCTAAGGTGGTGGGAGGACTAAAGAATGTATGAGAAGATTTGTATGTTATTTGCCAAGTTTAATAATAAAGAATGGCGAAGGCTGTGTCACTGATTTCCGAAGTGGAATTGAGCAAATAAAATGAGAGGTTTTGTTTTGAGACATTGTGGTTGTTCCTGCTGACTATCGTAGAACCACTTTGGCAGTCTTTGTTACAGTATTTAATAAATCTTCTGAAAGTAGTGGTGAATTTGGCATATATTAAATGAAACTGGCCAATTCACAGTCCAAATATACAATAAGGAACAATCTGTACTACTGAAGAAATGGATGCCTTTCCTATTTCTCTGTGGTTCTGACTAATATTGGGTTTCTTTTAGTTAGCTGCCTTTTCTTGGCATTATTTCATAAAAGACGTCTGCATTGAGGTCATGTCCACATGAATGTTCCAGATACAACTGTATGTGAGAAGGAATGTTTGTTCCTAAATAATCCTTTCCTTTTCAAAGCTTCAGATTCTTAACAAATTGTGCAGCTGCAGAGAATTATGGGTAATTCCTTGGTATCCTGACCATGTAAAACCTAATTCCACTGACCGGTAAACTTTGCCAAGAGGAAATGGCTTGGTAATTAAACTTGAAGGTGATGAATGAACATGGTTCTGTGTAAATGCAGTCCAGACAGTCTGTTTGCTGAACTTGGGATATCTACGTGCTTTGGAAATAGGATGCTGTTTATACATGTAGGATTGTGGGGAGTTTTAGGCAATAGACATGTTTGTTCCTTTTTGTTTTTTTTATAAGCAGTTTCAGGCATGAAAAATTGTGGGTTGGAGAGAACACTACTGTTAAATTCCTTTTTTAAAAGTCAGTGCTTTGCTGTACATTATTGAAGGAAGAGAACTATATAAGGCACCAGTTTGCTTTTTGAGGCCAAGAAGGGGATGCGTGTGAACAGAAGGTAACCACTGTGCTCTCAAAAATGTAGCCATTTCGGGAACAACTTTTGATTATACTTTAAATGCACATGGACAGTTATCTGGTCATGCAAAATGAAGTGACTGAATGGTGAAAGAAAAATCAAAGGCCAAAATCTATAGTAAAATCTACAGGTTTGGCTGTAAGTAATCGGCACCAGAAAACAATACAGTATGTAGTAAGTGTCAATTTTGTGACTTAAATTCAAACGTTACAGCTACAGTGAAACACTTACTCTATATCCAGTAAGGTAATTATATATTTTTCTTCACTTGAAGCACTTTTAAGTGGAAAGGACTAATTAAAAAGTAGCTTCTACTTCAGTTTAGATGCACATCCTTGCATGACAACAAAAAACTAAGCCCTGACTCAGTAATGTGGAATGCATAAACACCTGACTTTTCAGAATTCAGCTTGCTTCTTGGCCCACATCCAGCCCATCACTGCCTCCAAACAGTCTAGCACCTTAGCCAACTCTCCTGATGGAGATGTAAATAAGAGATGGCTGTCATCTGCGTATTGGTGGCACTTTGCTCCAATATCTTGGGTTCCAGTGTCTTCATAGAGGTGTTAAATAGCATGGGTGACAAGACAGAACTCTCTGGGACATCACAGGAAAATGCTTGTGGTGTCCAACAGTGGCCTCCCTTAACTACTTTCTGGAAGTTTGAGCAGAACCACTGCAATATAGCACTCCCAGCCCCCACCACCGTGAGCCACTCCAAAAGGATACCACAGTCAAGAAAGCTGCTGAAAGGTCAAGAAGAATGACCAGGGTTGCACACTCTCCATCTCTGTCTCCTGACAAATGTCATATCCAGGGTGGCCAATTTAGTTTCAGTGCCATCACTACAATAGATCCAGATTCTCAGTTTCCTCCAACCGTGAATGAAGCTTGCCTCCAAAGCGGATATTAGCCACTGGGCGATAGTTATTTAACATTTCTGGGTCCATGGAGGCCTTCTTAAGAAGGGGCACTCCACAGCCTCCTCAAGACAGGTGGTATTTCCCCTCTTCCAGTGAAGCATTGATGACTCCCTAGACCCAGAGAGAGAGAGAAAAAAACCAGTTCTTGCTGGGTATAGCACTGGATAAATATTTTAGATTTTGTTTAAAATTCCAACCAGCAATCCCTGGTATTGTATTTAAATATTGATATAATATTCTGCTGTAAGAGGAATCCAGCTTGTGTCCACATTGTAGTCTGTAGTACGTCCAGATTAAACTTCAGTTGATTCTACAGTCGGCATGATTGATTACAGTTTTCAGCTTGATTAACTTCCAGGAATGCACAGAAGGAGAACTGCTGAAGGGGGGAAATAAAGAAAGGAAATGGAAAAGTGCTGTCAAGTTTCTTTCTAAAAGACAGCTGCTGCAAGCTGAATATAATATTGGAATATTAAAACTGGTTATCTTTTTCACTGTGCATAAGCACTGCACTATAAATACAAAGCTTATATCCCTTTGCAGAATCATGCTATAAGGCTTGTTTACATGTTACACTGAACACAGGTGCAAACTGCCTATGCATGTACAATTATTTTTTGTGAAACAGTAAATATTTTATTATTTGTACAGCTCAGTTACTGTAACCACTGGTACACAGACTACATTCTTTTGAATGTCACATATGAATAACTGTACAACTCAACTGTAACGTAGACAGGTTGTACTTTCATTGGATATAACATGTCAACACCCCTAATGAAGCTACTGTTTAAGCAACCTCACATTTTACCATTAATGCACTTGATTCGTTAATGCATTTGTTTTGTTTATTGATACTTAGAGTGAATGAAGTTAAATGCATGTTACTTACATGTACACAGGATGTAGGTTTTAGGAGTATGTAAATCTTACAGTAAAAAAAAAAATACTGCTGAAATACATAACTAACAGCATATAAAACCACAATTAAAACAGTAAAAAAAATCCCCATGCCCCCAAATCAGTAATGACACCAACATATAATTTGTGTGTGAAAACATTTTGTCCAAGTTTCTGGAGCAATTTACTGTATAGGTATGTCTTACCTAGCTGTATGGAATATTACTCATATGTACCGTGTGGTACATATGTGGAACAAAACATGTATACTATGACTTGTAAAGTGTGAGTTGTTATATCTTTAAACACAGATCAGGAATTTATTGTTGAGTAGAGTTGATTAGTCTTGTGGTCTTTACCTGAGGAAATAGTCATTCATAAAAGTGTGAGTTTATGTTACAATAAAGGCCAAAATAGGTTTTTAGAAACTGCCTTGGCAGATGCCCATAATAGCAATTGGTAATCTTGATTGTTGCTTTTATTGAAAATAAGCACTCTGGAAAGCCTTGTCCTGCCAAAAACATATTTCACCAGAACTTGTGAGAGGAAGGAAATAAAACAGTGTGACAGTTAATTACAACCATGGTAGCTGGACTGAAAAGTCTGACCTGGCAGGTGTGCTTTGCTGACAGCTTTCCTCCTGTGAAAGCCTGACAGAAATGTCAGACTCAATACATTCTTCATACTGTGTGATTGTGGTGATTTTAGTGTGGGAGTGTGTTGGCAGGCAGGGGGTTTGGTATTTTAGGAATGTTTTACCTCAGAAACTTCTAGAGAAGTTAGGAATACTAGTCAAAAGATGTGTGCTGGAGTTATAATTTTTTTGGAAGTAAGTTGCTTGAGGTTTTTAAAAATCATTTTCAGGTAACCATAAAATACACATGATTTTCATGGACAATGTACAATGTGTATAAGAAGTGGAGCAAACCAAAGTTCTCTCTACTGTTCTTATTTCTCTAGATTTTTGAAGGTATAAACTGTAAAGGATAAGCTTCTTTTAAAAGGGTAACTGTAGTTTAAAAAAAATTAAAAAATACTCTGGAAAGCTGTTTTTTCCAAGATCCATTTTCATTAGGATTTGTAAAATGAAGGAAATAAAACAGTGTTGCAGTCATTTTTTACTTGTGTGTGGCCCCTTCCACACAATACATTTAAAGCAGTATCATACTACTTCAAACAGTTGTGGCTTCCCGAGAGAGCCATGGGAACTGTAGTTTTTGTTGTTTTCTAAAGGGAGCTGAGAGTGATTAGGAGACTCTTATTTCCCCATACAGAACTACAATTTCCAGAGCTACACTTTACCACTCTGAAAACTGTAGCTAGAGGTCTTTCCTGACAACTTTCAGGATTCTTTGTGAGAAGCCATGGCGGTATAAAGTGGAATGATACTGCTTTAAATGTATATTGCAGGTGTGACCTGTGCGTGTGTGTAATAAAATTAGCGTGTGCTTTATTTTTTCTGCACATAACCCGCACAGCTTCCCACATGGTTGTATTTGTGCTGCTAGGATGTCATATATTATCAGTATTTTGTTATTACATTTTCTCAGCATTTACCCCAGATAGCATCTTCTTTGCAACTGTGACACTGTTTATTGTGGGCACCTGTGGGGTATTTTGTGAAGCATGTTTGATGATGGTAACATAATGGGTGGCATTAACTAATGTGCCCCGATAAGCGCAAGGATTTCTGCTTGTGCTGTGGGACTTCCCTCTCACCCTGCACATGCCCTGTGCCATCTCCAAATCTGCCCCAGAGGGAACCCAAAAACAGATCTAGGAGTACCACAGAAGGATGGAAAAGTACACTGCACAAGCAGATATCCTTGGTCTTAGGGAACATTCACACAGTGCAAATTGGGTACAGTGGTACCCAGAAATAGTACCTCAGGTTAAGAACTTTGCTTCAGGATGAGAACAGAAATCGCGTGGTGGTGGCGGGAGGCCCCATTAGCTAAAGTGGTACCTCAGGTTAAGAACAGTTTCAGGTTAAGAACGGACCTCCGGAACGAATTAAGTTCTTAACCCGAGGTACCGCTGTACTCCTCTTCTGCCTGTGTTTCAGAAACTTGCTTGGGTGTAGCTTAGGGAGCAATTAGAAATAGAGTGGAAGATGTTCAGATTCAGTTTAATCTATTAAACTTCCAGAGATTAAAGTAGCCCCCATGGTATTACAAGAATTCAGTTTAATCAGAACTATATAAACTCCCTTAGTAGGCCTTGCTAAGTACTCTGTTTGAAGGGCCTTGACTCTACTAAGGTTTCAGTTTATGCTCTCAGCTGTTGTGGATGATCTTCAAAGAAATTCTACATATAACTTGAGAAACAGATTCTGTGGGGATGGGTAGTTAAAAATTTATCTTCTGAGTAGTTGAGACGTTAACATTTTGTGTCTAATATTGCTTTAGCAGCCATAAAATTGATAACCTTCACGTAGTCATACCTTGGGTTAAATGTGCTTCAGGTTGAGCGTTTTCAAGTTACACTCCGCAGCAACCCGGAAGTAATGGAGCGCGTTACTTCCGGGTTTTGCCGCTCGTGCATGCGCAGACGCTCAAAATGACGTCACATGCATGCACGGAAGTGTCAAAACGTGTCCCGCGCACGAGCTGTCGCGTCTTACGTTTTACTCAGGATGCGAACAGGGCTTCAGAACAGATCCCGTTCACATCCAGAGGTAGCACTGTATGTCTGACTTCTGGTTCCTTAGGTTAGTCCTTCCCTTCTCTTGCTAGGCTCAACTACTGTGTAGGTTCTGTAAGCATGGAAGGTCACAGGTCCTTGTTAGGCCACCTTGGGGTTCTTTGTGTCTTTCTTTTAATGCATGAATTGTGTAAACGTCACTCTTATTTTTTTGTTGGCCCTGTTTCACTTCTAAATTACTCCCTCCTTAAATCCAACCTTCAGTCTCCCAGGGGTAACAACCCACCTGTTAAGTATAACTTGTTAAGTTGGCATACCTGACAACTCCGTTTTGCTCACAGTAATAACTGTTGGAGAGCTTTTAAATCAGGGGCAGGGAACCTTTTCAAGCCACATTGCCCTTTGAGAAACCTTCCAAAGGCCACTTGCCAGTGGTGGATGAGGACAGTGGCAAAAGTGGGTGGAGCAGTGGACATAAATGTTACCTCTGTACAGTAGGTTAGTTTCCACATTCCAACAGCATTGTTCTCCTTCATCTAGACAAATGAAGCATTATCAACATTCAGTGGTACATTCCACCCAAGCAAAAATATTCAAGGTGCAAAGCAGAACTAGTGGGTGGATGTGTTTTAGGGAGAATTATGAGGGCCAGACATAGAGACCAGGAGTGCCACATTGGCCCAGTCTTGCAGTGCACTCTTATGGATTGTTTGAATTTTCTTAGTGACTGGTGACAGAAGCAGGTTAATCTAGAATTCCAGGTTAATCTAGAATGCAAGAGCATGCTGTTGCAGAAATGTTGCTGTTTGTAAACAATTCCAAGAGGTGTTCAGCTTGTTGCATTTTCCAGATAGCAACCACTGATTTCATTAAGTATGGGTGTCAGTGTAATTATCTAATGATTTTGGCTCAGTTTATTACACCTGCTTTTATTGTGAATTCTATAGAAAGTGGGAGTATGGAAAATCACTCTATTCAAAACTGTGGGTGGAAATAGGTACCATGAAAGTTTTACAACTTTGCCTTTTTAAACACTGTGAAATCACAAAGTTGAATGTACAGTGGTACCTCGGGTTAAATACACTTCAGGTTACATACGCTTCAGGTTACAGACTCCTCTAACCCAGAAATAGTACCTCAGGTTAAGAACTTTGCTTCAGGATGAGAACAGAAATCGTGCTCTGGCAGTGCGGCAGCAGTAGGAGGCCCCATTAGCTAAAGTGGTGCTTCAGGTGCTTCAAGCACAGTTTCAGGTTAAGTACGGACCTCCTGAACAAATTAAGTACTTAAACAAGGTACCACTGTACAAGATAGACAGCAATTGGAGTTGGTATTTTATCTTAAAGGCGCTGTCGGAAGCTCATCATTTCACTCTTAAGTCTTGCTCTCCTGACCATTCTTCAGTAGTAACCTTTTTAAAAAGCTTGTTTCTGTCATCGCTATTGATTCCCTAAGCTTCAGACAGCTGTCATTGGACAGGTGAACAGGGACACGTGCACACCTCACAAACATTGGCATTCTGTTTGGCATACAGTCGGGTTTGTTGACAGGAAACTGTTTTGCATCAGTTTTTGCCTGATTACTATTTCTGTAGTGCTGGGATGGTGACATCATGGTTCACAGGTCAGCTGGTGGGGAAGAAACGCTTATTGGCTAGATGCTGGTTTTATAAATGGGTCTGAAAGGTTAAACATAATTTGTGTTTCTGAGTTGTGCCTGCGTCAAAAACCGAGACAGCCTTAATGAGCATTGCCTGCTTTAATTTGAAATTCTTGTTGGGAAATCATGGGAAAATGGAAAAAATACATGCTTGTATGTCACCCCTCAGATTAACAGTTTATGCAGAGCTCAAACATCTGAGCACACATGCTGCTGACGCAGTTCTGGAGCAGCTGGTGGAGAAATCTCCTGCTATAAATGTCTGTCTGTCTGCATTTTTATAGGATAGCCTGTTAAGCCAAAAGGGCTTGTTTACTTGTAGGAGTCATGCTAAATATGGTGTGTAATCTGACAGCTGAGTTCCATGCATAAAGGAAAGCACAGCAGCTTTGGGCTACATGGAGGACTTAAATCTATATTAATATCAGTGTGGGCAGGGGTCTTGTACAGCAAAGGCATACACAGGGTAAATGCTTATTTGGAAAACAATCAAAATACACATGAAACATTGCATTTTAGGTTCCGGAAGCATATGCAAAAGGAAAGCAATTCTACTTTTTCTGTTTCCTTTCTTTTCTGGTCCTTAGTTGATTCATTTCCAATTGGGAGTTTTGACATGTGCAAGTATCTGGATACTAAATTCTGTGACTAAGTATTTGTCATCTTTCCTTCATTCCCACTTCCCACCTGTTCCAAATTTTCAGCTCCACTTAGCAGCAGTTGTTCAAGGGAGCTTTTGGAACAAACTGCACTCTTCCAGGGCATTTCTTGGTGTTTCTTATCTGTGTAGACAACACCAACTGAATAAAGTAAGAGAGCAATCCAGCTAAAGTTGATGACTTAATTCTCTGTTCTGTAGGCGAGTAAAACATGTGTCTCCTCTGAAACCAGTGGGAATTAAGACTGCACACACATTAGGGAGCAAGTCCCATTGAACTCAATGAGACTTATTTTTGAGTGAGCATACTTGGGATTATGTTTCAAGAAGGTTTTATTTTGTCAGGTGTCATTGCCTGAGTTTGTACTTGTAGATAAGGGATAGCTAATATGAGAAGACAAGAGTCTATCTTAGCTGCGCTATTCACTTCCCTGGTTTTGCCCCATGTGCACCCCACATTAGCTATGCCATAAATCAAAATTAGGACAATTATTGCACAAGACCCAATTGTAAATGCTACTGAGGGCAGGGCTCATAAAATGGAACAGACTCTTGTGAAAGCAAATATAAAAAGCTCATATGTCAGCAGGATCAATCTTGTAAAACAAGCTTTGCATCTGCCATTTTGTACCTATTACATATTTAAAGTAATAAATGTGGAAGTTATAATTAAATATCCAACTGCATTTTTGAACTCACTTTTTCACATGTAGTTAATAAAAAAAAAACCCACACAAAACACAAACAGGCTAACTTCTGAAATCTCTTCTAGGCGAAAAATGTCTTTTCTTTTTGAGACTTAACCATTTGGTGATTTCAAAACAACATATGTATTTAACATCTGGAGCAACAGCTGTGCAAAATTAATAAGAAGGTGGTTTTATGGGTTAGCTGGCCACTGCTCAGTTTGGTCTTACTTGGGGAAGGTGGAAGAAATGAATCTGTAAAAGGCCTTCGTTTCACTTACTGTGTTTGATAACTTGCATTGGTGGCAGAAACTAAAGCACTGTCTGAGCAGCGTTTTAATGTTGCCAATACATCTTTACGAAATCAACCCGTGCAAATGCCACAATAAATCACTTGCCAAGTTCTGACATACTTTGTTTTGTTGGTGTTTGGTAGCCAAGTTGGCGGGAGTTGCAGGAAAAGGATACTGGTCCCAAAACAATAGCTTCAGTTTTTAAGAAATCGGTTTCATGTTTGTGTTCTTGTTGGTAAGCCCTGTTTAAGTACATCCAAACCATTAGTGATAATGGTCAAGGGGGGGGGGGGGAGAGAGTCAATTACACTGATATTTTGCTGAAAAATGAACCACCAACAAATTCATGACCTGTCAATAACTTCCTCTTTCAGAATGTGGAAAGGAACTAGGCTATCCTTGACTTGATCACATAGCAAATAAGGAAAAGCTGATACCTCAGATTAATGTAGCACAGGGATGGAGAACTTCTAAGCATCTCTATTTGGCCCTTTGGATGCTGTCCAGGCCACTCGCTTGAGTGCTTTTGCCTAGCCAAACATGTCCTTGAACAGTGGCAATGCCTCTTAAGTGTTTGAAAGGAGGATGGATGTGGCATTTGTAGAAATATTTGACTTTTGCATGCCTGGAATTTATTCTCCTGGACAAAGGTTAAGAGCCACACCATTGCTCTGCCCAGTTTTTCCTCTAGTCCCTCTCACCAGTGGCATGCAGCCCCTGGAAAGTTGCCTATGAGGGAACGTGGTCCTCAAGCTGAAGTAGTGTTTAAGAAATGAGCACCCACTACTATGGCTTTCGTTTTGTATTTCCATTAGCTCTTCAAGTTCTGGGAATGTGGCAGACCGCATCTTGGCACAGCTGCTGACAGAAATGGACGGGATTGAACAGCTAAAGGATGTGACTGTTTTGGCTGCGACAAACCGACCAGATATGATAGACAAGGTAAGAGGTTTGGGCACTTGCCCCTACTTTTGTTAAAACTACTTTATTGGAAGTGAAATGTTTTAAGATTGCAGTAAATTGTAGTCAAACGTCTTTGTAAAGTACTGGATTTTTTAAAAAGGGTTTTTGTATAAGGCTCAACAAAACAGTTGTTCTCCTGGTTTTCAGAAGAAACAATAGTTTGCTCCACCAGTGCTGCTTCTTTAGCATTTTTTGAAAGCAATATGCAAACTGACCACTAAGACCCCTATGCATTTACAAGGCAGTAGGATAGAGATGTTTGCTGCAGCCGGACCAGCTTTGAGCGATTTGGTCTGCTTGGGATCTTGGGGTCCTTTGTTTCAGGATTAATGGACCATTTTGTAGAGTTGGCCAGCCTTGGAAGTACTGTACCTTGAAACCTCAGGACTAAATACATATCTCCAGTCCATGTGGGGTGAAAGGAAAATTTTCTTTCCATAGGCAAGAGGGAATTTCCCCCACACCCGTCAGTTACCTAGCCTGTGATATACTGTTGCTTTCCTACGATAGATAAAATTGTAGGTAGTCATTCAGAGAATGTTTAAGCAAATTGTGCAATGTGTCTTTGTTCTCTCAAATGTGTTTTTGTTTAGAATTGCATCCGATCTCCTAACTTTGAACCATCATAGACATTGAGGATGATAGCTTGTTAGCCCTCCCTGAATTGAGTGCCCTTCTTCGTAAGACAAAAACAGAAATTTACCAGCAAGAATGTCCTTTTCTTGGCTTCCATCATCCATAATACCTCTGGCATCTATTTGTAATGGCAGGCTAGAACAGAAGAAGCTGTTACAACCCCAGGGAACTCTGTGATTGTTTCACAACAGGAAGTAATGTGTGTGTAGCTGAAGAATTGGATTGCTTTAGCTCCTGCTGGGTGAGATCTGAGTGTCAAACACATTAGCTGGGATGCCTAGAGCATAAGGGCTGAGAATGAAGTGATAGTTTGTGGTTTGTGATGGCACCCTGGTGTTTCTGACAGCTCATCCCAGCAGTGTGCAGCAGTTGCATCCTCAAGTGCCCTATTTGCATGAGAATGACAGGATGTGATTGGACAAATGAAGATTAATGAGAGAGTGTAGTGTCAGTGTGCTATATTGTCTTTAGATTCATGGTGTTCTTTGTTTCATTACCAGTGAGAAACTTCAGTGTAGCATGGAACAGAAACTGGGGGAAATATAGTGAATGAAAAATATGACCAGAGTTTAGATCTGGTTTCATTTAAAACCAAACCATGTTCATCCTGAAATAAAATGCAAAATATATGTGCTTGCATGTAAAACTGGATATCCACATCGGACTGTGTTCATGCATCCAAGCTTCATAGATTAGGGGCATCATGTTGGTTTTTCTGTCATTTGCATAGCAGAATAGGCTCCTTTAGAATCAGGGTGATGCTGTGCACATGCTAGTAGCATTATCAAAAAATTCTCTCAGAGTGTACTGTACCTACATTTTGGAGAAATTCTTCCTTAGTGTCTGCTTTGGTATTAATTTGTTGAACCAGGAGTTGAAAATTCTCATTCTGCTGCCCTGTCAATTGGATCAAATATAGAAAGGTTGCTTCTTCTCGTTGGTTCAAAGGAAAGTTGTTTCCTCTTATTATGTTATGAAATTTAATATTCCAGTAAAGGCAAAGGGACCCCTGAACATTAGGTCCAGTTGTGGACGACTCTGGGGTTGCAGCGCTCATCTCGCTTTATTGGCCGAGGGAGCCGGCGTACAGTTTCCAGGTCATGTGGCCAGCATGACTAAGCCGCTTCTGGCAAACCAGAGCAACACACGGAAACGCCGATTACCTTCCCGCCGGAGCAGTACCTGTTTATCTACTTGCACTTTGACGTGTTTTCGAACTGCTAGGTTGGCAGGAGCAGGGACCGAGCAACAGGAGCTCATCCCGTCGCGGGGATTTGAACTGCTGACCTTCCGATCGGCAAGCCCTAGGCTCTGTGGTTTAGACCACAGCACCACCCTCATACATATTCCAGTATGTGTTGTATTTGGCTTGCTTTTAAATCCTAAGAGATATTCTGTGAAAAGATAAATGAATATTTATCATTAATATTTGAGTTACTAATTTTTTTGCAGTAAATGGATTGAGACAGGCTAAAAATATTGGTGTTTGTAACACTTCTGAATGATGGAGTGGTCTGAGTTATTGAAGTCACAAACTTGGACCATTATGTTTTCATGTCTATTTATTCCTCTTTCTCTTGGAACCAGTATAGCAACAACAATCTTCATTATTGGAATGTTTAAAAATATTGGGTATTAAAGGTGTGCATACAATACAAACTTTACCACTAGATGGAAGCAAGAGAAGCAACTTCCAATATCACATAAGTGAATGGTTCTTGCCTTGGAGTGTATTTTAAATTTCTTTATACTCTGTACCCATAACAAATGTTTCTAAATCATTTTTTTTTACCAACACAATTTTTTTGAAAAAGTTATTGTAAATTCTCTTACTACTTCTGCTATAAGATCAAAGCTACAGTACCTCACACTCTCTCTGCAGAGGCCATTCACAGGTGGGAAGTGAAATTAAAAACCTCTCTCTGAAAAAGACGTGTTAGATTTTACTTGGAAGACTCTTATCTGGTGCTGATCCAATGTCCAAAAGACAGTGGAGCTGTGTTAGTGGAGTTTAGTGTTAATTAAAAGTAGTTTAGTTTTGATGAAAAATAAAAAAGTGAGTGATTTGGCAGAATCAGTAACAAGTTTTTAAGCTTTTGCCTCTAGCGAAAAAGCAGTCTTTCCTTTTGAGAAACATCAAAGTTCTGCCCGTCTGGAGGCTTATGAAAGAAATTCAAATATTCAAGTTTTATGGGTGAACTAGTAAAGGGAAAGGGAAAGAATTTCAATACATAAGTTATCTGGCAACATGTTGAAGTTGTCATAAATCAGGTAATCTGAAGCTGTAAACATGTTCAGCATTTGTTTCGTCTGGAACAAATTGTGGTTATTGTATGATGCTCATTTATGTATTTCTATTGGGTTTTTCAGTCTTGCATCTGATTGGTAAATGCAGTGTTAAGTGCTGTTGGTTTCAGGAAAATTTTATCATCAGATTTAAATAAGATGTGAGGAATAATTTATTTCTTATAATTTTCTGTCATGGTAGTGGTCCTGTAAGTTGAATATAGCAATGAAATTAGCTTCACAGCAGAGATATAGACTGAATATGCCCATGCCACTCCTGAATCAAAAACATATTAATATGAACCTCCCAGGCAGACTGTCAGGGAACTGCCATCGGAGAGTCAGGTGGTGGAAGGGCTCAAGGAGGTTAGGAGACCCTCGGATGCTGAGGAAGGAACCAGCAGGGGGAGAGAGAGAGTTCCCGCAGAAACTCAGTCGGAGGGATGGCTCCAAGATACTTCCAGTGAGAACAGCGGAGAGGTTTCTGGACCTCCGCTGGGGACGCCCACTCCGCGCAGGAAACCGTCACACAGAGATTCCAAAAGGAGGGTTTCCGTTAAGGAACTCCTATGTTGGTGTAAATTCCGGAAGCGCCCACTGACGGATTCTGCCAGCGATTGAGGCAGCCATGCACCCATGGCTCCGCGGACGGGGAGAGTTTAGAAACTGATTGCAGGAGTTAAGAACTCAGCCATTTACGCACAAGCAGCCCCTTAACCCATCACACAGACCCATGAAGAAATTGTTTCACTCCCTTTTCACTCCTTTAGTCATGAGAGTGACTTTTAGAAGGTATCCTTGTGACAGCAAAGCAATGTTGGGAGAATTTGAAGTAACATGTGTAACGCTTAAACTAAGTGTTTGACAGAGAATAGGAGTGACACACTACTGTTCTAAGAGTGTGCAATTTGGATTACCATTATGATTGGTAATTCATTATGATACCCATCTGTGTGAGTTGTCTGTTGGCTGCCACCTGCTTTCTGCCTTCAAACTTCTGTGCCGTGCAACAGCGTTGTAAAATGGCGCCACTAACTGCATGTGACAGTGGTGATTGTTTCTGCCACAGTATCTTCACCTCATTGTTGCAGTGCTGCACTGTACCTGGCTCATGATGTTAGTGTGATGCCACAGGCTTGTGAAGTTAGGGCCTGAGGACCTTTGTCTTTTCCCTGAAGTGATGGCTTCCTTTTTTTTGGTAATACTTGAATACAGCGCACCCTTTTGAGTATTTGGGAATACTGATCTAAGGACTTTAGAGCTGGGAGTTTGTTATAATGTGTCTGTGTGCATCACAATTTTCAGCACAAAGAGCAGTACATCATTATTTCTGATTGCAGTGTTGTTTCTGAAGAATCAAAGGTCATTGTTGTGTTTAAAAGTACAGTGGTACTTCAGGTTACATACGCTTCAGGTTACAGACTCCGCTAACCCAGAAATAGTGCTTCAGGTTAAGAACTTTGTTTCAGGATAAGAACAGAAATCGTGCTCTGGCGGCGCGGCGGCAGCAGGAGGCCCCATTAGCTAAAGTGGTGCTTCAGGTTAAGAACAGTTTCAGGTTAAGAACGGACCTCCGGAATGAATTAAGTACTTAACCCGAGGTACCACTGTAATAGGAAAAAAACGTGAACACACCAAATCCTACACTTCACAAAGTCTAAGAATCTTGCCTATCAAGGTTCTTACTGGGCTGTTGTTATTTTTAAGCACTAAATATTTCTCTTATATTTTTCTTATTTAGTATTAGTTTCCTTTATGTTTATGGGCTTGCTTTTTAAATAAAATCAGCCTGGCTTTATTTGAACGTCAGAAAACTAGTTTATAATGTTTTAGAAACCCTGTTAAACTTAGACTCGATGTGTGTGTGTGTGTGTGTGTGTGTGTGTGTGTGTAAACAACAGAAATTCATTGATTCTGACATGACCTCTGAATTAAAATATTTTCACATGGCACTAAAAACTGAGCAAATATCACAACCTTGATGCTACCACTGTGGGGGACGTGTCTCATGCCACCACCCATCAGTAGGGCTGACGGAGGGGGGAACGTTGAACAGGGCCTTTGTAAATTACCTCTGTGAGGAGTCAGGTTCATACTAGAAACTGGTGTGTGAGGTAATCAGGTCTTTGACAGTTAAGGTCTTAAATAGCAAAATCAGCACCTGTTTTTGAACTGGGATTGGAAGCTTTCCAGGAACAATGAGGTCCAGCATCTTCATAGACTAAGAATAGTCTAATTAAATAATAGGGCAGAGTTAAGGCAGGTTTTAGACAATTCCTTAATTTAAATGAGGAGTGTGCTAGGAGACAAGAAATATTATTGGTTGTGATATGGTCCCACTGAACTCTGTCAGCACTGTGTTATTGACATCAGCAACAATTTTGCCTGTAGGGTGTTCCTTATTTATTGATTGTATGCTGACATTCATAAAGGTGTCTGAATTGTTTCCAGTGGAATTTTCAGGGTGCTTTCTTTAAGCATAGTAAATAAATATTTCCAGGTGTGCAGAAGTAATCCCCCCCCCCTTCCAACCCTTCAATTGCGAAGGTACAGAGAGTGTGGTAAATCAGCCTTGAGGCTGCTGAGTTGTTGTCTCCCCCCCCCCCTTTGTGGTGACAGTTGAAGAGCACAGTAACTTTTTCACTTGAGATTTATTATCTGCCAGACAAAACAAGGTGGTAGAAGAACTTGTTGGGCTGCATTTGTAAGCTTTCACAGCCATACCATAAAGACTTGGATAAATGTGGCTGCTTTTCTCCATAAAAGCATATACAGATAAATTAATTTATTTGTGAGAGAGATTATATGAAATTAAATTCAAGTATAGTAAAACATAGCAGAAAGCACCTCTCACAGCAACACATTAATGTGCTTTTCAGATAAATGCTTACTTATGAAATATTTTGTTTCAGCCCACATAAAGCTTTCTGAAAACGCCTATTGATTTATGTTGTTTCTAAGCCGTCTAAGGTGACTGGATGCAAAGTGTCGCGAGACATTTACACTATTAATAGTTGTACAAAAGAATGAATTTTATTAGGTGTAGCTTGTTATGTGGGAGATGAAATCTGCCTCTTTTAGTCCTACTCTTCTCTGATTCTGGTGACTTTGCTAAAAGGGTGGGCAACCCACAAGACTCCAGATGACAGACAACAACTCCCATCAGCCCCAGCCAGCATAGGATGATGGGAGTTAGATGATGGGAATTGTAGTCCCCCAACATCTGTGGGCTACAGCATTCCAATCTCTGCTCCACTATGAATTTCTGTTTGAGATACCAGGCTGCTCCTAGGAGAACAAGTTCTTCCATCTGGAGCAGTGCAAAGGCAAAATAGTGATGTCAGAATGTACTTGTATGGATTTTGCTTTATCTCCTGCTGCTCACTAGTCAGCAGTGAAATTGTGCATAGGAATTCAAGTCTCAATGAGGGTGTGGGTACGTACAGGGAATTCTATGACAAAGAAAGGTTGCCTTTGCTAACAGGTGAATTTCACTTTTATATTTGCCAGCATTTTAAAAAACCGTTTGAGCCTTTAAATAGTTGTAACGGAGGTAGGGAGCTATTATTCCAGTATAGTTCCAGCAGCAACATAAATTCTCCCATTCCTATCCATCTGCTGAGTCAATGCTCATGGCTGAATTGGCTCTGTCTTTTTTCCTCCTCCTGAGAGACTCTTCCTTTTGAGGAGACTAGCAACCAAATGAGTGCTTCTGTGTAGACTCTGGGTTCTCCACCCGGTCTTCTACCACCCTTGCTAATTAGCTTGCATCATCATCAGTTAGTTATATGCCACCTTTCTTACTGTAAACCATGCTCAAGGCGGCTCACAACTTCAAAAGTTTATGTTCGTGTTTCAAGTTTATGTTCACTAGCATAATAAAATATGCCCAGGAATAAACAGTAGTGTAATGGAAACATCTCATATTGATAAATATACAATAAATTAAACAATTCAGTAATAATTCGTAAGAAGGACTGAAAATAAAAATAATAGAACATAATGCAGATAAGCAGCATGTTATGATATGCTGCAAGAAGAATAAAGCAGAGGAGGAAATATGTCAGAAGTGTTGCGTTCCTTGCAAATATGCGAGAAATACCGTAATTAATGAAATTTGCAGTTGCACGTACTGTATGAAGTTTTTTCACTATTGCACTTTGGATGCTTTAAACAGCTGCAAGACAAAACTTGCAGTTTAGCTGTGCATTGACCTTCTTTGCATACTTTTGCTTAAGGGGAGAAAATGAAGAACATGCATTTATCAAGGTCTCAGGCTGCCTTAGGACTGCTGTGGGTTCTTCCATGTCCTCAGCTGGACTGGAGGTCTGTACAAGGTCTCACACCTTTTCCTCAGAGGAGGTCTCCCTGAGACACTAGCTGGGCAAATCCTGAAACAGATTCAGTTTTTCAGTGCAAACTTTCTTTAATCAATCTTTATCTTGAATGGCGTGCTCTGGTCCATGGGGTCACGAAGAGTCGGACACGACTAAACGACTAAACAACAACAACAACCTTGAATTAAGAGGGATCTTAAATGCCTGTTGTTGCCATCTAAGCCTATACCATAACCACTGGATAGACTACCACTACCACTGGAGAGACTATAGAAATTGTCACCAGGAACCCCTCTAACATGGTTAGAATACTTGTGAAAACAAAGTGTTATGAAGAAAAATGATATATTAAAATTGTAAGTTACTTGGACACATAACCTTTGAATGCTTGTTTCAAGAGGCTGACTTAGTGAATACAGGACTGTTTTTACAGATATAGCAGGTGTTGGAATAATAAAATCATCTCATGTGATCAAATGGGGGAAATGCTAGGAATAGATATTGCAGAAGAGGGTTGGAAGATAATATGGTCTGGCACCCAAAACAGAGCTCTCTGTATAAATGTAAATTAATCTGTAATCTGTAGCTCACATGAGAACAGTTAAGTACGGTAGTTCAGCAGTTGAATGGTCTAGGCTGGAGAGCTGATAACCACCTGCTGTCTCCCAAGGTCAACTAAAGCTCCTGAAAAATGTTTACATGGCTGAGGTCAGCTGACATGCCTGTGTGTAGCAGCTAAGGATGGTTCCAAACCAAGGTCCTATGAGTGCTCATGGTAGGCAAGTGTTGCTCTAAGGCAAACCTAGCCAAGATAGGTTGACTCCCCAATCTCAGGTTAGTCCCTCAACCAGCTGTACTTCTGTCTTAAGTGGATTATATTATCTTCCTCTGTACGATAGTGTAGAGATTAATAGTTTGATCTTGCTATAAAACCCTGTTGCCATGTGTGACAAAAAAAGGCATTTTCTTCACATTGCAAAGTAGTAATAGTTTACCATGTTCATCTGATGCTCAAAAACATTAGGAGCTATCAGTGGCTTTTGACGGTTCCTTTGCCAGATGCGGAGCACGCACAGGAAGTTTTAAGGAAGCAATTTGTCCCTTGAGCCTTTTTCAGATGAAGTGCTCAGCAGCACCAGTACATGTTCTGTGGAAGTCTACAGAGTAAGAAGAGGTAGCTTCAGCCAGTTGGTGAGGCAAGCCTTATTCCATTACTTAACAAGCCAGCACGTGGGCTATGTAAGCAAGAACACACGCCAGGGTGTGTGTTCATCAGTCAACACGCGAGGTGTGCGTAATTGGCAAGCACACACCCTGGAACATGTTACTGCACTTATAAAAATGGCCATTTAACTTTTATTAAAAGCGTGTAGATACAAAGTGTGCCTAATTCTCAGAATGCTAACTTCTTCAAACAACGTTATGTAGCTTAGCTGCATTTTATCTCAAAGAATTTTTCTGTTTCACTTATGCAGAAACATTTTGTTGGCAAGCAACTTTTTCGTTTCCGAATGCTTTTCCGTCTCAGATCATACCCTTGGGGTGAAAAAAGGTCTTAGTACCCCAAGTGATCTTGAAGGACAGTTGTAACACCATGAAAAGCAAACATTGATGCTGTAGCACATGTTTCTAAGTGAGAGGGCCCCATAACTGCAGCGAAGGAGGTAAGCCGCAGGCTTTCATTTATTTGTACAGTAGTCTTTTGCCAGTATCTGTGGGCCTATATAGCTTAAACCAGTTTATTTTTAACAGAAAATATCTACAAAGAAATACTAGTTAAGATATGTTTGTGCTAATGGCTGAAACTGGAATTTAGGCAGACTGTGATGTTTGGCCTGCCCCCCCACGCCACCCCCTTTCCTCTTTTTTTAAAAAAAGAGTCTGGGAAAGACATGAAACAGAAATTATTATTGTTAATATTTACAAAATGTTTCATTGAGGGGAAAGCAAGTAGCAGAATACAATTATGTGGCACTTAAACATGGTCTTCCCTATTCAACAGCTTTGTTCTACTCTATGTGAAATGTTAAGTGATAAAATGTGGGCTTTTTTGCTTCAGTTACCATTGATGGTAATTACAGAAAGGACATACCATTCTGGTGTTTGGGGCATCGAAGCAGTTCTCAAAGTATCAGCAGGTGGCAGTCAAGCCAAGCTTCAGTTTAAGCAGCTAGAGTTTAGAAGTTTAGGAGATACAGTGCATATAGAAATTCTGAGAGATACTATGTCAGGTAAGGCAGATGGGGATCTTGGTTGGGTCGAAACACATTGGGCTTTGTAAGCTGATACATGCATATACTTTTACATTGGAGGAGAGGAAATTTGGCTCCTATCTAGCTACGAATACAGAATGCTTTGCTCTTTAGAGTAATGCAATTTTAAGGCAGTTCTTGGTTGAGCTGTAGAAGTATGGAGCTCCATTGCCAATTCTTTCTGCTTGAGAATAAAATGGCCTTAGGTATGTTTGTGGGAGACATGCAGCTTTAAAAGCTGTACATGGGGTCAGAGGTAGACATTTCCTGGTAGACATTTCTGTTTGGGGATCATCCTGATCCAGTAAACAAAGGATATAAACAATATGGTGCCCTCCAGATGGGGAAGGGCCACAGCTCAGTGGTAGAGCATCTGCTTTGCATGCAGAAGGTCCCAGGTTCAATCCCTGGCATGTCTAGAAAGGGCAAGGAGATATTCTTGCCTGGTACCATGGACACTCACTGCAAGTCAGTGCAAACAGTATTGAGCCAGATGGACCAGTGGTCTGACTTAGAACAAGGCAGCTTTCTACATTCCTATGTTCAGATGTTTTAGATTCCAACTCCCATCGGCCTTGACTTGTATGATTTGTGTGCTTGCAAGACATAAACTCAGCACTGACAGCAGCTTATGGTTTATGTAAGCATTCTCCCCAGGAATATGCTTGAAAAAAGTGGGAAACCTACATAATATTTCTGAAGAGTTGAAGTACCACAAAAATTCATAGATGCAAATTCACCTTGTCATATTTATTTTGCTCTTCTGTAAAATGCAACACGAATAGTGGTATAGTCCACTGGGGTCCTGATATTGTGGTTTTCTGTCTGAGGTCTTGATATCAAATGCTGCTTTCTAAGTTACCACAGTAGTCAAAGAAGCTTATTGTTGTTTTTTTCTCTTCTGGAAATTACTCCTGTCAGAAGCAACACCATCTCAAGCTTGCTCAAACTGTTTGCTAGTCCTTATGCTCAGCAGACTTCCATTCTGCTAGCTGGGTCATGTATGCTACTTAAAATGAAAAAACTGTGGGAATTACTGTAGATTTTCCTCATGAGTCAAGGTATTTACTGCGCATGTTTCATCTCATTATACCTTAAGGGGTTAACGTTATGCATATTAAACTAACAGCACAGTTTACACTAAGAGTTATTTAACATCTACTGGCGGTATTACTGTACTTCCTGTTTTGTGTTCACAATAAAAGGTTTCTAAAGAGCTGCCTTTGTGTAAATACTTCACTTACATTCTAGGCAAGTATATTCACGTCTTGAGCTAAACACGAATAGAGTGATGTTTGGAACGCTGCTAAAGAAGGAAATCTTTGTGCTTCATAAATGATACCCTTGAAACTTTATAAGAATATGATTTGGAAATGACATTTGTATATTTGTTTTCTCTTCTTTTATTACGCTGGTTTGAAAGTGGTGGATGGAGTGGGGTGGAGGGAAGAAAATGTTTACTGTTCATCAGTCATTTTTGTCCACATTTTGAAAAGAATTGACTGTATTTTTGTAACATACCTGCGTATTTTAAATTGAATATGTGCATTAAAAATGTAAAAAGTGTTCTAGACGCTTATGAATTGTCTTAAGGCGTTTAAAAAATGTTTGGCATCTATTTTAATGCAGCATTATTATTATCCCCTTCCATTGAAAAAGATGTATCATTTTGGCCACTGTTTCTAAGATTAGAGTGATTAAACAAGCTAGTGAGTCAAGTATGTACAGAGCATCAACAATCTTATTTTTTAGCACAGCACATGCATTCATCAGTCAATTTTATTTCTTCAGTTCTCCACTCTTCAATATGGCACCTCTTGAGGTGACTTATGGTCATTGCTTGACAACAAAGTTAAACAAAACAATAGAAAACAAATAAGAATACTGACCCAGCAAAATATCAGAGCAAATCATTATGGCGTAGCTAAGTATTGGGGATGGACTACAACCTCATCATCCTTGATCCCTGGCTTTGCTGACTGGGGCTGGGAGTTGGGAGTCCAAGTCCAAGTGGAAGGCTACAGGTTTCCACCCCTGGTTTCATCAAGCTAGTGTAGTTCAAAAGCCTGGTGAAATAAAAATGGTATTTTCCTTGAGCTCGAAAGACATGAGATTTAGTGCTAGGGAAGCCTTCCTGGGGAGAGCGTGTTACAAATGGGCCATCATGACTGTGGAGGCACTTTCTCTGGGTGAAGGAACTCAGAGAAGGGCCTTGAAAGACAAGTTTAACATTTAGGCAAGTTCATGTAGCAATTGAAAGTCTTTTCATGCCTATGATGGTACAGTTTGCGCTTTATCAAAAATTGTTCTATTTTCAACAGATTTCCCCCCGCCCCCATATGACAAACATAACTAGTGCTGTGTACTGGCCTAGGCTCATGTACTCAGTATGTTGGTAATGCCAATAATCCAACGTAGAGGCTTTCTGTTAGGCCCCCAGCAGCTACAACACATTGCATTTTTCTCTCCCTTTTAGCTGCCAGCTCTGGCTTTGGCTGTGCCACCGATACATGGCAGGTTATTTCTATTATTCAGTGAAGTTCAACCACAGCACCTAGATGGCCATAGGGAGCTTCTCCCTAAGATAGGGGTGGTGACTGTGGTGCCCTGCAGCTGTGGTTGACTCCAATTCCCATCAACCAGCCAGCAATGGCCCATGGTCAGGAGTGGTGGAAACTGTAGCCCACAACATCTAGCCTGTCCTCAGGTATCCAGCACTGAACAGCCGGTGTTAGTTGAAGGTTAATTTTGTATCCTCTCTGTTTAAAAAGCAAAGAACAAATAAAACCTCAGTGGGGAATCTCAGCTATTCACCAGATACAATCCCCAGCTTGGCATCTTCCTCACTGTGAACTGACATATGTAACCAATATAATATGATCAGACAGAGCCTCTGCATACGTGCAGCCTATAAACCTATTTTTGAGGTCTGTGTTTTAAAAAGTCACGTCTAAATTTTGTTGATAAAACCTTTCAGAATAGCTGTCGGGCATCGGGTGAGTTGAGAATTTTGTTTTGATATAGGTAAGACAAAGAACATTGAATAGTAGAGTTGGAAGGGATCACAAGGGTCATCTAGTCCCACCCTCTGCAATGCAGGAATCTTTTGCCCAACATGGGGCTTGAACTCATGATCTTGAGATGCTCTACTGACTGAGCTATTCCAGCTCATCCAGATGTTAATGCCTTAGTTTTCTTAGTTTTAAAAGAAAATTCTTAGCTTTAGAGACTTACTTGCTTTCGATGGACATTAGTTTTATTGTATTCTGAGGAAAATGTAAATTGAATCATTGAAATTATCCATAGCCTCTTTTGTCATTTGGAAAAAAGTATAAATTATTTCCTCTAAAGATAATAAACATTTCATTAATGGTAGCTGTCTAAACGTAACTGTTTCCTAGAATGAGGTTAGCTGGAGAAGGCTAACGATAAATGGCTGCAAGATGAATGAGGAATGTGCTTGGAATTCATTGACTTAATTAGTTACTTGAATCAATCTTTGTTTTCGTATAAAAGTGGGCCTGCAAGTTTACTTTTATGTGTCTAAAATACCCATGGTATTTTATGGTAAACATATTGTTACGCTCACCCCAATTTTGAAGAAGTGAGAGTTTTCAGGAGCCCTAGCAGATACACTGGAAGTAGCTCTCCAAAGTTTCAGGCAGGTGTTTAAACCTGCGACCCTTTGATTGCAAAACTGGTGAACCAGCCCTGAGCTATAATATAGATTCCTTAACTCACCTGTCACCCAGCTTTGAATTTGGCTTGTCTTTAGACTGTTCCTAGATGTCTTGGTGGGACGCAGGTGGTGCTGTGGTCTAAACCACTGAGCCTTGAGCTTACCAATTGGAAGGTCGGTGGTTCGAATCCCCGCGACGGGATGATCTCCTGTTGCTCGGTCCCTGCTCCTGCCAACTTAGCAGTTCAAAAGCACATCAAAGTGCAAGTAGATAAATAGGTACCACTCTGGTGGGAAGGTAAATGGCATTTCCATGCGCTCCTCTGGTTTCGCCAGAAGCGGCTTGGTCATGCTGGCCACATGACCCAGAAAAACTGTGGACAAACGCCAGCTCCCTTGGCCAGTAAAGCGAGATGAGCGCCACAACCCCAGAGTCATTCGCGACTGGACTTAACTGTCAGGGGTCCTTTACCTTTACCTTTTAGATATCTTGCTAACTTTGGCCTCCAGCTATGAGCCTGTTCATTGGCATCTTCTTCCTCTGAAAATTTTATTGTGATTATTGATGGCATACTGCCCATGGTTAATGGTGGAGATTTGTGCCCCCTCTAAACTTGCCTGATCACCTTTGCTCCAAGGCCTAGAAACTTTGTTGAATATCATTTGGTGCACTATTCCTACTCCCTTGGCTGCAACACACCTACAGCCCCTAGCCCAACTCAGTACCCCCTTTTTCAGTACCTTGCTTAGCTATTTTATTTCCTGCCTTGTATCTGGGATCACAGAAGTCCAGCACTTGCAATTTCTCATGCTATTCTATGCCACTGTGAAAAAGTACTAGCAGAGAGAAATTTGCATCTTAGTAGCAATGTGTAATGAACGATTTATATTATGGAAATATTGAACTTTTATTACAAATATTTTATAGATTTAATTGTTCTATCTCTGTAAAAGCTGATGAAAACTTTTTTCACGTTGGAGATCATCTGCTTCATTTGAGCACAATAGGGCAGCGGATCTGGGGGAGGAGAACAAAATATGGGTTGGACATCTTTCAGCTGGCAGAGCAGATTATCAATGAGCACTACAGCTGCACTATTTGAAATGTCTTTAAATTTGGCATGCTTCCGTTTCCTTATTCATTTTCTTTCTTTCCTGACTGTTCCAATCATAGTTTCTTGTTTCCGTTGAACAAAACTAGCAGTTAGTGGTCAGTTAGATATCAGTTAAGCACCGGAATGTATTCATTATAAACAGGCACTTCCCAATCTAGACCAGGACTCATGTGTCTTAGCCTTTCTTGCTCTAGTCTAGACAAATGTTGAGGTGAAAAGACTTGTTTTACAAGTAAAAGGCAATATGGGAAAATATTTTTATAGGAAATGTGCCTGAAATCTTCAAATCATTCCAGAGTGATATAAAGTTCAAGGTCATTAAATTTAGCATACTAGAGAGGATAAATGAACACATTTAGATTTATACCTGGTTTTAATATGAGATGTGTGTGTTCTTTATTGTATTTTTAATTCTATGTGCCTCTCTCTGATACTACTTTGCAATGGGAAGCTGACAAATACTTTTAATAAAATATTTATTGTGCCTGTAGATTGGGGATGCTTGGGAGACATTAATCCCTTTGTTTTTGAAAGGTTGCTTTTTCCTGCATTGCCAATATTGCTATATCATATGAAGAATGAAACTGATAATTGACAAATGCTTTGCTTTTTCATATTTTAACTGTGTTGTATCCAAAGGTCAGCCTTTGGTCTTTGTTAAATCTTCCATCCATTAATTGTGGGACATATCTTGGGCTTTCTCCCATCTGAAATGATGTCCCTGGTTTATTCTTTGCATTGTAGTCCTACTCGTCCAACACAGACAATGCTTAATTTCAAGAAAAGAGATGCTTGGTCCAGTCATGTCTGGAAACACCCCCTTTATATCTGAAAGTCCTTTGCCATTATCCCTGATGTGTGGAAACTCTCTGGTAGTTGCCCAGTGGTGAGACAGGTGAACTCTACACCTGTGTAGAGGCACTTGTCTGTTTTTACCACACATGTTCCGGGACCGACATTGAAAACAGATGTCTGGGCTGAAGCTTGGCAAAATTAAGTACTGAGCACAGTGATGCATATACAGTTCCCAAGTAATGAATGAGAACAACTTTGCTGCAGGAAGCAGGGACACTGCTGTGGGAAAGCATCTGTTCATTGCTAGAAAGGAAAGATACATCAGGGTAGCTGTCTGCTTCTGTGAGGCAGAGCGCATGCTAAATAAGATACTGTATTTTTTAAATGAGAGTATATTTTTAAAAACGTGTGTTGAATTTTGTATTGATATAATAAAAACACTGCATAAATATATAATATAAAAGGATAAAAGTAGCAGCTCACCAAGCAGTGTTGTGTGGATTATAAACAACAGAAAAGCAAGGCTCCAAGCATCTGACCAAGTAGTGCAAATGGGCTTCACACTTTGAAGCTCACACACCTTAATTGTCTGCCAAGGAGAGCCTTTAAACAACATCAGCCTCAAGTATGTGATGTTTTCAGGACTTAACTCCATTCCTCATAGAAGCATTGCTAATAGTACTGTTTGCTCTCTAAAGGTACTCTTGATATCAGCTAAAAATATAGAGCAGTATATGCTGCTCCTGTTCCACTACATTGAGAGACTTCCGTTTGCAAAATGGAGCTTTCCCCTCCTTTTCCTGGCAGTCGCCATGTGCCCCCAAAATCTGCTCTAGAGATTTCGGAAAACCTCTGGAGCAGAGCTGAGTGGGGGATGGAGAAGAGGAAACCCTAAGCTTTTAGTGTTGTAGCTGCACTTCTCTGGAATCATGTTCCAATAGAAATTAGACAAGTGCATATCCATATTGCTTTTAGGGTGCAATTGAAAACTTACCCTTTTAAGTGGATTTTCCTTGGTGTGTATTATGTTGTAATACATACTGAAATTGTGTAACTTTACATTTGTAGGATTTGGTGTGTTCACATTTTTTTCCTATTATACATATTGCTTTTAGAAACCTGTATTGTGCATGACTTTGGGAACATTTTTGTTTGGAGGCAGTTTATAAATGCTTCAATAAATTTCTGTTGGTGCATAATTCACAGAATCGAAAAAAAATTTTATTGATTGGTTTGGAGCATTATTTATTGCAAATACAATTTGTCAGCTACATATTTGTGAGGCAGTTATCTCTCTTTGGTACCTGCTTTTGTTCTGCGAAAGGCATTTCACTAATCAGTATTTTCATCTCTGATGTCATCTCTGATGTCGGAAATGGATTAAAGGGGGGAACTTGTGGCAGAACAATGTGTGTATGTGTTCTCTTTGCATTAGAGGAACAGAGAGAATATTTGGTGCTAAGCGCTCGATTGATAGAATGTGGCACGGCTCCTTTAACCTCCTGCCAATCTTCATGACAGAAGACAATGTAAACGGTCTTCTCTGTGATGAGCATTTCATGGGAAGTCGTGCGTTTTAATTGAGTCAACGTTTCACATCTGTTCTGTGTCATGACAACTTCCTCACGGAACTCGGCTGAGGGGGAAAGAAAAGGGAGGAGAAATGAACTGCCTTACTTTTTCTGCAAGAGTGCCTAAGGGAATTATGAGCTGCAGTGATTTTAAAACAGATGCTAACGTCATGGCTTGATAACTTACCATAGTACAAAAGTGTTTTTACTTGCTGTTAAGCTTCTCAGTTGTCTTTGTCAAGGTCTGAAACCTGGGGCTAATTTCATGTATAGATTTACCTCAACAGGAGAGCTTGTAAATTATTCTTGTGGAATAAAAACAAAACAAAACAAAAAACCCAATTTTGGTCTGAAATATGCACACACTTAATAATAGTAGTAGTAGTAGTAGTAGTAGTAATAATAATAATAATAATAATAATAATAATAATAATAATAATTTATTATTTGTACCCCGCCCATCTGGCTGGGTTTCCCCAGCCACTCTGGGTGGCTTCCATAGAAACCAAAAAACACTAAAATATCATACATTAAAAACTTCCCTGAACAGGGCTGCCTTAAGATGTCTTCTGAATGTCAGGTAGTTGTTTATCGTTTTGACATCTGATGGGAGGGCGTTCCACAGGGCAGGCGCCACTACCGAGAAGTCCCTCTGCCTGGTTCCCTGTAGCTTTGCTTCTCACAATGAGGGAACCTCCAGAAGGCCCTCGGCGCTGGACCTCAGCGTCCGGGCAGAATGATGGGGGTGGAGACGCTCCTTCAGGTATACTGGGCCTTAAGAAGTTCAGCGAATAGGTTTTCTGACTGTTTTGTTGTTCATGGATCTTTTCTGCAAATTAAAAAATAGATATAATAATAATAATAATAATAATAATAATAATAATAATAATAATAATAAATACGTGTTTTTCATTATCACACAAGATTTCTGTGTGCTTTGGGCCGGACAACTCATTCACATGTATTTTAATAGAGACGGAGGATCAGAAATCGTTGTAGCTTGTTCACATAGACTGGGTTAACTTTAAATACCCTTGAAAAACTAAATTTTAACTTCTTATATTAATAAAGACTCATGTAAAGCAGAAAAATCAAGCCACAATATTTATTATAGCTCTTTAGCTGTAAGCATCCTCCTCTTGGGAATGTATCTTTTCCTAATCCCATGGAAAGTAAATGAACTTGCAGAAGAACAATAAAGTACTTGCATTGTTTTCAGTAGGACTGATGTTTATAGATGTTGGTCATTTACTTGAATGTTGTAGACTTTATATAAAGAATAAAAATAAAACAGCCCCTTCTTACAGATTTACTAACAGACACAGCACAAAAGGAAGAGGGGTGTGCAGGATGAACAAAACAAGCAAACCCAGGCACCAGTATATTACTGTCTCAATAATGAAAAGCTGTAATGGAGAAAGATCAGGTAGGCAAGGAGCAAACCTTCAATTGGAGCCTTAGCTGAGGGCCTTTCTTTCTCACGTTCTCATGCTCCTATCTTATAATATTTAATCAGGCAGTGTGTTATCAAATTAGAAAACACTGTAATGAGTGAAAGTAGCAATGGGATGTGAAGAAATTCAGCCCAAGAGGAATGAAGTAGAAGTTGGGAAGAGTAATAGGAAGAGACTATAAATTAAAGACTATAAATTAAAATCATAGTTTGTACATAATTAATATCTTGGCTTATGTGAATTCTAACCATTAGTTATGCTCCTGCAGCCTTGGAAAGTGAGTAAGTGATATAGAATACGGGTTTTGAAAATTACAGTTGAATACAGTGTTAGACAACTGCTAGCAAACCAACATATTATGTATTTCCTATGTATGCTAGTTTTTTATTTTTCTGAACTTCTTAATTAGCGTAATTAATATCTTGTACCACTATGCTGAAAATGCTGTCCAGCACAGGGCTGACTTTAGAACAGGTCTCCCATTGAGAATAATTGTTTAAAACAAAAAGTGGCGGGGAGGGGAAGGCAACCTAAATTATACCAACTTAGCCACTTTTGAAGTGGTAAGTGCTGCATTATTACAAAAGCTGTTTTTCTTTGCCTTTGTTCTGTCATTACCCAGGATGAGATTGTTGTTTTATAAACAGTGTGCAGTACTGGGTGCCAGATGAAAGCATAGCCAGGAGATTAGATTACATTATAAAGGGAAAGACACAGGAAGATGCATTGAGAATGGATCTGTTGCTAACCACCAGGTAATTATCAAGGTCCATAATTATAAAGGGGTAGCCTTCTTTCTCATGTCTGTTTTTAAATGATAGATGTGATTAAGAGCAGATTGGTTACCCCAACCCCCACCCCTCATATAAACAGTCTGTTCTTTTCTAGGTTTTGTAGCAAAAAGGTAAAGGTATTAAAGGCACTCCAAAATCATGATGTATTCCCAACAGCAAGCTAATTTCTAAGTAAAGTAGCTGTTATATAGGGCTGATGATGCCATTTTGTATTTTTTTGTGAGCTGTTATCTGATACCTACCAATTAGTATTTTTCAGCAATCCTCTTCTTTTAAATTAGAAATGCAGAAGTAGAAGCCCACCAAATCCCAATCCAACTCTTTTGTTCTCAGAAAATAAAAATTCCTTTCAGTGTTGAAGGTTGGTTGAAACTTCCTTTGCTGCCTAAAGGCATCCTGTATCTTGGTGGTTCTAGAACAGACATGGGGAACTTGCAATCCTGCTGATGTTTTTAAACTACATCTCCCATCATCCCTAACCATTGGTTCTGTGGACTGTTGCTGATGGGAGTCTGGCAATATCTGGATTCCCACGGATTCACCATCTCTGCTCCAGGTAATCACTAAGCAAGAGGTGCTTGTGAAGATTTGTGCTGCATCCCAGGAGCTCATTCCAGGTTTCAACTACCGGTACCCAGGGTGACCCAACAACCCCTTGTATTGGCTGAAGGAAAGAAAGCACTGATAGATAGATAGATAGATAGATAGATAAATTTATTGTCATTGTCCGTATATACACAGTATACACAACAACGAAAATCAAACACCCAAGACCGGATTCACATACACACATACATACACATTTGCACGTATCTCCAACACTCTCATCCTCTTCAGACATAATCTATTAAAACATAACATAATCCAGAATATAACATAACCTATTAGAAGCATAGCATAACCTAAAACCTATCTCATTCCTTACTACTCACTGCTTGCTATTTCTTGCAACTGGCCCTGAGATCATTATTTAGTGCAATCAGAGCTCTTGGATAGAAACTATTCAGAAGGCGTGTGGTTCGTGTTTTCATTGTCCTGTATCTTCTGCCCGAAGGCAACAGTTCAAAGAGGTTGTGAGCAGGATGGGTGGGATCTCTCAGGATATTGTGTGACTTCTTCAAGCTGCGAGACGTGAAGATCTCATCCAGGGTTGGTAGTTGGAGCCCAATAACATTCTGGGCAATTTTAATTATTCTCTGTAAAGCTTTTTTATCCATTTCAGAGCTGCTCCCATACCACGATAATATACTATAGGTTAAGACACTCTCAATGGTACTGTGATAATAGGACAGAAGTAGGTGCTGAGATAGATTCAATCCCCTGAGCATTCTCAGGAAATACAACCTCCCCTGCACCTTCCTCACAACCATATTAATATTTGCAGTCCATGAGAGGTCCTCAGAGATGTAAATGCCCAGGTATTTAAAACTACCAACCCTCTCCACCTCCTCACCATTTATGTGCAATGGTAAAAATACACTTTTCTTTCTCCTAAAATCAATTATGAGTTCTTTGGTTTTTTTGGTGTTAAGCATAAGATTATTTTCTTTACACCATTGAATTAACCCCTGTACTTCTTTCCTATAAGCAGCCTCATCATTCTCACTAATGAGCCCCACCACTGTTGTATCATCCGCAAATTTGATGATTGTGTTGGACTTATACAGTGGGGTGCAATCAAATGTGTACAGGGAATAGAGAAAGGGGCTTAACACACACCCCTGAGGGGCTCCTGTGCTTAATACTAGAGTAGAAGAATAGTAAGGTCCCATTCTCACTGTCTGCGGCCTATCGGTCAGGAAATTCCTTACCCACAAACAGATCTTCTGATGTATACCCAAATTGGTCATTTTAAGGAATAACCTGTCTGGTAGAATTGTATTAAAGGCAGAACTGTAGTCCACAAACAACAGCCTTGCGTAGGTTCCCTGTCGTTCTAGATGACTCAGTACAGTATGGACAGCGATGGAAATAGCATCATCAGTAGATCTATTTCTTCTGTATGCAAACTGGAACGGGTCTAGAGTGGATGGAAGACCAGCCTTAATATAATCTAGCACCAATCTCTCAAAGCATTTCATAACGACAGATGTTAGGGCTATTGGTCTGTAGTCATTGAGAGATACCACCACTGACTGTTTAGGGACTGGCACTATAATCGATGTCTTCAGGCAGGTAGGGACAGAACCCTGCAACAGGGATAGATTAAAAATGTCCGTAAATACACCAGCTAATTCTGCAGCACAGTCCCTAACCAACATAATTACATCAATGCACACACACCAGCACATATCCACATCTTTCATGTGCAGGTATAGGGTGGTATACAAATAAAATTAATGAATTGATGTCCAGTGTCTGCAGAAGCCTCATTAGAATTCAGATTTGGGGAAGGAGGTTGTTTTCAGACAGACAGCTTCATGCGTACACATGCGCACAGAGAAATAAGTCCACTTTTTTCAGTAAGGGTCAACATAGTGAAGTGAGTTGAGGGTTGAACTTAGGCTAATGAGACCCGTGTTCATTTCATTTTTTTATTTCACTTTTATTTTGTATACTGCCTTTCTGTATTACTATATGCAAGGCAGTTTACAAGCTGAAGAAACAACAAAGATCACACACTTTATAACAATCTGATCCAAGACAGAAAAAGTCATAATAAAAACATAACTTTAAAATAAACAACACATCAAGTAATAGTCAATAATACAATACAATACAATACAATACAATACAATACAATACAATACAATACAATACAATATCACACAATGAAATTAAATATCAGTGAATAATAATTAAAAAGAAATTCACACTTAACAATTATAATAAATAATTACTAAACTATAATCAATATGTATTGTGACTTGCTATTATTTTTAAAGTACCACTATGCATACTAAACCATGTAAAGGGATCAAATTGATAAAGACCTGCAATTTATGAAATTATTATAAATAATTAAATCTCTGGACTTCTCTTCCCAGCTACATCTAAGAAAGACTCCTAAGGCTGGAGGGTAATAATAATAATAATTTTTATTTATATCCCGCCCTCCCCAGCCGAAGCCGGGCTCAGGGCGGCTAACAACACTAAAATAGTGCAACATTCTAAAAACATTATAAAAATTAATTAAGATCAAAATTGATGGCAACCATAGGGCAAGGCAGGCGGAAAAAGCCGTTGCCTGATGACAGGCACAAATGTTCAAAGTACAGCTGGTCTGTGAAACTCACCAGGTGACTTTGTGTAGTTCCTGCCTCTCAGCCAAATATACGTCACACAGATGAGGCAAGGATACAGTTAGAAGGAGAATTATATATGTTGCCTTGAGCAGTCAGGAAGAAAGGCATAATATAAATTTAATAGAGAAGTTTACTCTCTGGTAAGCGTGCCTCAGATTCATAGCTTTAATGGCAAAGAGGTCATCTGGTTATGCACTTGGTTTTTGCTTTCAAGTTCCCTATTCAGCTTGAATTGTTGAGGAGAAAGTAGGATATGCCATAATGAAATTTCCACACTTCACCAGCTGAATCCTCCTGATCATGGACCTCCTAAAATCTGTTTAAAGATGGCAGCTAATGGGGCCCTCATAAAATCTAGGCACCCTCTGCCCCCCTGTAATTTGAACACCCTCCTTATTAAAATAATTAAAATGTGTTAAATTTCAAATTAGACTTCATCATCCCTTCTAAGATTCCTTTTCTGAGCATCTTTAATACAAACAATTAAAATTGTAAGCTGCTGCTTCCCCTGTGTTGTTCTTTATATTAACTGTTGATTCCCCTCTTTCCGCCAATGTATGTTAGAGCATCTGTTGACAAAACTCGACAAACTTTGCAATTGTGTAAATGGGTAAGGACAAGATGACAAGATAATTTAAGTGCTCAATGAAAATCATGTGTAGAATGTTGTGTATGCAAGTCAGACAATGTACAGTCAGAGCTTCAAAATAGAGAAACAGGCAACTTTAAGTAGATTAAGAAGGTCTTCAGTGGCTTAACATAATGTGCAACAGTAATTTGAAAAGTAAATAAAACCATTAAAAATCATAATGTGTAATAAACTGATCAATTTCTGCTTGTTTTGTATTATCTCCATAATAAGATGTAGTGTATAACCACACAGACATGTTTTGAGCTACATGAGGTCTGAAACTTTGCAGGAAAAAATTCTGAAAAGTTACTGTTTCTGCTGGAATTACCTACATGTGCCAGTCCTGGCACTGCCAGATTTATTTATTTTTGTGAGTGTTTTAGGTTTTGGCACTGTCATATCATTTTATTGCTGCTGGTAGTTATCATTATTGCTTTCTACAATTTATATCATTACTCTTACTTTTTACATTTTCTGCAGGATTTCTAGACTACATTTAAGTGATCAGCAAAATATACTGAGGCCTGATGTCTTAATGCTAGTAACTATGCTCTGAATTTCAGTCTTCAAGGGCTATATAATCTGTTTAATATTAATCCCTAAAACAATATTGAAAAAGTAGGTCACTTTTATTCCTATTTTTACTGGTGTAAAGCTTGCCCAAGGCTGCTAATGATTTTGTGACTGAGCAGAGATTTACACCAAGGTTCCAAGTCTACATTCTCTCTACTGAACCACAAAACTTCACACAATCCAAGTGGTGAAGTTTTATAATACTACTCATAATTTCTCTGTGAAATTTCTATTCAGGGTACACAGTTGGTAGGGGAAAATTTGCATCAGTTACTTCTTCATCTGGCCTCCTTATCTGAAAATGTAATCTTTTAACCACCACACAAGTTCATTGTCATGATACGCATTCATTCATGCTTCATTTCCCCTGAGTGTATTATTATGATTTCACTTGAACCTTTATAAATGCAGCCTCAGCAATATAGCTATGGTATTGCACTAGCCACTGAAAAAAACTAGCTTATGCTTGGGCTCCATATTGCATTAGTAGCCTATGGAGGATCTAGATTACATGATGAGATTCAATTTTTCCAGTCCTGTACATCAGAAGAACTGGTGGAGCTTTTAGTGCACCTGCACAGGAGTGTCGCCGATCATATACTTCTTGTGCCCAATCAATGCATTACAACTGGCAGTGACTCAGTAATCTGAATTACTCTCCTCCAGTGACATGCCAGAATTTTCATGATAACTGATATTTCATTTACACCTGGAAAGACCTATGAAGGCATATTAGAGTTACTGGAAATTAGTTATTATTCATTGAATAGGAAAAACTTTTCCTATTCACAATGTGATGTTTTTTATAAGTAGGACTGAGCCAGTCAGTGTAGCCATGAGTAATGGGAATTATAGTCCAACCAGATTTGGGGGGCTGCAGCTAGCTACCCCTGCTGTAACTACAGTAGAATTGTGTGGAGTTCTGAAACCCTGGAGAGCTTCTGACATTCAGTGTAGACTGTACTGAGACAGTTGGACCAATGATCTGATTATGCATAAAGCAAATTCCTATCTTTCTACTTTTTTGGCTGCTTAACAAAGTTGTGTTTATTGCCATGTGTGTATCCTTCTTCCTTAGAATATAGAAGCCAAGTCACTCTGTATATTCCTTAGTTTATATGTTCACCATATTTAGCACAATCCTGAGTTTAGAAATGTGCCTGAATGCAGCTTTAAAGAAATGTAAAGGAAGCAGCACTCCTTCCTTTAGCTATTACTGTTGCACTGTTTCAGTGTGACTCATTCAGTTCTTTAAAAAGAAATGAGAGATAGTGGCAGGCAAGCAGCCTGTGTGACAGACTATATTGTGTCTGGTAATCAAACATGCCTATAGTATTTTTCCCCCCTGTGAGGAACTACTGAGTTAGTTCTTCCTTGCATCCTGATTAGGGAGGCAGACTGTAAAAGGAAGACGACTTGTGCTTAATAAGCATTTTTCCATCAATAGCTTTGAAAGTGCCTGCCAGCCCTAGCAAGCTTTGTGCTCTGATTTGTTTATCATCACTTCCTTCCTATGAAACAGAATCAAAGCTCTGGTGGGGGAAAAAAACCAAAACAAAGCAAAGGCAAAATACACATTTGGGTGGGATTTAACGGCTTGGAGGCTGAATGGGTTTAGAAAAGAAAATCATTTGATGCTGTAGGTTAGTTTATTTATGCAGTAGAGAAGGCAGGAAAAACCCAGTTGCTAGAGTGCCAACTGCATTCAGTGTGGGTGTTTGTGTGGCTCAGGCAGACTTGCTGCATTATTCCTGTTGCACTATAGGAAAATTCCACTGCTGCTGTGAAAAGGGCATACTGGGTGTTAGCTGAGTCGTTGGTTTGAGGAGCTTAAAGTGCTAAGGCGAACATTTCAGTCATTGCCTACCTGCCCCCTTGCACCAATTTTCTTCACTAGCTGGCTCTATTGCCTGAGTACTTTACTGTTTTCTCTGCCTTGCTGTAATTGGGTCAAGATGCATGGTAAAAAACAAAACAAAACCAGGAATGCTCTGGCAGCTTACTAGAAGGCCTAGAGCAGCTAGTTTTCTCAGTACTGTGTAACTGCATTTTTCTGCTGAGCATCCCTTAAGCTTTTCTTACATATACATTTGATGTCCTTTGTTGTGCTTCCTGCCTCTGCTTGATGTGAAATTGTACCAAGATGCAGTAATCTAAACTGAAGCTTCAAATAACGCTGTGAAACAGCTTCATGGAAACCTTAAACTGGCCAGGGATTTTTGTGGTTGAACTGGTCTCCTAAAAGCACAACGCTGCTTGAAAACTATTGAGCAGGGACCAATTTGCTGGGAGTCTTTCCTGCATGAACTCCATTGGAACTCATGGCAGCTGTGCAAATGAAATTCCCAGTGATGACAGTTCCCACAAGAGGTGGTGGACTTTCCTTCCTTGGAGGTTTTTAAACAGAGTTTGGATGCTTATCTGCCGTCTATGTTCTAGCTGAGATTCCTGCATTGCTGAGGGTTGGACTAGATGATCCTTGGGATCCCTTCCAACTCTACAGTTCTATGACTACCACATTTTTAAAGAGTTGGTAGAAACTAACTGGTTTTCTTAATCTGACTAAATACAGCACTCAAACAAATGTAGTTACTTCCACAGTGTTTTCTTATGTCCTGATGTGCAGTGGGGAATATCTGTGCATTTGCCCTTTCTAGGAGTCAATGGGAAGCCTCTGCTTGCAGTGAGCTTTCAATTATATTAATTGCTTACTATAGGAACTTGACACTGGAGCCGTATTACATTTTTCATTCATTCCATGTTTTGACAGATGATACTGTTGCAGGTTCTTCAGTAGCTTCATGTTGAGTTTGCAGCATCACTTAAGCAGAGATCCTGGAAAGTTTGTAACTTCCATAGCAAGGTTTGGGTGACTAGCAGCTGATGATGAACTGATATGATAAAGGCAAAGGCGAAGTGGCTGTGGTAATTGTTGTGTTGTCTGTGTCTCAGGAAGAGGTGTGTCTGTCTCTTGCCTGCAGTAAAACTGATGACACATCCTGATAGACAAGTGCTACACAAAGACAGAAAGGAATTTATAGGCACCTGAAGGCAATACAAGCCGATGATGAAAGGCGTTCTCAATGTTAGACACTAATTCATAGTGAAATGAAATCCTGCATGGGCTTTGTGTCTGCAATAGAGCTTCCAAGGATGAAAGCCCCCAAAAAACTTTCAGATGGGAGCAAGTTGTAATTCAAGTGTAGTTCTGGTGCCACACTGAAGTTCACAAAAGAAAAAAACAACTATTAATTAGAATTCATCTGAAAAGTTCTTATTATAGCTTCCTTTGTTGCCTGTGGCTCTTTTTATACTATTGCATTCTGCCCTCAAGTATTCTTGGTGACTTGATTTTTTACTTTTTGGCTTCCTCTCTGATAAATCATTTTCATACATTAATAACATCAAAGCATGCACTTGAAGTATCCCCCCCCCCCAATTAGAAGAGAAATTGGTGAGATTATTTTTTTAATACTGGGGTATTATAAACCTTTCTCATCTCCACTTTTTTTTTCTGGAGCTGCATGATACTCAGAAGGAAGGAGATAGCCATTCAGTTCTTCTGTCAAAGGGTGCAACAGTAGCTTTCCCACAAGGGAGCAATAAACCATCCATTATGCCCCTTTGTGGCAGTCTTTGACAAAGTGATTAAAGTGGAATAGGCAACACCGGCTTCAGCAGAGCTTCCTGTATATTTGCCTCAAAATCCTAGCTGAAGTGTCAGGAAGCCATGAATATACTCTGCTGTTCTGCTTACTCATACAGATAGCCTGCTTCTTCAGCTGCTATTTGAGCAGCTACAACCAACATCTTTTTATCTGGAAAAGACATGGCATCTGCTGAAGCTGACGTGTGTATGGTAACCAAGGATCAGTTGTACAAGACCATCATCTCAGCAGCACTCCTAGCAGACTCATCATTGGATGCTGTGCAGTAGTCTGCTAGAATGATGGTGCCTCACACAATAGCATGCAAGAACACCTGGCTGTGCTATTGGAGAAGGGGTTTAAGAGTCTGGTCCACAGGCTCACCTTGCCAGAGTTCCATTAATCAGAACTAAAGTGTTTCTAGAGCTGTGGAAGTCACTTAACAATAGAATTTAAAATGAATATAAGAAATAATATGTGTTTTTATTTTTTTTTATTTTTTAGTATTGTAGTGTGTTTTGTTTTGTGTGTTTTACATGTTATATTTGTTATAAATGTGGAAAACTAATAAAATTTTTGGAAAATAAAATATGTGTTTCTAGAGCCTCTAGAAGCAAACCTAGTGGAGACAAAGGATAACAAGAAAACGTACCTCTTTGCACAAGAAGCGAGAGAAGATGACCGGAACACTATACAGTCATACTTCTTGTTACATTTGCTTTAGGTTAAATCTTTTCAGGTTGCGTCCTGCGGCGACCTGGAAGTAACGGAATGGATTACTTCTGGGTTTCGCCACTCGCGCATGCACAGACGCTCAAAATAACATCATGCACAGAAGCAGCAACCCATGCACACGCAGATGCTCAGGTTGCGAACGGGGCTCTGGAATGGATCCCATTCACAACCAGAGGTACCACTGTATTCCTTTGGTTATTAGAAGCCCTCCAGGGGACAGATCAGAACTATGTAGTAACAGGCCAGGCTGGCTGGCAGAATTTCAACAGTCTCACAATCCGTAACCCTTAACGCTCAACAACTTCCCCAGAGAAGGAAAGAGATCCCAGTGTATGTGATGGCGCATTAGCCTGCCATCCCACCATGACTGAAGGATGCCTTCTCCAGTTCACCACAGGGTGGCAAAGGTCCAGTTCGGATCACTGCTTACTAGAAACAGTATCCGAGGGTTATGTTGTGGAAGACTGTACCAGCTATCAGATTCACTAGCTCGCTTTAGTCAAAGAACTCAGCCAAGCACACTACAATTTGTTAATCAGTCTATCATCTGATCCAAATAGGTTTCATAAAACTCAACCCCAATAAACTGCATCAACCCAAGGTTTACTCAGTATTCTTTTACAGTACCCAAGAAAAACAGGGATGTGTGGGCTCAAATGGCTAACCCAGGGTGTGAAGGAGTGACACTTCTGACTGTAAATTCTAAAGTCAATCCTAGCATCTGTCAGCAAGGATGACATCTTTCTGGCTTCAGTGGACCTGTCAGAAGCCTATCTCTACATCTCCATACATTAGGTGTATACAAATTCGCTTTGCTTAACCTGCATCCGGCAGCATAACCAGTACAGATCCCTACCATTTGGTTTGACACTGCCCCTGCCGCCCAAGTTTTTACCCTGCCACATTAGAGCCTTGGTTAGCACACTTCCACTTACAGGGAAATTCTTTCCATACTCATGTCTACAAACACATGTTTGTGATAAACCCTTCATTTCCCTAAAATAATTCAGCATATGGGGGTATGGATAACATTGCTTCTTCAGTCAATTGTGTCAGGCTATAAATTTTCAGCATTGCTCCTTTTGTTGGGGGCAGGGGTGGGTTGATGCTCTGAAATGGTTTAGAGTCTAATTCCAGGTGATTAGGTTTTCATTTTCTTTTACATATCATTGTTTAAATTCTGCTGCTTTGACACATTGTGTCCTAGAGCACTACCTGTTTACAATTCAGTACTTCCATTAGCTTAAGGCCCAGCTAAGCCGATCCTGTTCAGTGTTAATAAATGCCTTGCTTTTTGACAGATGTTGCAGAAAGACCCTGATGGATGTGACAACTTCAGCCTTAATGTGGTAGTGATGAGAGAGGATACATAACTTGTCAGCTGTTGGGAGAACCAGGGTTCACTTCTCTTTCAGTAGAGCAAGATGTGCATTGCTTTACACTCTATCATGTAGTTTGAAAAGGAGGAAACTAAGGCAAGATGCAATAATCTATAGTCTTCTGGTCTTTCTATTTTAGCTGATTAAATGTGGCCTGAGGGTTTCATGTATAATGACCTTTAAAAACATTGCACATGGTAGAACTGAATGAAATACATTGCTGCATACTGTTGCAGTGGATGTGATTGGCAGAATAACTAAAATGGAGATAATTTCTATTGTATTAAGAAAATCTTTAATAAATACTTATATGCAAAAAAAATAAAATAATAAAATAAAATGGAGATAATTTTATTATTTAGTACACCTGTCCCCCTGGTTGCTTTCAAAGGGCAGCTTTGATGGAATTATTTATTTAGGTTTGTTAGGCTGAGGAATGGTGACTGAGTGGCCCACTGTCAACCCAGAAAGCTTCATAGATGAGCAGTGATTTGAATCTTGGGCTTCCTGAACAAAATCAACATTATTAAAAAGAAGCTAAAAGCAGCCTTTGGGATCAGACTGTATTTAATTTAGCATCTTATTTTTCTGATGCCTATGGGAAGCCCAAAAACTGCAACAGCCCTCCTCCTACTGTTCTTACTCAGCAACTAGTATTCAGAGGCATATTGACTCTGAACCTGTCGGCAATATATAACCATCATTACTAGAAGCAATTGATAGCCTTGTCCTCTGATTTTTTCTAATTTCCTCTTAAAGCTGTCCAAGTTTTTAAAATCATTATATGTAGTGGCAAATTCTATAGTTTAACTTTGTACTGTGTGAATAAGCGCTTTGTTTTGTCTGTCCTGAATCTTCCGCCATTCACCTTCATTGGGTGACCCTTGGTTCTAGAATTCTGACGGAGAGAGTGTTAAGCTTTCTCCGAGAGCCTGTCTAACCCAATAGAAGCCATAGGCGGTGAGCCAGAGGGGGAGGCAAGTGCCCCTGCTCGTTGGAGAACTCCTGTGATTACTTGAATGAAAACCACTTTTCACATACAAATTATGACTAAATTGTAAACTGGAAATTAAAATAAGGCTGCTATCACATGAAAATCAGTTCCAAAAAAATTACAAGGCTTATTTCAAAACAAGTAAGTTTAGGAGCTGCCAAAGAGTGGAGAATATTCTCCAGAGAGAGATGGGCTGCATTCATATTCCCATTTACTGTGCACTCACTTCATTTCCAATGCTGGGTTTTTAATTCACATCAGGTCATCCAAAAAGTATCCTCTACTTTTTCTTTTAGCCTTACTGTTTCATGCATTGTTTCTCAAACCAATTTCACACTGATTGGAGTCCTTAAATTATTCCTAATTTGGTCTCTAATCAAGGTGCGAACACCTTTTTATGTGATGCCTCCATCAGTGTCCCCTAGTATGTACACAAACAAAAGCAAACATAAAAAATTCCTTCCAGTAGCACCTTAAAGACCAACTAAGTCAGTTCTTGGTATGAGCTTTCGTGTGCATGCACACTTCTTCAGATTTCGTGCATGCACACGAAAGCTCATACCAAGAACTGACTTAGTTGGTCTTTAAGGTGCTACTGGAAGGAATTTTTTATGTTTTGACTATGGCAGACCAACATGGCTACCTATCTGTAACTAAAAGCAAACATAACACTGATGAAGCTGTGCTGATGTGATTGGGGAGAAGTGCTGTGAGAAGCAGAAATAAACCAGAAAAAGGATAAAAGAAGGGCAGGGAGGTGGCATCTGGTTTGTAAACCATGGCTTTTGAGTGTGTGTCAGTTGTATCTGCTCTGTGGACTACAGAGCCTGCACTAATCCTGCGCTGGCTGACACTTTGTAGATTCAGTGAGCTGGGACAAACAAGAGTGCACTGTGGAATGTTTTTGGTTTAACTTCATTTCCTAAAGCTCTTGAGGCTAGTGCCATGCGATTGCTTCCGTAAATAATGCTTGTAGCATTTTGTAACTTCTTGGTTGGCAGCACTTTCTGGTGTTTTGTGACATTTTAATTAAGTAATGGAATAATTTTAATGAAGGATTCTAATGTTGAATTATATTTAGATTATTTGTACTGTTTTGCATGTGTTGCTTATATTTCCCAGGAAGTATAACATGTTGTGTTTATCTCCTGACATAAGCAAGACTAAACAAAGCTGTAAACAGTAATGGCTGCAATTATTTCTCTCAACGTTTGATTTTAAAATTAAACACTGGAAATGTATTAAAAGGCCCTTATATAATAGGACTTTATAATACTAAAAAGTATAATGAGCCTAAAAATGTGTAGAGGTTCATCGTAAGTAATGCAGGAGGTAAAGTATGTGCCAAAAATGATATATTATTAGTAAAATAATATGAAAGTGCATGATATCAGGGGAAATTGTATACTAAAGTGTATAATGGGAGAGATGTGAGACTGAAATTAACTAATACTTTTCACTACCTTTATTGAGAACAAACCCATGGTTTCCTGAGCTCAGATGCAATGTGCCAACGGTTTGTTCTTTATCCTTTTTCTCATGAAGGAGGATAAGACGGGAGGGGAAGGAATTGAGTTCTAGGAATGAAATGTTTCCAATAATCTAAACTGGTTTGGATGCTTATCTAAACTGGGCCAATTGGTGCCATGTACTATAGTACTTTGTATGGTGAGAATTTGTGGACTCCCTGTTCTCACCTTTGGAACCAGGTGCTTTGAGAGGGTTCTGATGAAACCACAGCTCCACATCTTTTCATTCAAGCCTTTAATGTAGCTCCAAAGGTATATCCCGGACACACTGACCAGATGTCTGGAAGCTGTGGCTGGATGGCTGTGTGGGAGCCGGTTGAAGTTAAATCCTTCAAAGACAGAGGTCCTCTGGCTAGGTCGGGACGGCATGGGGGCTCAACCTGTGCCAGTGCCTTCTGCCAAGAGTTTGGGTGTAACCTTCGACGCTTCCCTCTATGGAGGCACAGGTCGCAGCTACTGGAAAGGCAGCATTTTTCTATCTCCGCATATTAAACGGTTGGTCCCTTACCTTTCCCACCCTGATCTGGCCACAGTGATCCATGCAATGGTCATCTCCAGGCTTGACTACTGTAACTCACTCTATGCAGGGCTGCCTTTGAAGTTGTCCCAGAAACTCCAGTGGGTGCAAAATGCCGCAGCGAGGCTCCTTACGGGGTCCTCACCGCGGGACTGCATTTACCCAGTTCTTTCCCAACTGCACTGGCTCCCTTTGTGGCCTAGGACTGTCGTACCTACAGGACCGCCTCTCCTGGTATGCCCCGCGGAGCAACACTCTAGAGGTCCCAGGCCCTAAGGAAGTCAGATTAGCCTCAACCAGGGCCAGGGCCTTTTCAACACTGGCTCCAGCCTGGTAGAACACTCTGTCTCATGAGACCAGGGCCCTGCGGGATCCGATTTCTTTCTGCAGGGCCTGTAAGACAGAGTTGCTTCGCCTGGCCTTTGGCTTGGAATCAGCCTGATCCCCTCCCCCTCTTTCCTTTTCCTTCTGTGATGGAACCCCTATTTGGGAACTTCTGGCCCACGTAGGACCAGTCTAGATAGTTGGCCTTGGTGAAGATTTGACGTTTTCTCCCCCCCCCCCCAAACAGTTTTTGATCTGGGCTTCCACTGAAATGAGGCTGCATTTTAAGTTGTACTTTAATCCTGTTTTTAAGTTGTATTTTAATCAATTGTTTTTATACCTGATGTTAGCCGCTTTGAGCCCGGTCTTGGCCGGGGAGGGTAGGGTATAAATAAAAATTATTATTATTATTACTATTACTATTATTATTATTATTATGAAGTTGCATACTTGATGCTGATATGTGCCATTTGCATGCTGTATTGATTGGCAGGTTGTATTGGATTCAAAGCACAAGTTTTCATGACACTTCTGTGCTTGGGCAGCTCCTGGACAGGCTCTGTTCTTTCTGGCTGCAATGCTGGATTTTAGGATTAGCCATTTAATGGCAATTTTCCATGTGTACTTCATGGGACATTTGGTTTAGGCAATAGGCTAATTAGTCCATAAACAGTATATAGCAAAGATCTCAAATTGGAGCCATGAGCAAAAGTATCATGCATATTGGTATCTTGTCTTTGAAGACCAAAAAAGGCATTTGAAAACCTCACATCAGATACCAATAAACAATCAGAGCAGGTGAAACCAACCATATAAAAAGGTACTGTATAATGTCACATGGTGATATTCTACTCCTATGTATGTAGGACTAACTACATTTTAGTTGAGATCATTACCTCTTCAGATTAACAAACTGACACTGGGGCATAAATTACTCTGATCTTGAATTTTAATTCAGAATTATCCTGTTTATCTGGATGTGTTGTACAAAGAAGCCTAGATCTGGGCTGGTGAGCAGGGAGCAGATGAAAATTATTGTGGCCCGTTGGTCCAGAAAGGGACCGCATATTGCATATGTTTTGTATGTCTCAGTAGTATCATTATTTATATATATTTTTATATCCATTCTAAAACTGGTGAATTTCATAGAAAATAATAATAGTAGACTGAATTTTGTTAGTATTCAGCCAATATAGACTCTAATCAGTGAAAGAACCTCTACTTATATATTAGGAACAGAATATAATTATAGTTTAATATAATTCTTAACAAAATATATATTTTATGTTCAATGCGCTCATAATTCTGAATAACTGCTTGTGAACTTGTGCCGTGAACAGAGTACAGTATTTTTTTTAGTACAGTGGTACCTCAGGTTAAGTACTTAATTCGTTCCAGAGGTCTGTTCTTAACCTGAAACTGTTCTTAACCTGAAGCACCACTTCAGCTAATGGGTTCTCCTGCTGCTGCGCCGCCGGAGCACAATTTCTGTTCTTATCCTGAAGCAAAGTTCTTAACCCGAGCTAATATTTCCGGGTTAGCATAGTCTGTAACCTGAAACGTATGTAACCTGAAGCGTATGTAACCAGAGGTACCACTGTATTTCAGTCTCTATATGAACATTCACTTATGCACTTTGACAGTATGACAGCGCAGTCTCATCTTACTATGCACAGTTACATTTGTATGTTCTCATAAGTGAACACTATGGGAATACAACAAAGTTATTGTGTGATACACATTGTGTTGTATTATACTGTATTTTTCGCTCTATAAGATGCACTTTGTCCCTCCTAAAAAGTAAGGGGAAATGTGTGTGCGTCTTATGGAGCAAATGCAGGCTGTGTAGCTATCCCAGAAGCCAGAACAGCAAGAGGGATCGCTGCGCAGTGATCCCTCTCGCTGTTCTGGTTTCTGGCTTAGCCGCACGAAGCCTCTTCAGGGCAGGGGGAGCCTTCCTCCTGCTGCCCTGAAGAAGCTTTGCGCAGCTATCCCAGAAGCCAGAACAGCAAGAGGGATCACTGCGCAGCGATCCCTCTTGCTGTTGTGGCTTCTGGGATTCAGAATATTTTTTTTCTTGTTTTCCTCCTCCAAAATCTAGGTGAATCTTATGGTCTGGTGCGTTTATAGAGCGAACAATACAGTACATACAAGTTTAGCAGCGATCGTGTGGGTGCTTATGGATATTAGTCATTGGGATATTAGGATTCCCACTCCCACCCCAGGACCTGAATCTGCTCTCAGTGGCCCTGGCCCAGGTATGTCTTTCTTGCATAGTCCTATATATTTGGGTTTATTCAGTTAGTTCTGCATTTTCAACAGTTTTCTATATCTTGTGTGTCCGGTGTGTATGACTTGGTGCATCTAAGACTTTCTGCTTTTGCACATTGCAAAGTATTGCAGCAGTCTGTAGATGTTTAGTGTAGTAGTTTTCCAGTTGCCGTTCAATACAAGAGACACTGATGGGTAGGAACTGTGTGGCTTGTATTACTGCAATTTTTTGCTGGTTATAGTTAGCCAGGCAGTTTTTGTATGCTCACTAGCTCATGCATTTTAATATTAGTTTTCTCAGAGTATGTGATTTTGGGGGATAAACAGTCTTACTGTTCTTAAATTGCAACTCCCTCCCTAATCATTTGAGATATTGTTGGATGAAAACTGAAAGAATACTATTTTTTCCTCTCTTGTCCTGCCTTCTGTGTCCAATAAGCAGCTGACAATGCAGCTACTGTGCTATTCCATTTAATAGGTTGTTCCCTAGGACCATGTGTTCTGAATGAAGTTTTCGCAGTGCACTGAACAATGACTCTACCAGATCGTTTAAAATATATCGAGAATCAAGTTCCTACTGTCCAGTAGCCTACACGAGTGAGCATTTTTCTTTTGCTTTCAAATCTTGATCTAAAAAAAATCAAGCATTTCTCCAGCAGAGCAAAGCGCTCTGGGCAGCATGTTGCGGCTTGTTGGAATAAAACTTGCCCACCAATGTAAAATGAGAACATTAATATTTCATGTGAGAACTTGACTCGTCTTTAAACTGACAAGATCTTTGCAATTTAAAAACAACCTAGAACTCCAACAAGCCCCAGCAAAATTCTATTTTAATAAGTTCTGCTAGCTAAAAAAATAATGTTTACTAAAAATGTTCTTTAAAAAAATGGAGTCTATTCCCCCCCCCCTTACTACTTGGATGCTATATCAGAATAGTAAACCAATTAACCATACCTAAGGGGAACAGTATCTTAATTTGCTATTTCCACCTAGAGTACCTTTATTATTATTATTGATTTGTTCAGATTAGAGTCTGTTGAATTTCACTTAGCTCTATAAAATAGTTAAAGCTGTGTGCTTTTATTCATTTTGTCCAGATTTCATGATTTTAATTTTTAAGAGACTTAAACAGGTGCAGGATTGTTTTCTCCCCATCCCCTAGGAGTTGGTTTTGAATTGTCTTGTATTTCTTCCTTCATTACTACCTTGCTCTTTCTTACAGTGGCTTGGATCCGGAGGATTAGAACTATGGGGTAATGGATTTATAGTGGTAACTCTGGTAGACTCATAATCTGGGGAACAGGGTTCGCATCTCCGCTCCTCCACATGCAGCTGCTGGGTGACCTTGGGCTAGTTACACTTCTTTGAAGTCTCTCAACCCCACTCACCTCACAGAGTGTTTGTTGTGAGGAAGGAAGGGAAAGGAGAATGTTAGCCACTTTGAGACTCCTTAGAGTAATGATAAAGCGGGATATCAAATCCAAACTCCTCCTCCTCTCCTCTCCTTCTTCTTCGTCTTCTCCTCCTCCTCCTCCTCCCCCTCCCCATGTCAGTGCTGCAGACCTTTGTGGCTCCCGAAAAGTGAATCTTAAGAATTGGGAAACCCTAGGGTTCTCGTGCGATATGGGGTGGGTGTTTCAGATAGAGGAGGTGGAAATGGTGGGAAGTGCAGATCTTTCGTCTTGTCTGTGCAGAAATGCTTTTTCCATTCATTCCAGTACCACTGGATCAAAGCTAGTTGCAACAGGTTTTCTAACATCTCTCCTTAGAATTTTACATGTTGTGGTACTGGAAACAATTTTTTAAGCAGATCAAATTGTGATCAAATAGATTTAAGGAAGTCAAGGAAGTTTATAACTCACTGCTACACACTAAAAACAGTAGATGTTGGAGGAATACTTGTTTTTAAACAGTCCCCCCCCCCCCACTGGCAGCATGTCAGGTATATTGTCATACAGAGGCAGGAAAGGACACTTTAGAAATAATTGGGGAATTAAAAAAGTAACAAGACTCTAGATCCATATGGCTTTCACCCAAGACTTATAGGAAGTTATTAAATGGCTAAAAATGGAATGCCTGTATTCAGAGGGAATATATTTCTGATTACTACATAATGAGGAGAAACTAGAGAATGGCTACATCACTACGAAAATTGAGGAACAAATGGCTGCAAAGCGTTTTAACACTTGATAAATCTTGGCCTTTCCAGCAATTCAATTTGTGTGTTTTATCATAAATGTAATTATATCAAGATTTTAGATTGGGTGTTATTCTAGAGCTGGAAGTGACTACAAGGATCATCTAGGCCAACCCTCTGCAATGCAGGAATCTTTCACCCAAACTGGGGCTCAAACCTAAAACCCTGAGATTAGGAGTCTCGTGCTCTACCAACTTGGGATCTCCTAAAAGCAATGGAATACTGGAAATTGTATCTTAATTTTGGCTTGTTGACATTTATTAAAATGCAATACAGCATTGTTAAGAACTTTTTGCCAGTGTGCTGTGCCAAATCTCCAGTGGAGTAGTTGGAATACAAACTGAATTCATCGTAATAAATAGTACTTGCTCATAATTTTATACTGGATGTCAGTCATCTAATTCTTCTAGTGGACTTTTGCATAGGATCATCTGAAGTGCCTGTGATTTATGATACAGGCATCTGTTATTATCTCAGACTGCAGTTAAGTCTCTGTGTCCCTAGTGAAAACTTATAAGCTGTATATTTCACCATTTTTCCCTAGCTCAGTCTGGCAGTTAATTATAAGCTTGACACTAACCCATCCCCCTATAACTTTATTTTACAACCTTTTCTAAATGATTTTTTGTCTGAATGGTTTCCTTTGGGCATTGTTTCATTAAATTGAAATGAATCTACTGTGACCCCTCTTTAGAAAGAGGGTTGATCGCATCAGGACATCTCATGACAGTCATGTGTAGTACAGGCACCATTCTAAAGAGCGATCTTGGTAATGCATAGCAAGACAATTCTGCCTGTTTTGGGATTTGGGGCATTTAACTGCTGTGTATATGGACAATTTTGAGATAGTCTTTTCTCTTAAAGGGGATAGAAATACATGCTGTATGTCAAAAAGGTCAACTTGTGTAAGAAACCAAACAAAACTCCAAACCTGAAACCAAAATGTGTTTTGGCATTAGAAATCTTGGGTTGGATGTAGAGGAGCTTTCTGTGCATCCAACCTATTTTTCTTGGTGTGCTAAAGGAGGATGAGATTGCAGAGAAGATGAATGAATTAGTGTAAAAGGGATGGAAGCTGGGGATTGTGATTTGTTTCTCTCCTATGTTAGCAGCAGTGAGGAGTAAGGTGGATTCAGTTGACCCATGCACAGTAAGCCCTTAACTATGGTTTACTGTGACATGCAAATGTTATCAGTGACTCTATGCCAGCCTTCACCAACTGCGTGCCCTCCAGATGTTTTGGACTACCACTTCTGTCAGCCCCAGACATCAGCATAATTTACCGTAGTCAAGTGTGAGTTTTCACTATAAAAGCAAAAGTCTGATGTCTTCCTAACCTTAGGGCACGACTCCTGTGCCTTCAACTACTATTTTTAAACTGCTTTAGAAACATTTGGAAAAAGTATGTGTTTCCTCTATCTTAAAAGAGTTAAATGGTTTAAATTTATGGAAAGTTTCAGGAACAAAGACAGGCAAACAGCTTTTGGCAAAGATCTAAGCACGGGAATCATTTTGCAATAGAAAGCATTATGCCTCAACTATGGATTTTATAAAAATTATAGCAGGTATTTTGAAACAGACTTGGTGTCAAATGCATTTTTGTAAACATTTATCTGAAAAACTAGGCTTGAATGGGATAAGATTTTAGTTTCAGAAGTAATGTGCTCTGCAGTGTGGGGAGCTGTGGTTCAAGAAGCAGAAGCCCAAATTTGCCCTTGGGTATGAAAATAATTGTGTGATCATTTGGATGCTGTCTTAGGATGCCTGCCTCAGCACTGTATCCCTGAATTTAGTGTGTATAAATGGCCAGAAGTCTCTAGCGACAGGCTGTATTGCTTACGGCACTAGATGATGTTTGAGTTTTGGTCCACAAATAGAGATAATGGCAAGCACGAAGGGACAACTGTGGCACTGGCATTAGTTACAACAGCTGCTTCGTTAGTTTGTGTCATTTATAATCTAGGGACAGTTTGAATAAGAAACAAGAATCAGTTAACAAAGCTGACATCTTGCTTTATGGTGGGGGGTCGGGATTTTGTATGGAGTTTCCCCTCAACATAATAATTGTTCCCTATTTGGTGATATAGCTGCTATTCTGTATACACTATTTGATGTGCAGTTTTGAAATGCATTTTCTATTTATATATGCATGTGCTTTCCTTTGATTATGATACTCTAATTGTATATTACACCACAATGTAAGGAGACGAACAATAACAAATCAACTGAGGAGTGTTGCTGAAGAGGACAGCATGTTCTTATACCCCTCTTACTTTTAGCTAGCCAGTGGGAGAGTGATAAGGGCACATAATGAAGCACTGCACATTGAAGGACAGTTCCAGGCATATTGGAAGAGCATCCAAGAACAATATATATAAGCAGGCAGAGTCAACATGTAGACTTCACAAAGCACTAATAAACACACATACATTTGAATGTCAGGCTTGACCTGACATTTTGGTTGCATTTGCCCAAGTTGGGTTAATTGGCCATATGGAAAAATAAATGTTTGAAAATCTTGCCCCAGGTCAAAAATAATAATTTATTGGGTTTTTTAAAAAAAGAAAGAACAAAATAGAAAGAAGGGATTTAGCAACAAGTATAGTAAGAATGTGAGAAAAAGCATATATTCACTTCATCTCATTTCAAATCTGCTTTGTGAACTAGGGGTTGTGTCTAGCTAAATTTCACTTAGAATAATCCCTTCGAGATTAGTCATGTTCATTAATTTCAGTAGGCCTACTCTGAATATAGCTAGCATTGGATACAACTCTAGCTCTTTTCTCTTGTGCATTCTGCTCTAGTTCCCAACATTAATGACAAGACAACCCGGATCCTAGGATTACTGCTTTATGGCCCAGTTCCTTCTGGGTGTACCAGAGCATTCTTTTACTGTCAGTTTGGCACTTGCAGTCTCCCTTTATAGTTCCCAGCAGATGAGACTGTGGCTGCTTGTTTATTTTTAGTTGGAAATTGTGAGCCTTTATCTCAGTGGGAAGCTTCCTGTCTTCATTGTCTTTTACAGAGGGTTGTAAATACAAGTAGCTACTAATGACCTACCCTTGTTTCCTCCCATATGGGTCAAATGACACAAGAATGTCATCCTCAAATGTCCCCAAGTAAATTGGGATGTTAAAAGGAGGACCTCACACATTCCAATACTCAATGAGCCTTAATTTTAGCTAGGAGACTGCTAGTTTGCTTATCACTGATTTGTGCTTATCAGAACTGGAAGTAACAATAGATCCTGTCTGAGGCTGCAATTCTAAATTAAATGCAGTTGACCTGCTCTTAAGCGACTGTAGGGTGAGAACTCCTGTCTTATTTTAAAAATATCTGCTACATTCAGTTGTGGAAAATAATAACATTTGTAGAATGTTATTGTAGAAAATAGTAGAATATTGTAGAATATAGTAACATTTGTAGAATGTTATTGTAGAAAATAGTAGAATGTTGCAGAAAATAGTAACTTTTATTGATTTTATGAGTTAACAATGTAGATACTAGTGTGCATACTGCTACTATTATTTTTATTTATGTCCATTTTTATCTTGATCTTCAGCTAAAGAAGGCTCCCAAAGCATGTTCCTTAGCATGACTGACAAAACAGTCCCTGCCCCCAGGCTTATGATCTATGAAGACATTGGAAAAAAAGAACACAGGTGTGGGATGGTGGCAAGGAAATAAGCAAATTTTAATACAGGTTCTTCTAATGACCAGCCAATGTGGAAAAGTTCAAGAAGAAGAGAAACCCAAAGTTGTTGTTCTCTTACAGTGGCTCTTCATCCCTTCTGTTCTCTTCTCTGTGGCAGTCTAATGGATGTCTGTGTTTTTTGTTGTTATATTGAGGGCTTTCCCATAGAATTGTTTTCTTCTATGGTGGAGGTGATGACTGGGGTCCAAAGGGATACTATGTGAGCACTGGTGCTTTTCTACTTCTCCCTTTTCCAACGGCACTCTTTTGTGCTGCTGAAAAGTAGCTCAGCAAAAAGGCTGGTATAGGTGTGTGTGTGTGTAGTGGGGTTCACTGTGTGCCATGTGGTTGCAGTCAGAGGTGAAAACCACCTACACAGAAGCCCTTTCCACTCATGCATGGTGGAAAGGCCATTGTCTTTAACTCTGAAACTGAGATAAGACTTGTTTCATTTTAAAATAAATTATATTACTTACCTGAGGGCATGAGAGTACTGTTCAGTAAGCCCAGGTTCTGCAGTGTACTGTCTAGAAGTGTACTGAGAGAAGTTTACTCCTCTGAATCTAGGAAGTCACTTCTGGAATAATTTCTAGCTTCATGACACAGAAGCATGCTTCCCAGGAAGATGAAACATTGTGTAAGCTGTGGATTATCTATATTTAACTAAGAAGGAGTAGACTATCTAAAGCAGAAAAGTAAATTCTAATCCTGGGAGGGAGGAGGTTACTTGAAAGAATTTGGGAATGAGAATTTCCTCCATTTCCTTATTTTATATTCATTCTGCATAATTATCACTATAATGCATAGAATTTTATAGGAATTGTGTGAAAAATGGAGACAATCTAGCTGCATAAGGCATGGCACTTGGGTGTGTTTTTACATTTGTAAGGATATCTGAATAATGTCTGCTGTCACAATATCTCTTTTTATCAATGTGAATGAAGGTATTATTAGCCCACCTCTATTAATCAGAGGAAGGAAGTCTGGCCAGTGGGGGAGGAAAGGGAAGACTAGAGGTAGCCTTCAAACCCTTTACTTTGCCTGTTAAACATACGCAGGAAAGATTCAGATCTGGATAGAAAAACGATACAACAAAGTAGTCTATTCACTATAGTGTAATAGAGCCGCTAGTCTGTAACCAAAAGGAGAAATGCAGAAAAATTCTTCAGTGATCACTGAAGAAGGGGTGAGAGAAAGGTGGTGATCCTAAAATAAAATATTAGGAAGGTTACTTCTTGTCTTGATACTTTGCCAGTAGAACTGTTACTGAAAGGTTAAAATACCTGGACTAAATGTTACAGCTGCTATTTTTTAGTTTAAAAGTGGGGATGGGGAGTAAGCTGATATATATGGATAGCAGAAACCTGCCATTTTGCATTAGTTACCATGAACTCAAATGGTAGAATATTGGTTATCTAGGAGCTAAATTCTAGGTGAACAAACAATCAGACAACAACAGGGTGCAGCTATCTCTTTCCTCATTCCTCATTCCCATACTGTATTAAAAATCTACTGAAATGGCTATTTAAATCATATTGAGTGGCATCCAATCATGTTATATTCAGAGTAGACCCATTGATATTAATGAGCATGACTAAGTTAAGTTAATTAACTTAAATGGGTAGATCTAAATTCTACCTTGTATGAATTTACTCAAGCCGAGTGTTTTGTCACCTTCTCCAGGTGCAAAGTTCAAGTACTTTAGTTTTTGTTTCCTTTTGAAACTTTTAGTTTCTTTTGAATGAGGCAGAAATTGAGATTTTAGTAATATCCGTTTCATTCACAAATATATAAGTTGAGCATAACAGTAAGTAGCACAATTGCTGATTACGCATCAAATCACTCATCGCTTTCTGCAGAAATTTAAGGGGCAAAACTGTTTTCTTTCTTAGAGAGAGAGTGCATGCATATGCGTGTGCCCTAGGGTTATAACTTTTTTACAACCTTATGTTCCTGTGATTTCCAAATCTTTTGAAAAAGGTCACCCCAAAATCAATAAATCTATTTTTGTATATGTAGCCGTATAATGTATTATGTAATATGCATAGCATGTAATATGCATACAGGAAAAATACAGCTTGCTAATATTTGCACAATCTTTTGTGCATTGTACATCACTTCTTATGACTTAGAATAAATCGAGGTTGCCGTTTGTCTTTGTTTCTGCTCCAAGCACCATAAATTTCCCACATCACTTTGATTGCGTGTCTTTTCTATATAGACCAATATCGGCATTCTCCTAGAACGTTCTGAAATGTTTTAGGAAGTTTCAGACATTTGTAAAAGTTCTAAACAGTTCTATAAAAATTTTAAAGATGTTAATACTTATGAGTAGTAGAGGAGCATATAGTGATTCCAACTTTTCAATTTAGAGTGACCTTTTTTCACAGCTGAGAAGAATTAATCTCCTTTTCAGTAAGCAAAAGTTCAACCCTTTATGATACAGGAAATCTTTTTTTGTTTTTGAAAAAAAGTCAAAAAGTTATAATCCTTGTGTGCACACACAGTACAATGAGCTTCGGTTAAATTATCTGTTCAGGAAAAAGTATTCAAATTCTTCCTGCAAATGAGTAAGCAAAGCAGGAGGAACAGTATTATGTTTGTGCAGTTGGCACAGTATTTTAAAAATGAATGTAGAAACTTTTGTAGCTACAGGCAGGAAGTTCCTGACTTATCATTGATCCTGATTTCCTATTGGACAATTACTTTTCACATAAGTTTACTTAATTTGGTTCAGAAAGATGTTTCTAAAAGCCATGCAGTATTATTGAGTGGTGTGTTAAGTCTCATTCAAGCAAGAAGCCATTTTCAGCAAAGATACCTTTTGCATGAAGCACCAACATGTTTTTCCATTAAATCACTGTGGTATCTGATTGCCTACAGGAAAGGGATATAATATTTACTTTGCAGCCAATGAATAGATGATTAAAATCTGTAAAGCATTTAATATGACTGAAACACAGAGTGGAGGCATATTCTGGTATAGTGTTACAAGTAGAGGTTCATTGGGTCAGATGGAGAAAAAGCTCGTGTGCACAGCAAAGTTAATATTTAGGGTTTTTAAAAATCTCTACAACTACTTTTGAAATCAATAAATTATAGTGGTAGCTTTTTATGGTAAACCGTCACATTTAATTCATTTTAAAATAAACTAATAAATACAGAATGCTATCACTTGCCATTAAGAGATGTGATGTAAAATGTTTTCCTTAAACTGTTAAAGTAGACTACGCATAGGTTTCACAATTAGCAACTAGGCTTAATAGTGTTACTATTAAGTGTGGGGGTGCCTGTAATTGCAACCAACTGCCTCGCAGGCCTGGTGGGAAAGAGGCCAATCCTTTGAGGTAGGCACAGTAGACAAACATTAGGGGAAGAAAGATCCAGTCATATTAGATTCAGGACACACAACAGTTAAATTATGGCTTTTGGTCTACACATCTTTGCGTTAGTGGGAATCTTTGCCACTCTTCATATTCATGCGCCTTTCAGTGGGCCTACACAGATTTGTGGGTGTGTTCAGTACAGGCACTAACTAGGTGCATCCACTTCAACCCTGCACTTGTCCACAGTAGATGTCATGATCTAAGCTCCAGGGAGCTATGACTTGCTCAGCAAGTAGTCTGAAGAGTAATTTTGAGGAGGAAGAGTATATATGTCCATGAATGCAGGACCACGCTATCTCTTTCCCTTTCTTGCTCTGCCTTCTCCTAGCCTTTGGATCTCCCTTTCTAGAGAGGCTAAACTGGCTCCCTCATTGTCCTTCCACTGGCAGTTGAAGATTGTTTTATCCCAACAGTCTTTTGGGAACTGTTTTTAAGGAAATGGCTTTTAATAGTGTTGTGCTGTTTTTACTATCTGCATTATTAGTTTTTACATTGTTTTAATTCTATTAAAGTTTTGTTACATTTTAACCATTGTCTTTTATATGTTTTTAGCAAAAAATAATCATGTTTTATACATGTTGGTTTTAATTTTGCGAGCCACTCTGATTCTCAGTTCTGGCAAAAAGGTGGGATATAAACAAACAAAGAAATATTATATGGTATGTCAGGTAAGGCACAAACCTTAATTTAGCATTTACATGCTTTTTGAGAACAAGTGAATTTGTTAAAGCTTTAACGCGTCTTAAGCTAACAGCATTTTGATCCTAGGCTATTGAAATATAAGAATGGCAGACTAAAGCCAGTATCAAGTAGTTGTCCGTGTTCTGTATGCTTTGTAAGATTATTTTTAAAGCGTCTATTTCAGAAGCTGGCAAAGGCTCACCATTTTCTTGTGACCCTAATTCTCAAGATGCTAAATAAATACGATTAAGAGCCAGATTCTACACCCCATGAAGTGTAGTTTCCTCTTACACAGTGCAAAATTGTTGTGAACTGGCTTCATATTTGAAAGAACCTGTTGTACTGGAAATTGCACTTATCTGAGGTTGATGAAAGTGGTTTAACCATTTCTCAAATCTCAGCATCAATTTTTTGCTTTAAATATGTGTATTTCTATAGAATTACAAGTGTCCAATGTCATGTGAGATGTGTCACAGTATTCCGTATGCAATTTACAAATCGGATGTTGTCAGTGTGATATAGGAGACCCTCCAAGTATCCCTATTTTCCAGGGACATCCCTGATTTAGAGAAGCCATCCCATTTTCTTATTTGATCCTGGAATGTCCCACTTTTCTTTAGGATGTCCATTTTTTTTCACTGGAGAAATGTTAGAGGTTATGAAGCTATCCAACCCTAGAGCTGTCTGAAGGCAATCCTGTATAGGGAAGTTTTTTAATGTTTAATCTTTTATTATGTTTTTATATATGTTGGAAGCTGCCCAGAGTGGCTGGGGCAACCCAGTAAGATGTGTAGGGTATAAACAGTAAAATTATCATTATGGAATGGGATGTCCCTATTTTCATTGCAGAAATGTTGGAGGGTATGATATAGTGGATAGAAAGGTAGACTGGTAACAAATTATCACTCTGTCATGAAGTTAACTGAATGGCTTTGGACCAGTCACTGTTCTTCATCCTAATTTGCAGAGCTGTTGTGAGAATAAAATGAGGAGGAGGGACAAAATCAATGTCCCTGATCTAATTGGAAGTCAAGGAGAAAATAAATTCATTAAAACTGGTTGCTCAAATTCAGCTAATGAGACCTTAGCGCAAAAGAAAAAAAAAAAGGTTGTAGTCACAGTCTCATACTAGGACCAGGGAGAATCAGGGTTAGATCTCTACTCAGCTATGAAGCTAGCTGGGTGACCTTGGGCCTAGCGCTATCTCTCAGCCTAGATTTCTTCACATGGTTGTTGGAATGATAAAATGGGAGGGGGAGCTCCTTGGAGGAAAGGTAGGATAGGAATGAAATAAGTAAATTGCAAATTTGGATCCATATCTGCAGAGAATGACATATTTACAATAGACTGGTATATCTTTATTATGCATACAGCAAAAGACAATGTGAAGGAACCTCCCTCACAGTGCAAAATTTCTGACTAGTGTAATTTTAAATTATAATTTGCTTATTCATTTGGATAAATGACTGGAATTATGTCATTCTAAGGGTTGCTGGCCTCCTGGTAATCTATAATCTCATTTCCTGCCGAGGGCAGGGAACGGTTTGTTTGTTTTACTGTTCTTTGATTATCTGTAGCATGAGAAAACTATAAAAATATTTTTAAAATCCAGGAAGATACGTAGTAATAACTGACCTGCTTCTGCTGTCTCAAGGTTCTTATGAGAGAGGGTATAAATTGTACAGGCTTCACAATCCATTCTTGATGACAAGTTTATTAACTGCTGTTTCCAATTTACATGTTTGTAGCTATGGACTATTTCAAACTCCTCACAAATTTTAATTTGTTAGTCAATTTTTCTACCAAAACTAACTGCTATGCTTTCTTGTACTATATGACAATTAGTGCTCCTTCCAGAAATTCTCAATAGCCTGCTGCTACTAACTTAGCTGCCATCAATAACTCACCAATAATTTACCCATGTAAAAGTTGAGTATAGGGATTTAACACTGTTTTGTCCTGTTATGGCATGAACTTCCGCAAATCCTAACTCCCGGAACATGGCCACTTTTTTGCAGGTCCACCACATGTGGTGGTGTGATCCTATCCTATCATGTGTAATTGTTTTGATGGGAGTTGTTTTCCAACAACATCTAGAAGGCACCAGTTTGGGTAAATCTGCTCTAGAGCCTTCTGAACCAAATTGCTTTTCTATTGATTGATTCAGGGATCCTATCTCTTTGCAGCCAATCCTCACCACTACCTTGGATGGCATAGATCGGGGGTGTCCAGCTCCCAAGAGACTGTGATCTACTTTCAGAATTAAAATCTGGCAGTGATCTACCCCCATTTTGGGGGGTTCAGCTCAAAGTTGTTGACCTTCTTTTGGGAGGAGGAAAGGTGGGTGACCAGATTTGGTAACCGTTTGGGGGGAGCACTGCCCAAACTTTCTTACAGGGGACAACAGAAACTTTCTTGGGAGAGAGTTGCATAAAAGCACTCACAAAACTGTACGCTGCACAAACTCCTTTACCCACTCCTTTAATCTACCTATCAAGATTGCTTAAAAAAATACATTCCTTCATCCATTGTTAGTATGACACCTGTTTCACCATTTCAGTAACCAAAGCTACACACAAACCACCTCAGAATCAAACCTTGCTGCAAAACAATGCCACCCCCAATGGAGGCTGGGACCTACCCCACTTAAGGAAGCTGACGCACCAATGGCTCAGTTACCCTCTTTGTTAACTTAAAATGCACAATGATTATTTTTTAAAAATTATTTATTTATTCCATTTAATTAATTTTCATTTATTATTTAAAGCAGTGGCACTGGAAACTTTAGCAAGAGCATGCCCACCCAGAAGGCACAGGAAAATAACAACTCAACCAGTGCCCTGCTCGTAGCCCCACGTGGTTTCAGTTTTAAAATGCACCAACAATCAACAAAGGCCCCAATAGTGCTGGTATCCAATTCCTGAATTATTTGATTACTGAAGACCACGTTATGTAAGCAGCAAACAAAACCAGCCTCAAAAAACAGCTTTTTAGCCAACACAAAAACATTTCCCCACACAAAAATAGAAAGTCCCAAATGGCTGAAAAACTCAGTTTCCCAGGATCCTCAGCCCTCGCAAAGCAACTACTCACCATGCAAGGGAACTCAGTTTCCCAAGCTCCCTTGCAATGACGAAGCCTGGCAAATGCAGAAACTGGGACAGATGCCTGTTCCTCTCTTGCCGGCACGATGCAGCGTGGATACAAGAAGCAGGCAGGTGAGGAAGGATGAGATCCCAGGCAAGATCTAAGATCTTCCTAGTTGCAATGCATGAGACCTACAGAGATCCACACTGGAAACCGGCAAGGGAAGGAAGAGGGATTGTCCCAGGTGTGGGCTGCTTAAATAGGCAAGGAGCGGATCCAGGGAAGCCCGTGGTCAGCCCTCAGATACACCCCCTGGCACTGCCCAAGTCTCAGCCTGCATCCCCATTTGACCAAGCAGGGTGCAGGCTAGGATCCAGTCTCTGACAGGCACAGGGCAGCATCCCTGTTATATCCTCGAGGGAAGGGGAGCCATCCCACGCATGCACACAAACTCACACACATACTGGCGAGCTCTCTGTCCGCAAGAAGGAAGGAGCTCTCTGTGCAATTGCCCATGGTTATTGAGCTTTGTTGGACATGCCTGGCATAGATGATCTGACACACATAGCAAATGTTGAAGATAACATAGGAAGCTGTCCATCTAGCTCAGTATTAGCTACAGTGAAAGGCAACAGATCACCAGGGTTTCTGATGGGGGTCATTCTCAATCCTATCAGGAGATGAACTTGGAACCTTCTGTGTGCAAATCATATTCTCTATCACTGGGGTCTGGCCCTCCTACAAGCGGCATATAGAAAAGCTTGATGGCCTCAGCAGATAGGATCTGACTCAGAAGTTGAGGAGTTTAATTCTCAGGATCTCAAGGGGAAAGGTTGAAATGTCAGGGCAGGAAGCCAAATCTCAGGCAAGCTTTCTTTCCCCAGAGAGCCCATCCCCAACCTTCTTTCTCATTCCAAAGTTTAACTTCTTTGTCCAGAATGTTTTTCTGTACTCAGCTGTGTCTCTCTGGGGGGAGAAAATAACCTAGGTATGCACACCAAGAGAAGTGTCATTAATGTATTTTGAAATCCTCAGTTCAGCAATCGAAATGTCACAAACCAGTGGCAGCATTTCTGGTTCTCCAGAACTCTTTATAATGCTAGATGTTATACAAAATAGCATGGGCGGGAATTTTAAAAAGAAAAATTAAAATTATGCTGGATGTTGATTTAATGAAATGTATATACCACTTGATTGCAATAAACCAGCTAAACCATGGGTAGGCAAACTAAGGCCCGGGGGCCGGATACGGCCCAAGCACCTTCTAAATCCAGCCCGTGGACGGTCCAGGAATCAGCATGTTTTTACATGAGTAGAATGTGTTCTTTTATTTAAAATGCATCTCTGGGTTATTTGTGGGGCTTGCCTGGTGTTTTTACATGAGTAGAATGTGTGCTTTTATTTAAAATGCATCTCTGGGTTATTTGTGGGGCATAGGAACTTGTTCATCCCCCCCCCCCCCCCCCGCAAAAAAAAATATAGTCTGGCCCCCCACAAGGTCTGAGGGACAGTGGACTGGCCCCCTGCTGAAAAAGTTTTCTGACCTCTGCGCTAAATGGTTCAGAAGCTATTGTAAGTCATAAGGTATTTTGTAAACATATGTAAAAGAGTAATCGTGCACTGCATATAAAATAGAGGAGACCTCAGAATTCTTAAAAAAAATAAAAAATAGGCACTGTCAGTTTTTACCCCCAGTTCTAAAAAGCACCACCACTAAACACTAAAGCTTTACCTCCTGAGTTACTCCAGAAGACCTGGCAGCCTTATCTGAAACCTATGCTAATGTTGAACTCTAAGTGAATGGTTTTATATAAGAACTTTCGTTTTTCCATCGAAAACAGGAACAAAAAGTGGGTGCTGCAGGTCCAATACATTGGTCTTTCCCCTTTTTTCTGGCCCTATCTCCCTCTGTAAGCATTCCCCAAGTTACATCTTGTTCACTTTTCCTGTCAGTATTAGTGGCGACAGCCAGTCTGACCTGGAAAGGAGCTGAACACAGTGGCTGTCTCCTTTCAAACCCGGAAGTGTCAGCAATTTCACTTCACTCCCTCACTCAGCTCTATTTATCTAGGGGGTGTAGTATCTGTTTCACCTGACTGTATTGCCAGAAGATAGCTTAGGGCTCATGTAAAGTGCCTGCAGCTAATTGGGGTTGAATTTTTATAAACGCCAGATCCCATGTTCATATTTTGTCAGCAGGAAATAATACAGCTGTGCTTTGTAGCATAGCTGTTCCTTTGTTATAAAACTTTGGTTTGCACTTCATAAAACGGACTTGATTGATAGTAAAGTAGAAGGTTCCTACAAGACACTGAGTTAAGTTCCACCACCAGAGCTAGATTTCCATACATCTGAAGCAGCCTTCAGCAACCTGGTGCTTTGATCAACCAACAGGGCCAATGATCAGGTATAATGGGAGTTGCACTAGATTGAAGATGGCTCATCTATAGCTCTTCAGTAAGAATTAGTGGTCCAGTGGCGAGACTGGGCAGGTGCACTCTCAGGGAACAAAAAGAAATACCAGAAAAATAGGTCATCCATAAATAAATTATAGTTAACCTTTGAGTATAGGTACAACATTATGGAAGTTTTTTTGTTTTTTTTTAAGTAATGCATGGTCAGGCTATACAGTACCTTAATGCTGTATTGTTTTTAACACTCGATTGGGAGCTGCCCAGAGTGGCTGGGGAAACTCGGCCAGATGGGCGGGGTATAAATAATAAATTCTTCTTCTTCTTAATTTTTTTTGTTCTTGAGTTCAGGATTTCCGCCATACACACAAATTGCTAGTGTGCTTTCTGGTTTGGATTTGGATCCCAATATGCATGCATGGGGGGCCTCAAACCATTCGCTGTTCTGTGGTCCTCAATGGGGCCTCCATGCAGGTAATTTTTGTTGCAAAAAAGGTTTCATTAAAATGAATGGGACCTCTTTGTAATGCAAATCCCCCACCTCCCTTGATGCAGATTAGGACTATAACAACAAAAGGTTAAAGTATCCTAACACCCCACCCATGCTAAGATACTAGGCCTGATCAGGGGGCTCTCAGTGGCAGTTTTTGTGGGGACCCCCATTTAAGGGCATAACTGTGCTATTAAGGTCACACATTTGAGAATGGTCATTTGGATGTTCATCTAAGCATTCATTTGGAAACAACACTGAAACCAAAATATGACTTTATCCCTTGGCAGCAGGAGCATACTTTTTGGTTAAAGCAGCTATCTTCCACTTGCCAGTAGATAGCCCCATGGAGATGTGATTGCCTCCCATCTTGAATTCTGGTGTGCTGTAGCTTAGCCCTCCACCTTGCTTTCAGAATGAGCCACAAGTGCAATAGACTGCCTACCTAAGGCCTTTTTGGTGCTGTTTTGGATAGGGCAGCAATAAGTACACTCCTTTTTTTTTGTTCCTGACATATGAATGTGATTCTTTCAGTGTAACAGAGTATTGCTATGAGTAGCTGCCTCATATCTTGCCTTGACTTTATCTGTTGACTGCTGATATTATTATTCTCTTTTCTCTGCTACCAGTATCCACCCCTTTTGCTTATTGATAGCAATGTATCATAGCTCTTAGATCTCTCCAAACACATTATCAATCCTCACACCAGCTCCATTTTCATCTTCTTCCTTTGCCTTATGCCCAGCCACTCACAAATTGCATTCCTGGATCTTACCTGTAGCATGAACTTCAGCCTTTAGATTTGCTCTGTCAAAGTCAAAGGAAGACTGCTCTCTATGAACCTGGTTACTATGGAGTACCGTAACTTGGAGCCACAGGAAGGATCATGGTGATGAACTCTTTGACCGAAATATCCACTAAGAAAACCTGACTCTCTCTCTTTTCAGAAAATAGTTACCTGTTCAGATGTTTTAACACATGTTTTGAGCCCATGTGTGAGCTTCCACTTCTCAAAGCCTTGACCTCCTTTTGGGAACTTTGTTATGTGTGTTTTGAGAGCAGGCAGAAGATAAGGCAGCAGATTCATCATTTATTTCCTTATTTGGTTAAAAGAGAGAGAGAGAGAATCCCAAAACAGCTCAGAGATTAAATTGTTAAAATAAGACATTTGAGTGTCAATGGCATGTATTTAACAGTTGTTAATTGTATTTACAAAGTAGAACTTGTTCTCTATGCTTTGTATAATCAGCATAATATTTAAAATGGAGCCAAATAGTTTGCCAAACTTCTGTGGCTTCCAGGCACCTGAGAATTCATGTTCCCTTGTATGCAGAGATGGGAGAGGTTAGTGAGGTTTTCTGCTATGTAAAAAACAAAGGGTGGGGGGACGGAGAGGGAGTTCAGTTCCTGTTGAGGCTTGGAAAACAGAAGCTGTGAACATGTGTCCCTGTATATATGTACACATAAATGTTATAGGTTCACAAAATACATGTTTACCCATTAATAGCAATTTTTAGAAGCCTCTTAATTCATATCTAAAACACGTTCCTAGGCGTAAATGGGAATTGCCACGGTGGGTAATTCCAAAATTGCTGCAGTGCAGCCACAGCAACCAAACAGAGTTCACAGGAAGTTTACATTGTAGCATTTGGTTTTCAGAGTTGCATTTCTTCTAAATCATGGTTGGGGAACCTGTGGCTCCAGATGTTCCCATACTACAACTCCCATCATCCCTGATTATTGACCATACTGGCTGATGGGAATGGGCATCTGTAGGTGATAATAATAATAATAATAATAATAATAATAATAATAATAATAATAATATATTTATACCCCGCCTATCTGGCTGCGTTTCCCCAGCCACTGATCCACAAGTGAGCATAAGAACCCTGCTGGTTCATGCTAAATTGCTCTTACGATACATCCAGAGGTTGTTGGACTCCAGTGTCTTCTGCTCTATGTGTAATAATAGCTAATAGCAATTGTTAGTCCAATAATCCATCAATTTGTCTATGATGCTATGTTTTGAATTAAAATCTAGGTAAGTTCTCCCCCCCCCCCACCTTTGTATGGATTCATGTATGGACCACCTTCACTGGCTAATGTTTTTTAAAATGCAGCAATGAGAGAACTAGAAAATCTATGTAAAGAACCACCCTTCCTCAAATCAGTTCTTTGGATACCTTAAGAAAATTTAGAGCAAATTAAAGAAAGAAATCTACAGAGTTCTGGCTAAGGAGACATAGAGAAATATGCTCACAAGTCCAAGTTACATAATGAAAATGGATTCATAGTAGAGCCTGATGAATGGCTTTCTTCAGTCTCATAATACAGTATTGCCTATAATTTTTTTTAGAAGTGTTACAGTTCTTCATGAATACAGAAATGCACCAGAAGTGCTTTGCATTTCTATTGAGCTGAAGACCAGAAACCCTTTTCACGTGCAAAGCAAAACATCTAGGACAGGGATGGGAAACTTGTGTCCCTTCAGATGATGTTTGAGTACCACTCCCAGCAGATTCCCACTCTTGACCTAGGGTGATATCTGCTGTTAGTCAGACTCAAGATCCTGCCTACTGAAATCAATTGACATAAGTAACTGAAGATTTCAGTGGATTTACTCTTGTGTACGAATTTTCTGTTATGTGGTGTATCTAATTACTCATTACTTGGAAGATGATACATGTAATCTGGCTTCACCTTATGGGTAAATTATCAGAGATAAAAATGTAAATTATTTTGGAAGAAATGTTCAGTGCATAACTTAAGCTTGTTGACATTTATTCATGGAACTGGGTTTGACCTTGCTGAGCCTCAGTGTTTAAATATGCATGTGTAGTTAGAAACATTTGTTTTTCCTCCAAGAAATTGGGGGAGGCACATTGCCAAAAGAGAAGCATCAAACAGTATTGCAATTCCTTTTGATGGCTTTTTTGTGTGTGTTTTAGTCATGCTCTGGTCTTCATTAGTTTGGGGCTTTTTAATCTTGTAATAATTCATGTACATAAAATCAGATATGTTTTGTACACATAATAATGATGGAGATAGCATTGGTGTTAGCCTTGAGCTTTCCCAGCCTCAATTGTAATTCCTTACAAGAGGTCAACTCAGGGGTCGGCAAGGCTTACTGGGCATGGGCCGGATTACTCCCATGGAGATCCTCCGTGGGCCGGATCGGTGCAGTGTGATGCCGGAAATCGCGTCCGTGCATGTCCGCGGCTCCAGAAATCGCTTCTGTGCATGCCCAGAAACCAAAAATCGCTTCTGCGCAGGTGAAATTTTCGGCGCCTGGGCATGCGCAGAAGCAATTTCTGGAGCTGTGGAAGAGAGTCCCTGCGCCGGTTTAGTGCAGCGGGTGGGGACTCACCGAGCGGGCGGCTCAGTTTGGGGGAGGCTCGTGGGCCTTAAGTTGCGGACCCCTGGGTCAACTGGTGCACAAATTTTCACCTAAAACTTTTAGGATCTCTTGCAGTTTGTTCAGTGCTCCAATCATGCATCATTTTGAAAGCTTTAGATGTTTTTGAGCAAGACAAGCATGGTTCCATGTTTGAAATAGTTTTTATTAAAGCAGGGTAGAATATAGTCCTGATCCAGAATCTCTGCTGCATATCCAAAGCTCCATGCAAAGAGGTTTATTCTTTCATTGCTGTCTCTTCCGGTGGCATTAATGGAGCTAAAATGCAGCAGCAATTTCCACTTTAATTCCAACAAATGCTTGCATGTTCAGTAGAATGTGGTTTTGTTCTTTAAAGATTAGACACTATTTTTATTCTGTGCCTTTTTGTCATCGTATGTGATGTTTTTGCCATCACCTTTTAGGCAAATAAGCTTATTCTGAATTTTTATTATGGTAGAAAATCTTTCCATCACATTTTTCCTGGAAGTTTACAGTGTTTGAGGAGGAAACACCAAGGTTGGGTTTAAAGAATATTCTAAATTTTGACAACGTTTGCTCATGGACTTTTTTTTTTAATGCCCAAGCTTTGTCCTGGAAGTTCCTAGAACTTTCTGTCAAGAAAGCATGTAGCTTATAAGGGAACTTTATGTTTAATGCCCAGGCTTATGAGCTTGTAGATCATTTTCAGTACAATGCATGTTTAGTCCTGAAAGTTAGCTAGAACTTTCTGTCAAGAAACCATGCATTGGATTGTAGCTTATAAGGGAACTTGATGTTTACTTTTGCGTGCTATTTTTCATTAGCATAATGCAAAAATGAGTGCATGTCCTTTCCACCTCTTAGGATGCTGGCCACAGATAAATGTTTTACTTTGTGGCTCATTCTTCACATACCTCATCAAAGGCTCAACACTTTTTTGCTTGGGGTGTTCATATGACTCACCAGTGTTAATCCACACCCACTATCTCTTCCCCTCAGCTAACTTTTTTTGGTTTTGATGCTTATGCAAAGGTAGCTGGATGTTGACATTCTTCCAGAGTTACCAGGAAAAGTAATGAACTGTGTTAACCCCTGTACATCACATTAAGAGTTAAATACAAATGATGGTTAAGTTTCCCCCTGGAAATGAATACTAAAGTCTCAAAGTTTTGTGTGTCAAACTGCATGCATTTCATTAGATTAGATTTCTTTATAAACTCTGCTATCGTATAAGTGCCTTAAGGATTTAAGCTATTCAAATTAAAATTATACAGGAATGGGAGCACCTCTATAGTTAAGGTGGAGGGTAAAAGAAGCACCCTACCATTATAAAGCTTGAACATTGTGTCCTTTTAAGAATCAGAATGATTCATCCCAACCGTTCAAAATTTGGCATGGGAAATCTACTCTATTTCTGGGTCCATATATGTCAGGAAAATCTGTTAGAAGAAGAAGACTTTGGATTTGATATCCCACTTTATCACTACCCGAAGGAGTCTCAAAGTGGCTAACATTTTCCTTTCCCTTCCTCCCCCACAACAAACACTCTGTGAGGTGAGTGAGGCTGAGAGACTTCAGAGAAGTGTGACTGGCCCAAGGTCACACAGCAGCTGCAGGTGGAGGAGCGGAAACGCGAACCCGGTTCCCCAGATTACGAGTCCACTGCTCCTAACCACTACACCACACTGGCTCTCCAAAATTTTAAGAAATAGCAGTTTAAATATTTCCTTCCAGAGTGCAATTTTTCCTGCTAATGATCATTTCCTTGTACATCTGTAGTGTATCTCTGTGTTTTCTGTTTGTTTTGTTGGCTTAGATTATATGGAACCCTTCAGTTGCAGAGCTATTGCTTTTCCTCCATATTAGGCAGTGCAGTGAGGCTGCACCACTCACCTGATCTCCTCCTGGCTGAGCCGCTGCTACATAACGCATGGGATGGAGGGGGGCAAATGTGCTGGCAGTGGCAATCCAGTGCTCCTGCTGTCATGGTGAAAATGCCTCATCCCCTCCCCTTCTCTGTCCCAGTATGCAGCTGTGACTCAGTTGGTGGAGTCATGGCTGTGCTTTGCTGATTGCTACTGCTTTTCCTATAATAACACAAGGAGATTGCTCCTGGATCAAGCCAAAGGCCTATCTAGCCCATTGTCTTGTTCTCTCAGTGGCCAGCGATATGCCTCTGGGAAGCTCCTAAGCAGAACCTGAGTGCAGCAGCGCTCTCTGCACTTATGCTCCAGAGCAGGCTTCCTCAACCTCGGCCCTCCAGATGTTTTGAGACTACAGTTCCCATCATCCCTAACCACTGGTCCTGCTAGCTAGGGATCTTGGGAGTTGTAGGCCAAAAACATATGGAGGGCCGAGGTTGAGGAAGCCTGCTCCAGAGCAACTGGTGTTCAGAAGCATACAATATCCAATAGTGGAGGTAGCCTTATTTTCTATGAACTTGTCTAATCCTATTTTAAAGCCACCCAAGGGTTGATTAAAGGTGTCTCTTAAATAGTGTAAATTTTACAGGTTAAATTTCCCTGTACCAAGCATCCACTGTCAGAACTGGAAACATGAAGTTTGTTTTCTCTGGAATGTTAAAATCTGTATCAGAACTCTGGGAGATCAGGGTTCAAATCCCCCCATGAAGCTCGCTGGGTGGCCGGTCACTGCCTCTTCACCTAACCTCACAAGGTGTTAGGACTGAATAGGTAGGTAAAAAAGGTAAAGGGACCCCTGACCATTAGGTCCAGTCGTGACCGACTCTGGGGTTGCGGTGCTCATCTCGCTTTATTGGCCAAGGGAGCCGGCGTACAGCTTCCGGGTCATGTGGCCAGCATGACTAAGCTGCTTCTGGCGAACCAGAGCAGCACACAGAAACGCCGTTTACCTTCCCACCGGAGCGGTACCTATTTTATCTATTTGCACTTTGACGTGCTTTCGAACTACTGGGTTGGCAGGAGCAGGGACCGAACAACGGGAGCTCACCCTGTTGTGGGGATTCAAACCACCGACCTTCTGATCGGCTAGTCCTAGGCTCTGGTTTAACCCATAGTGCCACCTGCGTCCCTTGAATAGGTAGAGGGAGAACCATATATGCCACCTTGAGCTCCTTGAAGATCAAAGTGGGCTATAAATGTAATATAGTGATACCTCGGTTTTCGAACGTAATCCGTTCCGGAAGACCATTCCAAACGTCCAAAAACTCAAAACGGAATCCTCAAAATGGAAATCTCAATATGGAAGCTGTGTTTCATGTTCTATTCCTGAGGCATGTTCGAAAACCAAACCATTTACTTCCAGGTTTGCAGCGTTCGAATTCCGAAATGTTCATCAACGGAGACGTTTGAAAACCGAGGTACCACTGTAATTATTATGAATATTAATAGAAGAATAAATAAAGATATTGCATATTATGCTTATTGAACATGGATATTCTGTATTTCATGACACATTGCACCATGGGATTTGTAGTGTTTATTGTTGTAAAAGTACAAAAAAAAATAACAAATGTTGGTGCAGAAGGCAATGAGATGAATTTGATCAAACATGATGTAGGTAATGTGGAAATGTTCAGAAGCTTAAGTTGACTGGAGTTTTAAGGGGTGTGTATCATTTTTCTGTTATCTTAAGGAACAAATTCTACTAGGGTGACAAAATGAGGGGCCACCCCCCAACTTTCTCGCCAAGGTTTTTGCCTTTAGATCACACCATATCAAACCATACTACTTTTGTTCTTCTGTATTGAGCACTGCTTCCTAAACAGCTTCCCATTTCCATCCTTTGCCAGTGACCCAATAATTTTACACTGACCAAATTAGCCTACTCTCCATCACTGTTCTCCAATAAACTCTAGGGGAGAATGTTTATATCTTCACTTTGGATGCTTGCCATAGAGTTTCCTTTGGAATGGTCTGTGCTACACTTAATTTCCAGCGCAGGAAGGTATTCAGCCTTACTGGTCTGAAGGAGAAACAGTGTGTAGATATTTTTCTGAAAGTTTTTCATATCTAAAACTGCTGTTTTCAAGCAGCAGTGGGAATAGCTTTAATGTGTTCAGGATTCTGCCTTAAGTGTTTGGCTTGTATCCCAGTCTCTGCTTCTAAAATTGTGTTAGACTAGCCAAGGACAACCTCTCATTGTGTTATATATGGAAGATACTGAAGTGTTCACGGTAACATGTTCAGACAATAAGAAAGGCTGGGCAGCTTGCCTTGAGGGACTAAATAAGGTGCTTATAAAAGAAATAGAAAAGGATATGCATTGTTCTGTCAATTCATCTTCCACATGAACTTCCCATTTCTGTTTGTTTAGGATAGGGTTTAACTTTCTGACTGTGAATGCATTTATTAATCACTCTTTAGCTCTAGTTGCAGGAAGGCAGGTTCAACTTTATTTGGAGGATTGTGTAGGCATTAGTTCCACTGCAGAATAAAAGCTCTATTAGCCAAGAATCACATTTAAATGGGAGGAGGGAGGAGGCAATCAGTCCCCCTCAGAAAAGTGTTAGTAGTAGGTCAACATCTGCATCTTTGGGATAGTTGCTTTTGTAGGGTGGGTCTGCTTAGCAGTTTATACAAGACGTGTAGTCAGTTTCAGTTCCTAGTATAGAAATAGGAAATACTCCTTATATGAAGCCCTAGAAAGTTACTTTCAAGCAGTGTAGACTCCTAAACTGGTGCCCTCCTGATGTTTTGGGCTACATCTCTCATAATCCTTGACAGCTCCCACAATCCAGTCATGCAGGCTGCAGTTGGTGGAAGTTGCTCAAAAAATCTGGAGTGCACTAGGTCAGGAGGTTTGGTGTAAAAAATTCTGTGCTAATGGACCAGTGGTCTAACTTCATGTGAGACAACTTCCTATGTACTTGTGTTCTCCCTTTTGACATGATTTTGGCAGTTCTGCTATCACATCTTGTTTGGTCAAAGATTTAAAATTTATTCCTCACCTTTATTTTGAATGTCTGGATATGCTTTTGGAATTGAAATGAAAAGGTATTATTAAAAATAATATTGATTTTAAATTCCATGATTTGTACTCCTAGAGGTTTTTTTGTTTTGTTTTTTAATGCAGCTCCTGGATTCATGTAAAAGATTTTCTTTAGATTAACAGACCAGTTAATTCCTTCAAGACAGGAGCCTTTGGGGATTTCAGTATAGGTGTGATGCAACATACTTGGCACCTATAAAGAGCCTATGTAATTGTATAGTCACGTGCTGTGTTTTAAGTCCATTTATTTGGCATTCCTGAATGAAAACTATTTTGGAAGAGCGGCAGAAGAAATTGCATGTGTTTTGCCTTCTACAACTTGCAATTAATGTAAAATTACTTGCTTTGATAATCATGCCATTGTTTGACAATAATTCCTGTGGATTTGCTTTTAAGTTACTTCACATTAAGAGTATGTGGGGCCACAGGTACTGTTTAAATTTGTGCTTAGAGATTAAATGCTTTTGCTGTATTTATTACCTCTTAAACCTGTTTTATTGAAATTTAATGAAATAAACTATAAATTTGGGAAACAGTTCCAGAAATGAATTATGCTAACTCTTTTTTAAAAAACCAACAACACCTAAATATTGTACTTTTTATTAATTTTAGAAGTTAGGAAGTGGCAGAAAACTAAGTTTTGCATATTTTTATTGCCAGTCAGATTTAGAGCAAAAAACAAAAATGGGACAAATGTTATTAAAATGTTGTTGTTGTTTAGTTGTTTAGTCGTGTCCGACTCTTCATGACCCCATGGACCAGAGCACGCCAGACACTCTTGTCTTCCACTGCCTCCCACAGTTTGGTCAAACTCATGCTGGTAGCTTCGAGAACACTGTCCAACCATCTTGTCCTCTGTCGCCTCCTTCTCCTTGTGCCCTCCATCTTTCCCAACATCAGGGTCTTTTCCAGGGAGTCTTCTCTTCTCCTGAGGTGGCCAAAGTATTGGAGCCTCAGCTTTAGGATCTGTCCTTCCAGTGAGCACTCAGGGCTGATTTCCTTCAGAATGGATAGGTTTGATCTTCTTGCAGTCCATGGGACTCTCAAGAGTCTCCTCCAGCACCATAATTCAAAAGCATCAATTATTCAGCGATCAGCCTTCTTTATGGTCCAGCTCTCAATTCCATACATCACTACTGGGAAAACCATAGCTTTAACTATACGGACCTTTGTCAGGAAGGTGATGTCTCTGCTTTTTAAGATGCTGTCTAGGTTTGTCATTGCTTTTCTCCCAAGAAGCAGACATCTTATAATTTCGTGACTGCTGTCACCATCTGCAGTGATCATGGAGCCCAAGAAAGTAAAATCTCTCACTGCCTCCATTTCTTCCCCTTCTATCTGCCAGGAGGTGATGGGACCAGTGGCCAAGATCTTAGTATTTTTGATGTTGAGCTTCAGACCATATTTTGTGCTCTCCTCTTTCATCCTCATTAAAATGTTCTTTAATTCCGCCTAACATTTTGTTGCCACTTCGTCAGATCAGGTTGTATAACTGAAAGAAATGGAAGTGGATAATTATCTCCTAAGTGCTATAAATGATGGTGTATATTGATTTGAATGTTAATAAGAGACATATTTTTAGACCCTTATAAAAAGTCATTTCTTGTATAAGCTATTGATAATAACAATGATAATGCTATTAACAACAACAACAACAACAAACAACGGGCCACCCTGTATCAAAACAAATTTTCATCTTGAATGTATTCAGCCTGAAGCCATTACACAGTGTAAATTCTCAAGTAAATCATTACTACTGCCCTGATCCTAAAGGCATTGGCTGTGGGCCAGAGAAGCACACAGTAATCTGAAGAAGTGTGCATGCACACGAAAGCTCATACCAAGAACTAACATAGTTGGTCTTTAAGGTGCTACTGGAAGGAAAAAATTTTTTTTGTTCTGGATTACTTTGTCAGCAGTGGCCATTAGCAGAAGCCTTTGTGTAGCATGCAACATGCTTTCTGGATTATAGTCATTATGTCACTGAATGTCCTATTGATTTCAGTCAAACTTCTGTTATATGCTGCTTAGGATCACATTTTAAGCCATTTTACATCTCCGTCTGCATAAAAAAGTGCAGCTATTTAGAGGAGGTTTAATTGATGCTTTTGGAAGTGCTCTGGTCTTTGTGGATGGAAGTTACAAAGTGCCTAGTATCATAACAATGACTTTATTACGATTTGGATGCAAGCCACATCCTGCTTGGAGTCTACTCCAAACACGCATTGATTTTAATGGTTGTAAGTTGCATACTTTATATTTTGTGTAGTGTATGATTTCTCATGCTTCTCTCCTTGTGCAGGTTAAAATATACGGTTGCATAGTAGGTATACACTTGGAATAGTGGTGTTAACTTTGTTTTATAGTATGTTTTGTGATTGCCATTAAAGATTTGGTTAATAGCCCCACAGAGTGAGCTGTAAATACGCTCACCAATCCCTTTTCCAATCATACCTCTTTCCCTTTTGTCTGGAATGCAGATTTTTCCCAAGTGGTCTGTTTCAACAGATTTATGGCTTATGAAGTGGAGGGAAGAGTTCTCTTTAGGCAAAGAGAAAAAGAAAAAGAAAAAAAAATTCCACAGCTGCAGATGAAACAAGGTTGTGGTGTTAGTGAGTGAGTGTGTGTAAGGGGAATGCTGTGAATAATTACCATATGCTAACCAACTCTTTCACATGGAGCAAGTTGTTTTTCTTTTCTTCTGGACCATGCAATTAAAAATTTGTCATCTCTTTTGAAACAGTTCAGATCATTTTGGAAAATAGGGGAACCCTAAAGGTGTAGGCATGCTGGAGAGCGCTATGCATGTTTAGATCTAATTTTTCTCTTTTGCCAAACAGAGTAAGGACAATAAGCAAAGTCCAGATTTATTTGCAAGGCAGAACCCCATAATTATGCACAGCTGTAGTGTCAGCAGTTCCGCTTTGCCTGAGTATATGATTGAATTGATGTCACCAAGACTTCCACCTTTGCAATAAAATATGACGTACTGTGTGGCCAATGACAGGCTGGAATTGTGCACAGGGAGTTGGTATGCGCAGGGAGGAAGGCGAGCAGGACGAAAAGCAGCGTTTGGGTGTTTGTTCCAATGTGTTCGTCTTGGGAATATCTCTACTCGCAGAGAATCCCATGGCTGTCAAGTGGGATAGTAAATCTTGCAAAAATTATGAAACCAGCTGAATTGTGAAATTCTTGAGCTGTTATGCAGAATTGCACACAGCTGTGCCCAGAGCAGATATCAGAATCAGGGGAGGTTTCTGTTCTGCAGATGTATTGCTATTGTGGGAAGAACTTTGGTAGCACTGATCTAGTAGTAATTGTTTCTGTGGGAATTCATGGATTTCCTTCCTCTTCCATTTATTTTAGGTCTTGATGACCTTTGTTATTAATACTTTTAATTTGTAAAACTTATAATGTCAGTGGATTCAATGTATACAAACTACATTTTAAAGTCACATTTTCCCTGAAGTAGGAATATTTCCACACATGTGCAAAATAGCCTTTGAAAATAATTTTGAGACTTGGAAGAAATCTCAGGGCTTTCACAGCTGTTTCCCGTGCAAACAGTTCTCATTGTCCCAAAACACCAACTAATGTAGACAAGCACAGGTATGTGAACAGAGTGATTAGCAGTAACCACTCTGATCCTGGCAACTAGAAAAACTTGCTGACTTTGTCTCCGGTTGTTGTGTCTATTCATCACATTTGTCCATGGGAGTACATACCCAGGGACAGTGAGAATGTTCTCATGAACAAAAAATGTACTGTCTGGATTTGAGTTAAAGGCTTCCATTTGGAAAGTTTTTATCCTTCACAAACAATACTCTGAAAGAGATGAAGTTGCTATTTAAAATCATTTCTATTCTCACCTGTCCAAAAGTATTTCAGGAATTTGGTAACTGTGTCTGTTTTACACACTTGTTAGGACTTCTGTAAGTGTCCAGTTTTGTCAGAGAGCCACTTTTACAAGCAGGTAAAAAGTGGTAGACAAGATTCCACCAAAGTTGCTCTACTTTCACATTCTACTTTCACTTTTGTGCTGAACAACTGTGAGTCCAAGTGACCAACTCCTTTGGAGGACAGCTTTGTCTCAAGGCTGCCAGTTCCCATCCCAATGTTTGGCTTTCCAGTTATAAATGATGTTATCCCTGTGTACCTTATGATCAATTCACAAGGTAGTTTTATTGACAATTCTCATGCAAAGCATTGTTGGAATCATTCAGCGATGAAGGGAACAGTTGACATGCAGCTCCTGTGTTAGTACCATTCCCAGAAGAATTATGTTACAGAATGAAAATGAGTGTTAGAACTGGGTCTTTTTTTAGACTTAGCTACCCCCAAGTAGTGGCCCTGTTGACTTGTAAAAACGTGCCACTTCAAGTCATTTGGAGATGTGACAGGAGTTCCCTGATTACCCTGCCTAGATATAAGCACATTTAATAATAATCCCTGTGGTGTGTTATGTATGTGTTGGATTGCGGAAATTAAGTCTCTCTGGAATTTAGTCTGGGTGCTGAACATAAAAGGAGTTTGATTTAAGAGTGTATGCAGAGATAGGCAACATATGGTTGACTCCAGATGTTTTTGGATTACAATTCCTATCATCGTCAGGTAGCATGATCAAGGATAAAGGTAAAGGTAAAGGTACCCCTGCCCGTACGGGCCAGTCTTGACAGACTCTGGGGTTGTGCGCCCATCTCACTTAAGAGGCCAGGGGCCAGCGCTGTCCGGAGACACTTCCGGGTCACGTGGCCAGCGTGACATCGCTGCTCTGGCGAACCAGAGCCGCACACGGAAACGCCGTTTACCTTCCCGCTGGTAAGCGGTCCCTATTTATCTACTTGCACCCGGAGGTGCTTTCGAACTGCTAGGTTGGCAGGCGCTGGGACCGAGCAGCGGGAGCGCACCCCGCCGCAGGGATTCGAACCGCCGACCTTTCGATTGGCAAGTCCTAGGCGCTGAGGCTTTAACCCACAGCGCCACCTGCGTCCCCTTGATCAAGGATAAGGGAAGCTGTAATCCAACAACACAGCAATGTGTAGTCCAAGTATGCATTGGCTGTGCCTAGTCTATGCCAAATCATTGGGCTTTCTTTCTCCCACAGCCTTTAGGGCCCAAACCCTGAATGTTTACCCTTTTGATGGATGCATCTAGTTAGGACATAACTAAAGTACTGTTTTTGAAGACCAGGAGTATCTAGTTAGGACATAACTAAAGTACTGTTTTTGAAGACCAGGAGTATCTAGTTAGGACATAACTAAAGTACTGTTTTTGAAGACCAGGAGTATCTAGTTAGGACATAACTAAAGTACTGTTTTTGAAGACCAGGAGTAGAGGAACTTGGGGTTGCCCCTTTACCAATCTCTACAAAGAGTAAACAGTAACCAAGTGATGGCTAATTCTCCTGGGCGACACACTGTAGTGAGACTCCAAATGTTTGTCCGCTTCGACAGTTCTCTGCATGGGACACAGGTGGCACTGTGGTGTAAACCACTGAGCCTTGGGCTTGCTGATTGGAAGGTCGGCGGTTCGAATCCCCGCAACGGGGTGAGCTCCCATTGTTCGGTCCCAGCTCCTGCCAACCTAGCAGTTCAAAAGCACACCAAAAAGTGCAAGTAAATAAATAGGTACCGCTCTGGCAGAAGGGTAAATAGTGTTTCCGTGCACTGCTCTGGTTTCACCAGAAGTGGCTTAGTCATGCTGGCCACATGACCTGGAAAAACTCTGCGGACAAATGTCAGCTCCCTTGGCCAGTAAAGCGAGATGAGTGCCACAACCCCAGAGTCATTCACGACTGGACTGAACTGTCAGGGGTCCTTTACCTTTACAGTTCTCTGCATATTTTGGTTCTGTCCTGTAGTGCTATTCCGTCTTGTAAATCACCTGCCTTTCCCTGTAATCTGCTTGGTATTTCCTCCTCTTCCTTGTGTTCGGCAGCTAAGTTTACTCTGTTTTCTTCAGAAAAGCAGGAATCACATATTTTCTCCTTCCTTTGTTGTGGGGAGAGAGAATGAGAACATAGGAAGCCAAACAAAGCAAGTCAAGTGGATTGCCAAGAATGGCTGTTGTCTGTTTTGTTTTTTAAACTTACATGAGTTAGTCATGTGTTTATAGCTGGGATTTTAAAACCACATTTTGATTCTCATCTTCATTTACTGGCACAAACCCATTGATTTCAGATTGGGCAAAACAGAGAGATGCAGATGATCAGTGAAAGAAGGGTTATGGTTTCTGATTGTGTCTGTGTTTATTAGAAAAGGATTTGTGAAAAGAGAAGTGTTAATTAAAGACGTTTTCTGCTTCTGTGAGGAGACAGTCCTGTGTTCTAGCAGTGTTTGAGCAGGAGACTGGTTTGTATGCAGTGAACTCATCTTAATTTACAAGTCTAAAGTCATTGGCCGCGCACAAGTCCTCCTTTGAATACTTGTATTTGCTCTAGGATTTGCTGTTCATTCTTTACCTGCAAATAATTTCATTTTTCTCCTTCAAATATGTCATTTTGTGAAGGTACATGTCCACATATTGCTGGTGTTAAGGTAACCTCTATTATTGCACTGCTGTGATAACATTCCTTCAATTTCCTTCTCCCCCCTTGCCCCACCCTAAGAAGGAGAAAGTGGGTGTGTGGAAGGACTCTGCTTTTGTACTGAAACTTCAGGTGGAATGAAGTGGTTATAAAAGCATCTATCAACACAGTAAGAGCTTGCCAAACTAAGTATTTGGGTTGGAAGTCATGCCTTCCAAACTGCTTGAAAACAGGAAGTATCTTTGTTAAGTGATGGAGAGCTGTATTTTGCTAAGAAAAGATTTCTTTTTAAAAAATTAAATCTTGCCCAATATGAGTTAAACAGTTGTTCTGGAGTTTGGATAACAATTTTAGTGCATGATCATGCACACACACTTATGCATATTGCGTGTCTGTGTATCTTTCCCCCTATTATTAAAATTTGAGCACTTTATATATGAGCAGTCGCTGTCAGAAGCCAGCCCAGGCACATCTTATCCCTGGTGATTCCTGTAAAGAACTCGGAATCTGTCAGAAACAGCCTGCAGGATTGCAACGGCTCCTGGGTGATTAATTGCCAGAAGAGTCTGGTTCCAGGTTTCATTACATATAATTGTTATCTTTTCTTAAAGGGGTTCTTTTAAACCCCCACCTCAAAAGTTGCTTTTTTAAAAAAAGCATTCCTGAGGCTTAGCGGTTCTTTGCTGGGAGACCAGAAGACTCTCATATGTAAATGTACAGCTTTTTTAAGGGTATTACCTGTTAATCGAGTCCTCCCCTGGCCCCCTTTCAGCTAATTTTAACTTTACAGTGGTGCCTCGCAAGACGAAATTAATTCGTTCCGCAAGTCTTTTCGTCTTGCGAGTTTTTCGTCTTGCGAAGCACGGTTTCCCATAGGAATGCATTAAAAATCAATTAATGCGTTCCTATGGAAACCGCCTTCAGACCAGGTCCGGGGACAGTCTGTCCCCCGACCTCTTCTGAAGGCAGGCGCGGGGAGCAAAGACTTTTGCCCCCCGCCAGCCTTCAGAAGAGGTCCAGGACCTCTTCTGAAGGCGGGCGGGGGGCAAAAGTCTTTGCTTCCTCCCGCCTGCCTTCAAAAGCCCTCCGGGACAGCGGAGAAACGCGCTGCGTTTCTCCGCTCTCCCAGGAAGGCAGGCAGGGGGGAGCAAAGACTTTTGCCCCCCGTCGGCCTTCAGAAGAGGTCCTGGACCTCTTCTAAAGGCGGGCAGGGGGCAAAAGTCTTTGCTCCCCCCCCCCGCCTGCCTTCAAAAGCCATCCGGGATAGCGGGAAGTGCTTCCCTGCTATCCCAGACTGCTTTTAAAATGCTGGCGGTGGGGAGCAAAGCCTTTCGGCCCCCGCCGGCCTTCCTGGACCTCTTCTGAAGGCCGGAGGGGGGGGGAAAGGCTTTGCTCCCCACCGCTAGCATTTAAAAGAGGTCCCCGGAGATTTCCCTATGGGCTTTCTTCTTGCGAAGCAAGCCCATAGGGAAATTCGTTTTGCGAAGCGCCTCCAAAACGGAAAACCCTTTCGTCTAGCGGGTTTTTCGTCTTGCGAGGCGTTCGTCTTGTGGGGCACCACTGTACTGAAAATAATTCTACTAGTAGTCAGGGATAGATTCGTTATCTGGCCAACAACTGCAGTCAAGGGCTGGGAAGTGAAATTTACAGTGAAATCCTGTTTAGATGTTCTCAGAAGTAAATCTAATGGAGTTTAATGGAGTTAAAGGTAAAGGGACCCCTGACCATTAGGTCCAGTCATGGCCGACTCTGGGGTTGCGGCGCTCATCTCGCTTTATTGTCCAAGGGAGCCGACATACAGCTTCCGGGTCATGTGGCCAGCATGACTAAGCCGCTTCTGGCAAACCAGAGCAGCACATGGAAACGCCGTTTACCTTCCCACCGTAGCGGTACCTATTTATCTACTTGCACTTTGACGTGCTTTCAAACTGCTAGGTTGGCAGGAGCATGGACCAAGCAATGGGAGCTCACCCCGTCGCGGGGATTCGAACCGCTGACCTTCTAATCGGCAAGTCCTAGGCTCTGTGGTTTAACCCACAGCGCCACCCGCTCACAGATAAATGGGTAAAGGATTGCATCATTACTATACAGGCGACTCTCAGCTTATTCAGGGGTTACATTCTGGGGATTGCGTCTAAAGCCAAAATCACGAATAGTCAAAACACATTGGGTTCAATGGTGGGTGGGTGCCAATGTGGTTTCCCCCCAGATACCCATCCCCTTTCTACACCCATTTATTTAATTATTTATGCCAAGCACATAAAGCTGAACGTGCACAAGTTAAATGCATGTAAGTTGTGGGTTACCTGTACTCAGGGTGAGGTCCAATGTAACTATGTTGATGCAAGAAGGAGAGATTGTTGTGCAGGCTATTGGTGTTGAGCAGGCAACAGCACCCGTGGATACCAGTATACCAGTGCACAACAGTATTTAACACTTCTGCTGATCCAATGTGTCTATTTTATTTTACTGTTGTGCTGTGCTATGAATGGGGCAAAGGATGGGTGTTGCACTAGTGGAATTATTATTACAGTATTATTATTATTATTATTATTATTATTATTATTATTATTATTATTATTATTTTGTTTATACCCCACCCATCTGGCTGGGTTTCTGGGCAGCTTCCAGCAAAATATAAAAAATAATAAAATGTCAGTTCCTGGTTTAAGAAGATATTATGAAGCTGCATGTTGGAGCTGGTTGAAAGAGTGGATGTTACTGAAAAATACGGAGGTTTTGGAACTGGAAGGCTGGGATAAAATTTATGGATGGCATGGCTATTTAATTTATGGGAAAATACAAGTACACAAAAGATTTACGAACCACTTAGTGAGAAAGGCCTTGTTTGAAGTATGGGAGAGAACAAAGGAGAAAATTGTAGAAAAAACTCTGTGGTGGATCTCCCCACTAGAGGCAACCTCCACACTTAAAAACAATGCAAAACATTCACGGCCAACTTATAAAGAGTTGGTGGAAGAAGTGAATGAAAATCCCGGATTAAAAGAATAAGAAGAATTTAAAAAGATGGGAATAAATTGGTTGGGATATTTTCAACTTAAAGCGACTTTTGAGAAAGATATAAAGAAAAGAGGATTTGAAAACAATATCAAAACTAGATAAAGAAGTTCTACAAAATAATTAAAAAATACTCACAGAAATGTATAAATTACTAAATAATACACAAACAGATCAAGAAATTAAAAGAAGGAATATGTGCACTGTTCAGGGGTTTTTTCTGATATATAGTTGTGTTGTTTTTTTATCTTGTTTTTAGTCAGTTTTATTTAATGTTGTTTTCAACATTCAGTTCAAGTTGATTGAATGTTTTTATGTAAACTTGGATTTTGTTGTATAAAGCAGCATATTTTATGAATCAATAATACACATAAAATTCACTATTAAAATATTTTTTTTAATTATTAAAACTGTTCCACACTTGGTATTATCTTAAAATGATTAAAACTGCCCTATTCTAGTTAAATCGACTCCTCAAAGGGTGATTTCAGTTGTAGTCAAACAACATCTGGGGCTTAAGGTTGGGGTGGCTACCCTAAGCTGACTCAAAAAGGAAACATTAGCATGCTGTTTGAATGTTGTTTGTGGTTTTTGCTATCTTTATAATGAAATCCTTCATGCTTTCTACCTTTTCTTTTAATGGATTGAGCGTCAGCAGACATTTCCTTCTTAAATTGTTCAAAAATACATTTGAAAAGCACCAGATCTTCTTTCCACAACCTAGGGAGTTTTTAGTGCCATTATCAGGTTGTTAGAGTCACTTTGGGCTGCCAGGCCTTGTGCACTAAATTAATGATTGAGTAGTTGATAATATCTATTTTCTTTGCACCTTGAGCACTCTGGGTTATAACAAATCAGTATTAAATCTTGTGGCAGGTTTCGTCATCATTTTCAGGCCATTTCAAAAGGTTTTTGCAAGCTGGGAGGAAAGCTCCCAGTTTGCCATGTTGATTCAGTGACATCACCACCACTCCTGTTTGAATGTTATTATTTATTTGATTTATGAATTTCTTCCCATGAGCTGTCCCAAAGCAATTTATAATGCACATTTACAATACATAGAATGATTGCATTTTTTAAAAAATTGTTAAAACATTTGCTTCTGTAAAGACAATTGAAGCAATTACGCACACAAACACACAATTTAAAACAACAACATACACATATATAATCAGTTCAAATCCAGTACAGATACTGAATAGTATTTCAAAAATCTCCACTTAGAATGTCTTCAACAGGCACTGAAAGGGCAAAAGAAGAAGTCATCTGTCTATAAATGTGCCTTGATATTTGTACTAACGCTACAGGAGAGCAGAAGCAGCAGTAGCGCACCATTAACATAACGTCACAATCCTAGACATATCTATAAGTCTTCTGTTTTCAGCGGGGCTTACTCCTAGGTAGCTGTGCATAGGACTGCAGCCAAATTTAATTAGGGTTTTAAGTAGCACTCTTGTCTCTTCCCCAGCTCTGTTTATTTCTTTAAACCCAACTCTTGGAGACCTTTCCTAAGTGCATGATTTGTGACCCTTACTCTTCTGGTCCACTGTGATAACCTGCTTTGCAATAATATTAACAAATCACATTTAACTATTGGATGCACATAAATCCACCATAGTGTTTATTTGTTTACATTGATCTCATCAATCTGCCCTTCCTTGGACTCATTTCAGATAAATATCCACTCCTTCTGAGTTGTCAAATCTTGCTAGGAACATCAAGCCACCTGTTTCTCTCCCCCCCCCCCGGCCAATCTTTTATTAATACTTTTGGGTAATAGCCATGTAAAATGTTTCTGCTTTGTTGACTGTGCCTTACAAAAGCGCTGCCACTTGATACTGCAGATTCTTCCTGAACACCTGCTGTCAAACACATCAAGTCTTTTCTTGTCAGTTTGCACAATGCTTCAGGTCTTGAGCAAGGCTGACATGACAGAAATGTTGTACAGCCTGATTCTTTAAAATAATTCTATTCCTGTCTCTGTCTAAAATAGTCAGTTCCCAACACTCTCTATTGGTCATAATCTCCTAACATTCTCATCATACAAACTACTTGTTTGGGAGTTGCAACGTAAAAGCCACCCCAGGGGTATATGATGAGGAAAGGGCATTTCTTCCCATGCCATAGCCCTGATCTGAATCTCTCTCTCTCTCTCTCTCTCTCTCTCTCTCTCTCTCTCTCCACACACACACACACACACACACACACACAGAGAGAGAGAGAGAGAGAGAGAGAGAGAGAGATTGTGAATCACACACACACATAGACATTATGGAGCTGCCATCAGCTGTGAAGCGAAAGACATACAGTGGTACCTCGGGTTAAGTACTTAATTCGTTCCGGAGGTCTGTACTTAACCTGAAACTGTTCTTAACCTGAAACACCACTTTAGCTAATGGGGCCTCCTGCTGCTGCCGCGCCACCAGAGCACGATTTCTGTTCTCATCCTGAAGCAAAGTTCTTAATCTGAAGCACTTTTTCTGGGTTAGCAGAGTCTGTAACCTGAAGTGTATGTAACCTGAAGCGTATTTCACCCGAGGTACCACTGTACAGTGGTGCCTCGCAAGACAAAATTAATTCGTTCCGCAAGTTTTTTCTTCTTGCGAGTTTTTCGTCTTGCGAAGCACGGTTTCCCATAGGAATGCATTGAAAATCAATCAATGCGTTCCTATGGAAACCACCTTCAGACCAGGTCCGGGGACAGTCTGTCGCCCGCCAGCGTTTTAAAATCGCCCCGGGACAGCGGAGGACTTCTCCGCTGTCCCGGGGTGATTTAAAAGCCCCCGGGAAGGCAGGCTGGGGGGAGCAAAGACTTTTGCCCCCCGGCGGCCTTCAGAAGAGGTCCAGGACCTCTTCTGAAAGCCGGCGGGGGGGGGAAGTCTTTGCTCCCCCCCGCCTGCCTTCAAAAGCCGTCCAGGATAGCGGAGAAACACGCTGCGTTTCTCCGCTCTCCCAGGAAGGCCGGCGGGGGGCAAAAGTCTTTGCTCCCCCCGCCTGTCTTCAAAAGCCGTCCGGGATAGCGGGAAGCGCTTCCCTGCTATCCTGGACTGCTTTTAAAATGCTGGCGGTGGGGAGCAAAGACTTTCGGCCCCCGCCGGCCTTCCTGGACCTCTTCTGAAGGCCGGAGGGGGGGGAAAGGCTTTGCTCCCCACCACCAGCATTTAAAAGAGGTCCCCGGAGATTTCCCTATGGGCTTTCTTCTTGCGAAGCAAGCCCATAGGGAAATTCGTCTTGCGAAGTGCCTCAAAAAACGGAAAACCCTTTCGTCTTGCGGGTTTTCCATCTTGCGAGGCATTTGTCTTGCGCGGCACCACTGTACCTGGGTTAGAAACACAGGAAGCTGCCTTATACAGAGTCCGAGCACTGGTAGATCGAGCTCATACTTATCCACACTGACTGGCAACAACTTCTCCAGAGTCTCAGAAAGAGGATGCTCTCAACTCCACCTAGACATGCTGGGAATTGAACCTGAAACCTTCTGCATGCAGGGCAGACACGCTACAACTGAGCTACAGCTCTTGCATCTTCCCCTCAGTGCCTAATAGCAGCTGAGCGGGGGACTGAAGTAAAGTAATCATGATGGGAGTAAAAAGCTCTCTCTCACACACATACACACACTCACCGCCAATCACGTCATGGCTCTCGTCAAAATTAGCACTTGTTAATTAGCATATCAGAATTGCATTTAATATATTAACTGTGGAACCCCAACATGGTGTGTTGTTTGGCTCTTACTATGCAAGGAGGCAGAGCAATTAAACAGACGAAAAAGTGGGATCAAGAAAATAGGAGCAGACTCAGTTCTCAGCTATTCCCGTTGGGTTCTCTAGAAGAAAATAAACCCGTTTCTAAATCTGGAACATAGTTGGGAGGCCCAAAATATGTTTTCTTATAAATATTTTGTACTGCTCAATATAAAAGATACTTGAAAGATCATCTCATCCCTTATATACCCAATTGATCACTGCCTTCTAAAGGAGAGGGAATCCTGGAGATACCATCATATCAAGAGGTCTGCTCTGCACTATGTCAGCATCAGGGTGTGGCAGTGTCTTTGGAACTCCCTCCCATTAGATTTAAGTCGGGTGCCATTTATCTCTCTTGTCTTTTCAGCACCTATTGACTTTACTCTTTCAACAAGCCTTCAAAGTGGATTTTCTTTTTATTCCAGTTAGTATCTGTACTGTACTGGATTTGGAATTGGAATGCTCCGTCTCTTTCAATAGAGGCTGATCCATTGCGGGGTGCCACTGCCCCACCAACCTCAACAAGTCTTGGGGAGAAGACTAGAATTAGTTGGCTCTGCCTCTCATTAGATCAGGCTCCACCAATAATAATAATAATAATAATAATAATAATAATAATAATAATAATAATAAATACCCCGCCCTCCCCAGCCGAAGCTGGGCTCAGGGCGGCTAACAACAATCAAAATAATCCAACATTCTAAAAACCTTTCATTATAAAAATTAATTAAAATCAAATTGATGGCAACCATTAAGCAAAATTCTGTGCAGATTGCCAGAGGAGGGGGTCAGGCTGCGCCCTGACCAAAGGCCTGGTGGAACAGCTCTGTCTTACAGGCCCTGCGGAAAGATGTCAGGTCCTGCAGGGCCCTAGTCTCTTGTGACAGAGCGTTCCACCAGAGTGGAGCCACGGCCGAGAAAGCCCTGGCTCTAGTTGAGGCCAGCCTAACCTCTCTGTGGCCTGGGATCTTCAGGATGTTTTTATTTGCAGACCGTAAGTTCTTCTGTGGGACATACCAGGAGAGGCGGTCCCGTAGGTACGAGGGTCCTAGGCCGTATAGGGCTTTAAAGGTTAAAACCAGCACCTTAAACCTGATCCTGTACTCCACCGGGAGCCAGTGCAGCTGGTATAGTACCGGATGAATGTGATCTCGTAGCGAAGACCCTATAAGGAGTCTCGCCGCGGCATTCTGCACCCGCTGGAGTTTTTGGGTCAGTCTCAAGGGCAGCCCCACGTAGAGCGAGTTACAATAATCCAGTCTGGAGGTGACCGTCGCGTGGATCACAGTGGCTAGGTTAGGGCGAGAGAGATAAGGAGCCAGCTGCTTAGCTTGGCGGAGATGAAAAAATGCCGCCTTTGTTATAGCTGTAGTCTGCGCCTCCATAGAGAGGGAGGTATCGAAGATTACACCCAAACTCTTAATGGACGATGCTGGCACTAATTGCACCTACTGTGGTTCACCCTGATTTCTACTCAGTGGGCACTGCTGCTTCCGTCCACATCCTTTTATAAGCATCTGGGAAAGGAGGAGGGTGAAAGACAACAATTTCCCCCCTGAAAAGGAAAATAAAAGCTATTCAGTGACCCTCCCTGCAATCCTTCTGTTATGTACTAAAGTTCTCACCCTGGACCAGCAGGGGGATACTGTAGATAGTTTTCACTCAGGTCCACATATGCAAATAAGGGATTGAAAGTGCCGTTCAGTGATTGGATAGTTACAGAAAGTGTTACAGTTGCGTTGTAGTGGAGCTCTATATAAGCAGGCTGGCTGAACCCTTCAGTTCAGTTCAGTTCTGGCCTGTGAATAAACAAGAGCTGTTTGAAGAATTGCTGTGCCATCTGATATGTCCACCCACAACTTAACACCTTCAAGTTTAGATGCTATGCAAAACAAAATGCGTGCACACAAATCTGCCCCCGCCCCACAATTATATTCAGAAATCTTAAGAGAATGAAGCAGGAGAGTGTAATAGCCTTTGCCATAAGCCATGTTGAATTGCTGCTGCTGTTTTTTAAAAAGCATGCCTACTGCGTGCACCTAAAGGGATACTGGATACGTGCCAAAATGTTAAAAATTCCAAAGCAGCATCCTGATATAAATGTGACTTGACTGAACAATGAGCTGGCAGTTATATCTTCTAGCTTGTTGAGACTTTAAGGAAACCTCTGATGATCCTTTGGGCGGCTGCACTGAACTTGCTGTATAGTTTCCTTAGCTGAGAATATGTGCGCTTTTGTTTTAAAAATAACAGGACATCTCTTAGCATGCACAATACATTTTTTCCACCCCAGAGTACTCACAAAAGTCTTTTTAAAGAAACTAGGAAGGGTGTTAACTTGATCAATGCTGTGCAGGAAGGAAAGCTTCTTCCTACTATTTTTCAGCGTGACTTTCACTGACATGATCAGGCTGGGAAAAGTCTTATTGGCTGAGAGCCCAGGACAACCGTGCAATATCTCTAGTCAACTGGAACTCAAACTACACTGCCCAAGGGAAAACTATAACATAAAAAACAACTTGGGTTACGTGCTGTGCCTTAAACACATCCAGCTGAAAATGTGTTTAAAATTCTGAATTTGCATGCAAGCTGTTGTGGATGTGGGGTTGTTTGTTTGTTTTTTAACAAGATGGCAATATTTATCAGCAAATTAAAACGTATTTTTTCAAATTATTTATAAAGTTTAATAAGGAAGAATTCAGACAACTGGAATTCTATCCACCCACAATTGTGTCATCACCATGGGGTCAGTTCTACAAGGTTAGACATAGTTAAAAGGATATCATGTGTATTGTATGTATTGTCAGATGTGCATTGTCCAATACATGATGGTCCATAAGCTGCAATCCTTTTGACAACTAAGGTCGTATTCAAACCATACCTTTAAACCACACTTGTACTACTCTTACAAGAGTCTTGGCTTCACCCCCCAAAAAACCTGGGAGCTGTAGTTGGTTAATGGTGCATGGAATAGTAGTTTTGGGAGGGATCTCCTATCAGCTTTCAGCATGGGAAGCCACGACTGTTTTAAGAGTGGCATAAGAGTACTTTAAATATATGGTGTGTATGTGCCCTAAGGCCCCCTATTCATTTTATTACAGCAACAAGAGAGCTACTGCAACATGGTTGTATCCTGTGAACACAAGCATGCTGGATGTGATGGTGCTGCAATTCCTCCTTGTGTGAGCATCACCTGTCTGGGGTTTCCAAGGAAGGAACCGTGTCGCAGCAACTCTTGTGTCACTGGGAGTTCATTAGTACTGGGCCTTGGTTCAATGAGGATTGGTGTTCATAAGAAGTCATTGCATGGGACTGGGGAGACATCCATCATGCTTTGTGCACTTCCAGCTAGCAGCAGTCAGTAATGTTAAGTAGAGTCGGTGACATGAACCTTGTGGTGACACCATGTCAAAACTCATTTATTTACCAAGGCAAGTTTTAAAGTTGATCAGTAGGTTGAATGAATGAATGAATTTATTACGGTCATAGACCAGAAAAAACAACAACGATAATTTACAAGGGGAGTAATGGTGTCAATTAAAAATTGTAAAATTATACATAAAAGCAATACACATATGCACACACACACACACACATACACGCACACACGCACTACAATGTATGTATAGACTTAAAAAATGAAGGGGCTTGTCCAGGGGTCAAGTCTTTTACTTTTTTACAGCTAATGCCCTCCGCTTGATCGCAGCCGCAGAAAATTTGGCCACTTTCAGTGTTACTTCTGGGTTTTTATCTCCTAGTAGGATTTTCAGCCGCTGAGATTCAGATCGACCTGGAAATTTCTGAACGATAGGGGAAATAAACAGTGACCTGATATCCCCATAGAGGTCGCAGTGTAGCAACACATGTGAAACCGTTTCCACCTCTTTCAGACCACATGGGCAGACTCGTTCAGCATAGGGTTTGCCCACGTATCTGCCCTTTAGTAAGGCAGATGGCAGTACATCAAATCTGGTAAGGGTAAACGCCCGCCTGTATTTTGCGATTTGTAAATCCAGCAAATATGGTGTTAGATTGAACCCTTTTCCATAATCTTGGATGGCTGGATATTTATCTATCTTGCTCATATGGTCCTGGAGCTCTACATCTCCTATTCGCTGGCTCACCATCCTTTTAGCCTTTTCAAAACCTGAGGCTATAAGTTCTTGTGGGGAAAGCCCCAGGCCCTTCAATTTTTCATAGAGCAACAATCTCCATTTAGACTGGAACGGGTCTAATAGAGTCAATGGAGCCACTCCCACTGGGAAAAATATGAGTTTTAGCCAGAAGTGAATCTTCAGGATCCATATCCTGGCATTGATAGGGAGTTGACCTACCTCCAGCCTAATGGCTGTGTTGGAAACACAGGTAGGTAACCCTAGTAGGGAGCGGTAAAATTTAGTTTGTACAGATTCCAGGGACTTGAGTTTTTGACAATTAAATATCTGGGTGCCATACATCAGTTGTGGAAGTATTTTTGCGACAAAGACCTGGGAGGCAGCAGGAACATATTGACCTCCTTTTCTATAGAAGAATCTTATGATAGCTCTGGAGGATCTTTGCGCATTTGCAATGGAATTCTTAATCTGATGGCACCAGGATCCCTTCTCATCAAAGATTATTCCAAGATATCTAAAGGATGTTACTTGCTCAATAGGTTGGTTATTAATTTTCCATTTATGTCGGAGTTTTCTCTTGGAGAACACCATAATTTTTGATTTAGTGTAATTTATTATTAGGTGTTCAGCTTCGCAATACTCTGTAAGAGCTCGTAAAAGTTTTCTTAGACCCACACAAGAGAAGGAAATAAGTGCCGCATCATCTGCGTACAAAAGGACTGGAATTGGTATATTATTTAGGTTTGGGGGATGAGTACTTGCATCCTCCATCTTTCTGACTAAGGAATTTATGTAGAAATTAAATAGAATAGGGGCAAGAACACAGCCTTGCTTGACACCATGGAAACTTTGGATTTCCTTTGATAGGTTCCCATAACGGTCACATCTAACACGGATCCGAGTATTTTCATGTAGTCTACGGATAAGAAGCAAAAGACGTCTGTCGATGTTTGTGGCACTTAATTTTTCCCAAAGTCTGTGCCGGGGTATCAAATCAAAAGCTGATTTGAAATCTATAAAGGCTACATAGAGGGAGCCTCCTTTCTTTGAGGTGTATTTCTCCACTAGATGTTGCAATACCAGTCCTTGGTCTAAAGTTGATCTATGTGCCCTGAAACCAGCCTGGGCTTCCTTAAGGATGTGTTCCCATTCCAGCCAGTCCGCAAACTTTTCACGTAAGTGAGTTGCGTAAAGTTTGCTAATAATGCTTAAGAGACTGATTGGTCTGTAATTGGCTGGATCAAGTTTACAGCCTTTCTTGAATATGGGAACGATGATTGCCAATCCCCAGTCCTCTGGTATTATTGCTGTTTGATCTATGCTGGTGAATAGGGTGGCAAGGACTGGGGCCCACCAGTCAATATTGGCTTTGAGAAGCTCAGGGGAGATATTATCTGCTCCCGGGGCTTTTCTGTATTTGAGTGCCTGAATAAGCCTCCTGACCTCCGCAACCGACACCGGAGGCCACTCATCACCTGCCGCACACTGTGTTAGTGGCTGTGTCAAAGGCAGAGCTGAATATAGTGATTGGAAAAATGCCTCCCAAGTCCCTGCAAGGTATAGTATACTCCACTTCTGAGGAGGTAGATCGCACTCCATTCGCTACCATTCTCCAGAAGGTGGCCGAGTCTCTCTCTCTGGATGCATCTATTAGGCATTTCCATTCTCTTTTCTGTGCCAGGAGTTTTTTGTTTTTAATCAGGATTTTATAATTTCGTTTATCTTCAAACCAGACCGTGGGGAGTTGGGGTAGGTTGTCTCTTTGGCATTTTGGCATCAGTAGGTTGTCTCTTTGGCATTTTGACTGCCTCTTTTGTTTTTACTTATGGTACTATTTTATTCTTTATTGTTTTATACTGTATACTGTGTTTGTTTACATTTTTCTTTACCTCTGAAAACTGGCTCAGATAATTTTTAACAATCAAACAAATAATTGGGCCTATATGTTATGGAGAAAGTGGCATGGGATGCATTTTTTAGCAGGAACCCTGTGGTAGGTGTTACAATTATTACTTCCTCCTGTGATACCTGATGCAAATATTAGAAAAGGCACATAAAGATGAATGCAAATTATAGGTGTCTGTTTTGCTCTCAGTATGTGTACTAGAAAGCCACTGTGCAAATCAGCTTCCTGTTATGCATTTCGGAAACTCAGTGGCCACTTGTGCATTATATCTTATGTCACTTTTGCGATGGATGATGTTAATTCCTATGTCAAAAAGCTGCTGTAACAATTAATCAAAGGAAAATAATTCTGTAAGTGGTTTTCTTTGTCAGCTTCCTTCTGAACCAATAAATTATTATTTTTTTAATCACCTTAGGCTTTGATGCGACCTGGTCGAATTGACAGAATCATATACGTGCCTCTTCCTGATGCAGCTACTCGTAAAGAAATATTTAAAATCCAGTTTTCTGCCATGCCTGTGTCTGAGGAGGTCCACATGGATGAGCTTGTCCACCAAACACAGAAGTATTCAGGAGCAGAGGTAAGAACTCAGTGCCATATGAAAATGTGAAATCCTAATAATTATTACTATATGTTTGATTTCCTGTAATTGTGTTTTGCCATCTTGTTTGTGTTCCTCCTCATAACATCATAAGTGAAATGGCATTTTACATATTGAGGAACAAATTGCTGTCAAGGCTGTGCAGTCAGCTGGTCAGATCCGTCTTTCTAATCCATATCAGAAGCATACCTAGCAGTTGGTGGAACTGGCCGGTGGGGGGATGACATGCAAAAATCACCTATCGGACTATGGCATGTATGATGTATACAGTATGTGTGTGGTATTGTGCCACTGCTGTCAGGGTGAGATCAAATGCGGGAGAAGCTTCCCAACCTCCATACACTATGGCACAAAGACATGCAAATTCTTTTGCCCTTCCTCTTCACCTTGTCTGCACTGCAAACACTTTGAGTAGTTGGGTCACATAAAATAGTAATTCCTAAGGTGGCTATTGCGGTAAAGTGATTTTTTTTTTTGGAGTGACCTACAGCTCCTTGCCAATGGTACAAGGGACCCTAGGTACGCCTGTAGAAATTCTTCACACATTTAAAAAACAAGAACCAAAAACAATAGTGAAAGCATTTCTGTGTAGAGCTTAATGTGAAACCTGTGTGCAGATTACATAAATAATGTGTGCATGTTGTGATTTGCGCTGAAAGATCAAGAACCATAGCAAATGATGATTTCCACATGAGTTTCGTGTTAATTTCTGCCGTGCAAGTGGATAATAATTTTGACCCAATCAAGAAAACACTTAACTACCCCTCCCAGTTTGGTGTCATCTGCAAATTTGATGAGCATCCCCTCAATTTCTTCATCCAAGTCGTTTATAAAGACATTGAACAACAACAGGTCCAGGACAGAACCCTCTGGCACCCTACTTGTGCTATGTGTATTATCAAGAGCTGCTTTGTATATCTCTGAGAACATGAGACAGTCATATGTAGATGTGCTCTGAGAGAACAGCTGTCTGTTGGATTACAGTGATGTACAAAATGAAAAGTTGACCAATGCATCTTTAACAGACGAGTTACCATTATTAAATCCCTACTCATTATAGTTATTTCATATTTCTTTATTTAAATCATGTAAAATCCATCTTTAAACCAGGTGTCACCAAGATAATATAAAAAATAATATAATCCACTAAAACATATTAAACATCATTAGAGTATAAAGATTTACATCTACCTTATCTAAGGAACAATAAAAATGACTATAACATATAAAAGATCCAGGAAGGACAGAGTGAACAGATAAGTTTTTTTACTAGTGAATATAATATCTGTACTATTGGCACCTGCCAGATATCCAGGAGAGACCATTCCATAAGGGGGCCACCACAAAGAAAGTCTGTCATCAGGTGGTCATAATATGAATATTTGCAGGACAAGGAACAACCAAGATTGCTTTATCTGGTGATCACAGTAAGTGGGTAGATCTATATTTAATGTGTGTGCATATGGTATATATGTACTGATTGACCTTACCATTTGTTGTTCAGAGTTGGTGATGGAGGCCAATAGAGCTGCGACTAACACCCAGGAATTGTCTCACTAGATTTATATATAACACAATATTTATATGTGTGTGTATGTTTAAAGTATATGAAAACCACAAAAGCCATTTCTTAGAGCCTTTTAGAGGAGCTTTTCAGACAATTGCCTACTTTCATTAACAAGCTTTATCTCATTATACCTCTAGTTCCCTGCCTTACCATTTTACATTTTACAGCAAAAAGGAATCACTTTAGTTGATAACTTCATGATACTTGATTTATGGCAACCACTTACAGCAAAAAGCAGAATTATTGCAACCCACTGGGGTTCTAAGCAGTGCAAATACTTTACTATTCATGTGGTGCTGAACTATTATTTTTAATGCACCTTACTGTTTTTCATATATGTCATAAACAGCAACCCCTCCCATTCTTCCCTAGATACATCCATGTAAGTAAGAGAGTATACAGTGATAATCAGTCAATATTTATCTCAAATGGTTACCAAAATTTGCTCAGTGAAAGCAGTTTTTCAGAATAATCAAATATTATGGAATTAGTAAAGAGGTGATTGTGGGGTTTTTTTTAAGAATGATTTATTCAAGTAGCATGAACTTGCTGAAAATTCATTTGTTTGCTTAAGTTTTTTTTTTTTAAAATACCAATATAACTGACATCCCAAATAAATAGTCTTCGTCCAATATTGTACTTAGGTTGCTTTCTTCTGAAAAGATTGTGAGGAAACATAGTATCCAAAGAAGACTGCCATCTATCCCAGAAAATCCTAGCTTATGTCTCATGTTTAGATTTCTCGTTGACTAGCTTTGAAAGTAGTTTTTTAAAGTAATAGCTGCATAGCTTAGACAAGAAAGTCTATTTACAAGAAATAACTTGCCATGGAAGTCAGAGGCAGGGAATTCTACCCTCAGTCCTCCGAATAGAGGAGTAGCTGTATCACATAGTGTGTTTGTTATTAGTTTCCTTGCTACCTGTAATCTCTAGTTTCATTTGCGAGAGAAACCTTTTTCTCCTATTCTGATCAACTTTGAGTTGAACATTTGATGTAACAAGTCTGCAGCAGGATATTGAGCACAAATGTTCCCCTTTTCTTTCCACTGAAGGAACAAGCGTTAGAGAAGATGATGAGCTAATGAAAAGGTAGAAAGCATAAATCACCTTACAGTGTTTAATTTTTACATTCCTTGCCCTTTCATCAGTCCACAGAAACAGCAGTTGAAATGAAGTAATAGTTCTTAGGCCAATGAACAGAAGTTTTAAGCTTACTTTCAGCCTTCAGAATTTCTAAAGATTCTTGCAAATGAGGTTAGAAGTAGTGTTAATGATACAGTATTATGTTGGGTAGTTCTTTACTTAATCACAAGGTTCAGGGTCCAGAAGTCAGGAGTAACCAAATATTTTTGTGCATTCTTGGATTTCCTCTTTTTTTATACACAACTGCATCCCATGCCATTCTGAGGGGTTTCGTGATTTTTCAGTGTATTTAAAAAAATGGATATTTTAGGGGAAATGGTGTAAGTTTCTTAGGGATCGCTTCATCTTAGTAATTTCCAGCTTTAAATTGCACAGAATTTGTCTCAATAAAACTGGCGCTGCTTATTCTATAAAGCTCAGCATAGGCTTTCTTAATTTGCTTTCTGGTGTTGTAATTAAAATTGCACACGAAGCCCTAAAGAACTGTTTGTTGCAAGTAAAAATGAAATCATGTGAATCCTGACAGATGTCAGGTTGCTAATTCTGTCATTCGGAAACTCTCTTATCCGGAAAGGATAATATAATTATAATTATCATACATTATCTACAATAAAAGGGTGAGTTTAGATGAAACATGTCTTGGCAGAATAGAGACTTGATTCCTTCTTTTAATAAGCACGTATGCTGATCCTTATTCTAAATCTGACTTTTAAAAGAAGTTTATTGCATCATTTTTCTTTTCAAATTAAAAGGACGACTGATCTGCTTTGTCCTAAAGCTTTTCTCTTCGAACTGTGGAGGAAATATATAGAATAAATTATAAGAGTTCTATGAAAGAAATTAGCATTTAAACATTTCTGGAAACCAGAGCCTAGTTATCATCTCCTCCTTCCAATTCTGAAGCAAATTCCTTTTTAAATTCAGAAGTAGTTATAAAGACAACTCTCATGAGCAGGTCAAGCATGTGTGTGAAACATTCTGCTGAGAACAATAAAAACTGAAAAATCCTGCTTTCTAGTATAGGGCATCTCTTTGAGGTACATACGTTTATGGAAAATTAAGATGTGAGACAGTCTTAGCTTTATGGCAGACAGTTTATAGTGTGAGAGCCAAGGCTGGCATCATGTTATATGGCATATCATATAACCATGCTTACCAAAGAGACATTAAATGTGAGTAGAAACTATAAATCTATCACTTATACCTAGAGGACTTGGTGTAAATTTTATCTTCCTTGCCGAGCAATAACTCACAAGGGTGGCACACAGCATGCACAACAAAATGCTGGTCCACTTTCACTCATGCTGTACCATGTTCTTATTTGATGTCAGGAAAGCATCATTGTGTTGCCATAAAGTCATATTGTACTGTATAGCATAGCCTAACTCTCATCTCAATCTTAAAGCACATCTGATTAAATGTAAGTCACGAGGAAGGACGTTGCAGATTTAAACCCCCTCTTACATTCAGTAAAGAAAATGTAGACAGTTTTATCAATGGAAATGACTCTGCACAGAGTTCTACTACATTTTGTTGTTTGTTTCATAAAAATCAAGGAAAAAAATACAACCTGTTTGCAAAATTCATAGGCAAACATGCCTGTTCCTGAGCACTGGGGATCATTTTATTTTGGGAACCACAACCCCCATCCCCAAACATCCAAAGAAGTATTCCTGTATCATATTTCCATTCTGGTTCAGGAGTAGCTTACAATCTTTTTAGGGAAAAAGCCCCATTGACTTTCTAAGTAAACATACTTGGCCTCAGACTGTCTCACTCTCGGTTACATTGGCAACACAGCCTTGACTGTTCATACACAGTTAGCACGTGAAAAATGTAGTATAACAATACTTATTATAATCCATTATGTCAGCCTCTCTCACACATGAAGCATTAAGAAATTTGTGAGCCTTGTTGCACTTTTGAATGCATCTTTCATTCAATAGCTCAAATTTCTGTCATGTGGCTGTACTATAAAGAAATGGATAGGAAGCTTGATAAACTTGCTTGATGTGTATCTGTGTGTGATGCCAGCAGAGAACTGAGACTGCCTCGCCACTTTTCTTTCCTGCCCCTGGACCGCCTCACCACTAGTGTCAAGTAATAATGGAATTATGTGAGCCTCTTCCAGATATATGCACATTAGTGAAGGAGGCAGCAGTCAGCTATCCAGGAAGGTGGAGAGAGGGGATACACTTGCCCTTTCCCCCCAGTCCTGAAGACAAGAGAAACACTGAATTGAATTCTTTGCCCTGGAGGGGGAATGGCCCAAAACTGGCAAAATGAGACCACATCCTTGTGTCCTGGTCCGGATTCCGAGTTAGCAGAATCAGGCCAGAAGGTGAGGGAATTCCCTATAAGATTGTTTGATTGAACGCCGTACTATTTAAAAAAACTGGACGCCCTACCCCCCTCGTCAAGAAACTTATTGGAGAATATCCTTAGTCACCAGGTGCATATATGCATGTGCACATATTTGCATGTGCTTGAGAATATGGAATTGGTATGAATACTGTACTGCAAAGGAGGAAATACACATTAGTGGATTTTCACAGGTCTTCACTTGCTGTTTACTAATTTTATATCTCCTCCATTTTCCCCACCGTCCTCCATTTGTTCACATAAAGTTGTCAAAAACTCTTCTGTGTAGAATGTAGGAGAAGGAAGTGTGTCGCCAGCACCACGGGGGCTGCTGTCACTTAGTAGAGGCTACAAAAGAAAGTCGGAAAGTAGCAATCTATCATCCAGCTGTGCTTCCCCTTCCCCCTCCCTCCCGTCCCAGTCTTCCCTGGGGCCATGCTTCTTTATTGTCCTCTGACTTAGCAGTGGTTCCCAGTAAAGGAAAAACATGTTGCTGTTTATAAGCAGTTGGGAATTTAATTCTAGAAGGAAATGGTCTCTTTCGGAAGTTGCTATTGTTTGTTTTTTTAGGCTGGTTTTTTAATTGTTTTTAAGTAAGTTGCAGATTTAATATTTATTTTATCAAGTTCATTTTTAAAAAAATACAAATCAAATTACACTGGTCAGCCTTGAGAATTTTGCATGCTCCTTGGGAACAGTTTTACTCTCTTCAAGATATAGTTACTAGCATAATCTTAGTTCTTGTAGCAAATAGTGAAATGCCTGGTGCATTCTGCATGCAGCACTTTTACGTTGTGGGATAGGTGGGGTGCCTAACCTTTTTCATACTGAGAGCCACATTAACCCATGATCAACTCTGCAGGGTCCTCATGTCAAAGGGGGCATGGCCAAGGTGTAAAAATGGGTGTGGTGGGAACCTTAGTTCTTGGGACTTCATTTTGAAAAGTCTTTCCCATCAGTTATTTTACACTATTTTAAATTAAGTTTTTAATCATGCATTATTCATTATTAAATTCAAGGTTTTTAGAAAAAGATCCTCCCCTTTTTTGAAGGAGCAATTTTATGTGGACTCTACCACTTCCTTGATATCCTGTTACTCCTGAGCTTTGCATTCTTACTCTTGTTGGCATTAGGTTATATAACTACCTGAAGGTTATGTAACTATCTGAAGGCTAATTTAGATAGGATGTTTATGCTGAACTAACACCCTAGTCAGCCATCTAGCTGCTTCCATCAAGCCTAGCTTGATAGCACCAGGGGTCTTTCCCACAATCTGTCTTTATAGATTATCATTATAGATACTTGATTTTAAAAGATCTGCTTCGGACTTCGGTGTCAAATCATGCTGTATTTGATGTGTAAAAACAATTCAAATCAGAACACAAACATGATCAATAGAAATCCATTTTTTCTCTCTTGAAGACAGTGTGCTAATTGAGATGGTTTTGCTGTAACCAAATTTATTTTTATGTGGAAGGTAATAGAATATTTAATAGAGAGTTCAGAAAGAGAATGGAAATCCAGCTAGAGAATTCTGTGATCCTATCTGGAGTACTATTTGGTTGTGGGCACCCCAGTTCTGTTAAAAACATGCTCTTAAACTGTAAAGAATTCAGAAGAAAGCTACACGTATGATAAATGATCTAGAAGGAATATCATTGAAAGTAAAGTTAAATTAACTGCCTATGTTTAGTATACAAACATATCTGTACTAAACTTTCAAACTTTAAAAAGACAAAAGCAAAAAGAGAGAAAAGTGTACATTGTACCTACTGAAAAGCAATGAATCTACCTTGCTGAAATTTAATCAGTAGGAAAAACTATAAAGTCATCTTCAGTGGCACAAGCATCATGTAGAGCCTCATTCCTTGAACGTTTTCTAGGATACATATTTGTCGGGAAAACTACAAAGAGCTTTTTGGTAACATTTATTACAACGTAAGTCCAATTTCATCAGATGCATGAAGTATTATCCTGAATTACAGTATCTCAATACCAATATCTATCTATATGGCTTGTGTTTATAAGAGAAAACTGTAAATGGGGAAATAAAATGGAGAAAATTGAGGGAAATAAAATGGAGAAAATTGAGGGAAATAAAATGGAGAAAATTGAGGGAAATAAAATGGAGAAAATTTAGTAATTACTGTATCACTGTCTCTGCTTAACATTTGATAACACAATACATCCTGGTATTGATAATGCAATTAACACACACAATGTGCTAATAATCCTTTGTCTCAGTTGAGTCCACAAATGAGCCCACTGACCCCCTTGATGAATTCAGTTGATTTCACATTGCAGTTGCCCTTTGAAGTTCCTTTGTTCCAGGATTGCCACTCTAAAGCCACTTAACACATTGCCAGAAGAGATTGAAATGTACCCCCCATCAGTTTTAGATTACTGTCATTTCTGGTGTCATATTTGTTTAATTGTTTTTTAATGATTGTTATTTCTATGCTCTTAGCAGTTCTTATTTTTATATGTAAGCCACCTTGAATCCCATATGGAGAAAAGGTTAATAATAATAATATCCATATATTACACTGAAGATGATAGGTGAATGAATGCCTGATGCTGTGGAGCATATAATAAGGTCCTGATTCCAGAGTAGGTAGACAAATATGACATCTCTTTCCTATAGTCCCTGGGTCCATATCTCTGTTATGTGACCTATTTGGTGGTGGTGATGAGCAGCAGTTTTAGATTGAGGGCTGTCAGTAAGCAAGTATGGTGCTACCACTCAAGGCCTGTGAAAGGGAAGTATCATTTTTCAGGATGTGCTATAGATAGATCATTGATGATATGTTTGAGTGGCTTCAGCTAGAAATTGTAAGTAACAACAGTAGTCTATCATTTTGCCTTCTAATTTGGTCCTACAATAGATTGTTCCTAGGTACCAGTTCGGCCTAGTTAAACAGTCTGACCATCCCCTCCCCCAAAGTGCTGGGTGTGTATTGTAGTTTGAAGAGGGTCTGCTATAAATTCTTAAGTAGTTAGTCTCTGTCAGGGATTTTTATAGGTACAAGGACCTGATTATAAATCATGGTTATGCTAGATTAGGTAATTCAAATAATCAGAAAAACTTGCCGCTCTTTATAGTGCTGGAAGTACAAGCTTTGCAGAGTATATGCTTGATAGCAAGCAAGAGCATACATATGTGCTATATTGACTTTAAAGCCAATAACCAAAAGCCCACACAAAAACGAAGACTTAGTATTGTTTCTGGGAAACTGCTTGGTCTTGGACTATTCCATGTTATAGACTACAGGCACCATTATTTGTATGTTATTCACTTGGTCAAGCACTTGCTGTTGGGAGTTGTAAAGAAGGTATCCCAAGCTTTTCAGTGATAGGCTAAAAGACATATTCTTAATTTAAAAAAAAATGCTTATAAGGAAGCTCTAGTAATGTGCTCTAAGCAGTTTACATTACTCTCCCCCCCCCCACACCCTTTATCAGAATTCAGGTTGCTTTGTTCTGCATCCAAATTACCCAACGGTTCTCTTGGGCTTCCTCATTAGAGGTAGTCTAATGTACAAATTGGGACACGGGTGGCGCTGTGGGTAAACCCTCAGTGCCTAGGACTTGCTGATCGTATGGTCGGCGGTTCGAATCCCCGCGGCGGGGTGAGCTCCCGCCGTTCGGTCCCAGCTCCTGCCCACCTAGCAGTTTGAAAGCACCCCTAAGTGCAAGTAGATAAATAGGTACCGCTTTATAGGGGGAAGGTAAACGCTGTTTCCGTGTGCTGCGCTGGTGCTGGCTTGCCAGAGCAGCTTCGTCACGCTGGCCACGTGACCCGGAAGTGTCTTCGGACAGCGCTGGCTCCCGGCCTCTTAAGTGAGATGAGCGCACAACCCTAGAGTCGGACATGACTGGCCCGTACGGGCAGGGGTACTTTTACCTTTACCTTTACTAATGTACAAATAATAAACAAGGATAATAAAATCAGTGGGACTTTGGGGGTCTCAGCTTTATTGTATAGTCAAAGCTAAAAATATGTATTGGCTTGCTTAAAAAAACATGGATTATTAGTTTGAATGAAATTCCCAGTCACAAGGGCCAAGTGCCGCATATAAAGAAACATGTATATTTGTATAAGATAGTAACTTCTACATATTCTGGGCTCTCATACTTCTACCTTTCACAGATGTGTTGACACTGTCAGCTGAAAGCCACATAGGTATTTATTTATGGCTCTTCATTAAAATAAACAGATCATTTCTTGCTATTCAAGCAATAAAGTTCAACAAGATCAAACAATAAACCATGTGATCAAGCCATACAGTTATGGGCTGTTTTGTGGTTTTATTTTATTATTATAATGTTAATTGTACCTGTTTTAATTGTGACGTTTTTTGTAATTTGCTTTGGCACTATTTGTTGACAGGCAAGCTGTAAAGTGCAGTCAAACACACACATTGAATGAGATTATAAGAGCCAGTGCAGTGTAATAGAGTGCTGAACTAGGACTTGAGATCCTCACTTAGCCATTCAGCTCACTGGGTGGCCTTGGGCTAGTCACTGCCTCTCAGCCTAACCTACCTCACAGGGTTGTTGTAGGGATTAAATGAATATGTAGAAAACTACCCTGAGGTCCTCTGATAAACTACGCCAGGTAGTTTAGATGGTTCATTGAGAGAGGTGGGCTTTCATTTTTAATACTGCCTTTTATAATCTGTTCATCCTCTATACCTGCCTTTTAATCAGTCATCTGCCTCATTCAGATAAACTCTTTCTAGAATATAATTATTTTCTGAAAAAAATGAAGATCTGGTTGTCACAAAAGATGTTATGTTTTGAACTCCTTCCCTGATAAGCCATAAATCTCTGCTGTATATATTGCAGTAATTAATTGAGCGTTTCAAGTTAAGAAACTTCCTGACTGGACTTGGCTGTTCCTGCATGTACAGAGGCTGTAGCCAAATGTAACATGTCTGCAGAGCTTTTAAAGTCATGATATGAAGATATTTAGCATTAGGAAATGGTGAAGGTGTGTGGAACCACAGCTTTTATCACTGATTCATCCACTGTGAAGGCATTCTGGTTGTACATATTGCCCACCAAGAGCAGCTCTGCCAGATTTCATTCATTTCAACAGGGCTTCCACACAAGCCTTTCTAGAGCCAGTACTGCTTTCCCTCTTGTCTGAAAGGATATGCTTAATTGTAATGCACTTGAAAAAATTGCCTTAATTTCTTTACTCGTTTTATCCCACAAAATAAATATCAGTAATTAAAAGTAGTATTATGTGGTACAGACAACCGCCATTTTGTACCAGGTTACATTCCTGATCTCCACACGCATCGGCGGAGCATGTATATGCCCGCTCCACCTTTTACAGCCCATTACGCCCTGCCCCCTATTCTTCGTTTCTTTTTTGCCAATTATTTTTATTGATTTCCCAGTTTTAACCCAATTACAGTACTTACGTAGTTTTAGGTATTGGTTTTTTAAAAATCAAGTTCAGACTATTGACTGACAATTCTGAGTTAATTTGAAAGCCATAGATCTTCTCCACTTTGTCTTTTTCAATATTATGCCTGAGCCCTCAGCTCTGAGAGATGTATATACAAAACAGAACAGGTGTGCATGTCTCATACCTCAAATATTTTGATAACCCAAGGCATTTTGAGATCTACCACCACATCCTCCTGCTCATTTCTGATTGAAGATAGGGCTTTAGTTTTGTCAGAAACCCAAGTATCCCAAGTGCTTTCAAATGATCATCATTTACGTTATGATATCCACAGTGGATAAAATTACCTTACGAGTGTCACAAGGATAAACTGGAGCCATTTGCTACCCAGTTATTATCCGTGTAGAACAGGTTGTTCCCTGCATGTCAGGACAACACTGATAACATTTGGCAGCAGAAGCAAATATACACACTAATATTAGAGCTGTGATAACAGACAGGCTTGCATTCTGAGTTTGATGTTTGGTAGCAGTCATTCATCTTTGTTTTGCTGCTGCTGCTCCTCCTGTTCTGCGGTACAGTACAGAATGAGTTCATACATTGGGCTCACAAAGCACACTTCCTAAAGCAGGTGACTGCCCATATAACTTCACAGTTTGTTAAGAAAACAAACCAGAAAAGAATTTAATAACATTGGGCGACATCCAATTGTGACTGCTTGCACAACGGAAATCTGCATGCACAATGAGATTTCCGGTTTCTCTGCTCCTGCTTCCAGCCCCCTGCATGCCCCAAAAAATTGCACAGAAGGGACCCTCAGCTTCCAGGATAGATTTTGGGGGTGCCAGGAGGAAGAGAGAAAAGCTCTGCTGTTGCAAAAGCAGGCAGCTGTTCTCATCATGTTAGATCTTTTCTCACCCATTGTCTGTATGAATAACGACATTAAATGTGAGAGAAAAGTACCCAGGTTCACAATTTGAACCCAAAGGAGTGTGGACACAGAGAAAAACATATGCTTATTATTTATTTAAAATACTTTTATGCAACCTTTTTAAGGAGGGGCTTACACATATATAGTGCAACTACAACAGTAAAATCAATGAAAGTCAGTAAAAATAAACCCCATTTTGGGTATTTAATAAGTGGCTGTTAACTCTTCAGTATTTCATTCAATCTGTTTAACTGCATGGTCATAGCTATAGCCTGGTTAAGGTGCATTAAATTCAATTCTTAATACTTCAGTAGAATGGCTAAAACTGAAGCATTTATATTTATTCTGGCAATGTACACCTTCAGATGTGAGATTGTAGAAGAGCCAGAAATGTATGAATGGCAGCATTATTTTGCCAAGAGTATATATATGGCAGCTTTTTGTGTGCTTACTTGATGATGCGATTCTGAAATGATGAGAAATAATGCTTTAAAATAAACCATACCTATGTAATCAATTATTTAAGGTATAGTGTAAACTGACTCAAACACATCTGAGCAATATTTTTAGTTGCCAGAAGTCTATATAATGTAGACAATTGCTCAAGTTAAATTGTGTGATTTGGCTACATGTTACAAACATCATCATAATAGCCATATGGTTTAAGAAGCATGTTGTTTTCTGACAAGCTAACGTACTGGAACTATTTTGTTTATGTTGCTGCAACAGCATAAGAAAGAATAAGAAACATTTTTGGTTCATGCAACTTATATTTGGTTCTTGCAATTTATATTTCTCCACCCTACTTTTGCTTGGTATAGTGCTTACATGTGCCATTGATTTCAAGAAGGGTCATTCCAAAATAGCAAAGGGAATGTTTTAGAGAAACTAGTTGTATGCTTGATCTGCTGAATTGGCTTGCAAAATTGCAATTGATAGAATCTTTCAAAAATATGCTTTGCACTACTAATGCCATTTAAAAATACATTTATTTCTGAACCAGAATGGCAGGTGTTGATTTGTACTTACTGCAAGCATTCCTAGTATTCACAATGGTATATTTGTTGAATCCTGTTTTGCACTTAGTATTGAATGGGCAAATCAGGGAATGTGCAATACAGACATGGTGGGTCATGTAAATGTATGAGAAGTGAAAATGGAACACACTCCCTGAATACACCAAAGATTCCTGTGCAGATCATCCCAATTTAATCATGGATCATGAAACACCCAGTAACAAGGAACTGCAGGTGGTTATGTTTTGGAACAAAAGTGGTTGGTTGCAAAATGGGCTGCTCCAAACATTATTTCTCTTACGGAAGAAGTAAAGGAGCATACAATCTAGACAGGAAAGTGGAAGGGAGATTCCCATAGATCTCCAAAGAGTTGCATGATGAAATAAAGTGAGTGGAAAGAACATCCTCCCATCCCAAGTGAACCCTCAATACACATCACTGTTAAGTATTAAGATAGTATATCCATCTAAAAGCTTTAACACATCAAAGGGCACCAGTAGCTCTTCAACATAGGCTCACACAATCATATATTTCTTCATTAGTTTGATAAAAATATGAAGGTTATGAAAGATTATTAACCATGTACAATTTTTTAGTGGTCTGTTTTTGGTGGGTTAGAGTGGGCAAAAGGAAATAAACAATGAAGTTCAAACAACTTAAAGTGGAGTTTGCATACACTGTTTGCATAAAGCTATGTTATGGCATATGGCATGACTACCATACACAAAGTAGGTAAATAAAGCAGAGGTAGAACAGCACATTTCAAGACAAGGATTGGGGTTGCTAACTCTGGGTTTGTTTGTCTTGTAATGGGAAAATTGACAGCATGTGTGTGCTCTTAACTCTCCTGTACCCACCAATTTCTCATTCAGCTTCCCACTCCCTCAAAAAAGCCCATTTCCCCAGCTGGTTTTCAAGACCAGAGATAATGGCTTCTGGATGGCATTTGTAGGGGGAAATTGGCGTGTTTGGATAAAGTTAAGCACCCCATCTACCACTTATTCTGTACAAATGTTCCTCCATTTGCATTATCTCAGGAAACAAGTTTGGGAACATAGTTTGTCAAGATATGTAGTTCCTCCCTAGGTGTGGTTGTGGGGAGCTTTTCAACAAAGCTTGCTTTATGTTGCTATTTTCAACTCATGCCTATGCACGGTAGAGACTATGGAGAAGAGGCAAACCAAATTGGGCATACATACCATTGCAGTGGGAGAGATTTATCAACATATTCTAATTTACCCATTGAGTGCTTAGTTCATGTATGTATAATACAAAATTAATGCAAATTTAATACAAAACTAAAGTGTAAAATTTCCAGACACCGAGACCATAAAATGTAGTAATGGCCACTAGCTTAAATGGCTTTAAAACAGGATTAGACAAATTCATGGAAGATAAGCCTATCAGCGACTACAAGTCATGATAGCTATATGCTACCATATATTTTCAGGGCCCATTCTATTACTTCGACTGTATTTGTTTTAAACTGATTTTAATACTGTATTTTAAATTGCTGCAACTCACCCTGTGACCTTGTGGTAAACGGAAGTAAGAAATCAAATAAATAATATTAGTACCTCTAGAATCAAAGGCCTCTCTGAGTACCACTTGCTGTTGTCAACAATGGGAAAGTGAGATTGCCTTCATGTCCCTAGAAGCTTCTGGTGGACCATTGTGGGGAACAGGATGCTAGACTAGATGGATCTTTTGTCTGATCCCAAAGAGCTTTAAAGTAGATGGAAGTTACGTAAGAATTTCATCATGCAGGGAGTGTAGCAAATGAAATGGCATATGAATGTCACCTTTGGTTTGGAAATCTGTACTAATCCCAACTTTACCATGGATTTCAAAAGTGGCACTGCCTGCAGCCCTACCATATCACAATGGTTTGTGATGTTGCACTAGTGTTGCCAACAGATTTACTCATCAAATATTGTGTAGATGTTGTGGAGTAGACAGTGTTTAGATAAGTTTGTAAGAAAGCAATCTGCCTGTAATCCTTTATCTGGAAATGAATCCCACTGTGCCAGTGGACCATACATTCTGTAGTAAAGAAATGGATGGTGATGATGAAGAAGAGTTTGGATTTGATATCCCGCCTTTCACTCCCCTTCAGGAGTCTCAAAGCGGCTAACATTCTCCTTTCCCTTCCTCCCCCACAACAAACACTCTGTGAGGTAAGTGGGGCTGAGAGACTTCAAAGAAGTGTGACTGGCCCAAGGTCACCCAGCAGCTGCATGTGGAGGAGCGGAGACTCGAACCCGGTTCCCCAGATTACAAGACTACCGCTTTTAACCACTACACCACACTGGATGCTGGAATCCTTGTTCTTTTCAATTGCCACGCCAGATGGTTAAACAGAATGTTTAACAGAATGTAATGGAGGGAATGTTACAATGCCCTGATATAAGTCAGTACTCTTTCTACACCTTATAAACAAAGCAACAGCATGTAAACAAAGAATTTCATAATGCCCAGATGCAAAAGCAGTAGTCCTCCAGTACTTTGACTAATGAGTACAAACTTGTCATCCTATGTTTATGAAACCAGAAAAATGATACAGCTTCCAGATGAACCGTGTGTGTGTGTGTACATTATTTTTCTCAGAAAATAAATATTCTGAGAAAATATAACAATGTGTTCAATTTTAATTAAAAGCGTGAACAGCTTGATGTCTCCATTACTACACAGTCTAGGTTCCACATGGGAAGCCTGTTTGGTGGAGCTAAGGTCCCTGGGGTACACATCCAAAGAACTGTGCAAGTTGTTCCATAAACTAGATTATCCTGCCCACTTGGAACAGCAGCAACCCATACCAAATAGAGGGAATTATTAAAAACTAGTTTATGATACATCCTTATGGTTAGATGCTTAAATCAAAAAGTCAAAATCCCCAGCCGGGATGCCCTGGCTGTTGAGAGGATAGGGCCCAACCCAGGCTAGTAGCAATTAGGATCCTGACCCAGGTCTTGAATTGAGGATAGCCTATCCCCTGCTGGTTGCACTGCCTCCTCTTCCTGCTGTTGCTGTTTTGTTTTTAATTATGGAAGCCTTTAATGCAAAAATTAGTATATAGACCAGCCAAAAAACTGAACATTTGGTAAGCATATTTTAACCTCCTTTGTTTACTTGCAATTCACTGTGCTTTTGTTCATCCTCCAGAACGTTTTGCAACAGGAACACTTTAATTAATTTCTTACACAACCACTGCTTAGCACAGTGTGTAGCAGGAGGTACTTAGGAAATAGTTTCCCACAAGCAAAATTGAATTATTTGCTGCTTAACTGAATACTAAAACAACATTGGGCCAGCTTATCTACAGGCATTAGTGTAAATGAATTTATGGCGGAAACATTCGGGGGTGGGGATAGTTTATCACTCCGTAAGACCTGGATGCTTGATACCGTCGTAGACCAAAATACATTAAAATTCAGCTCTGATATCTGCCCAGATGGTTTCTTTCTTGGCTACTATATATGTTTGGTTTTTAAGTTGTCCTCTGTACCATATGGAAAAATGTTGTTGTTGTTGTTTAGTCGTTTAGTCGTGTCCGACTCTTCGTGACCCCATGGACCAGAGAACGCCAGGCACCTCTGTCCTCCACTGCCTCCCGCAGTTTGGTCAAACTCATGCTGGTAACCTCGAAAACACTATCCAACCATCTCGTCCTCTGCCGTCCCCTTCTCCTTGTGCCCTCCATCTTTCCCAACATCAGGGTCTTCTCCAGGGAGTCTTCTCTTCTCATGAGGTGGCCAAAGTACTGGAGGCTCAGCTTCACAATCTGTCCTTCCAGTGAGCACTCAGGGTTGATTTCCTTCAGTATGGAGAGGTTTGATCTTCTTGCAGTCCATGGGACTCTCAAGAGTCTCCTCCAGCACCATAATTCAAAAGCATCAATTCTTCGGCGATCAGCCTTCTTTATGGTCCAGCTCTCACTTCCATACATCACTACTGGGAAAACCATAGCTTTAACTATATGAACCTTTGTTGGCAAGGTGATGTCTCTACTTCTCAAGATGCTGTCTAGGCCTGTCATTGCCCTTCTCCCAAGAAGCAGGCATCTTTTAATTTCGTGGCTGCTGTCACCATCTGCAGTGATCATGGAGCCCAAGAAAGTAAAATCTCTCACTACCTCCATTTCTTCCCCTTCTATTTGCCAGGAGGTGATGGGACCAGTGGCCATGATCTTCGTTTTTTTGATGTTGAGCTTCAGACCATATTTTGCGCTCTCCTCTTTCACCCTCATTAAAAGGTTCTTTAATTCCTCCTCACTTTCTGCCATCAAGGTTGTGTCATCTGCATATCTGAGGTTGTTGATATTTCTTCCGGCAATCTTAATTCCGGCTAGGGATTCATCCAGCCCAGCCTTTCGCATGATGAATTCTGCATATAAGTTAAATAAGCAGGGAGACAAAATACAGCCTTGTTGTACTCTTTTCCCAATTTTGAACCAATCAGTTGTTCCATATCCAGTTCTAACTGTAGCTTCTTGTCCCACATAGAGATTTCTCAGGAGACAGATGAGGTGATCTGGCACTCCCATTTCTTTAAGAACTTGCCATAGTTTGCCGTGGTCGACACAGTCAAAGGCTTTTGCATAGTCAATGAAGCAGAAGTAGATGTCTTTCTGGAACTCTCTAGCTTTCTCCATAATCCAGCGCATGTTTGCAATTTGGTCTCTGGTTCCTCTGCCTCTTCTAAATCCAGCTTGCACTTCTGGGAGTTCTCGGTCCACATACTGCTTGAGCCTTCCTTGTAGAATTTTAAGCATAACCTTGCTAGCGTGTGAAATGAGTGCAATTGTGCGGTAGTTGGAGCATTTATTTTTTTTATGGAAAAATATTAACTGTTAAATTATTCGAATATTAAATTACAAAAGGATAGTCTCTTCCTTTGATGGGAGGTGGCAAAAAAAATAGAGCTAGAATAGGATCCCCAAATCTGTTGTGTTATTTGGCACCTACAAGTTTGGATCCAATGGGCTGCTGCATATCAAGCGCTGAGAGCTAAAGCAAGACAGAAAGCTACTTATGGAGTTCCTAGAACCATCTGTTTGGTCATTGTGGGAAGCCTCTGCCCCACCACTTTGTCCTTTACTACTGGTAGTATATAGATCTCTGGTGGGATAGATCAGCAAGGGAATCTGATTCCCAATTTGGTTACAATAGCAAGTATTTATAAGTGACAATATTACGTTTGTTCTACACTTCCTTCAGTGTGGCAGTACCTACTCTTTGAAACTTTCTGTCCATTGATACTATGCAGCCACCTTTGCTGTACTGCTTTTGGCACCTGCTAAGAACTTTTTTGTTTAAGCAAGTCTTACCTAGTCATGAAAATTTGGCATGTGCTTTATAATTCATATTTTTAAAACTGCTGAATTTATTTACATTAAAAAAATGTAAAGTGGCTACTAGACTAAAAAGTGGCTACTAGACTAACTTGTTTCTAGCATCTGATTTTATCAGTAATTTTAATTTCCAAACTGAGCTTTTGATGACTAAGCGGTGGTGCAGCAATAAAACGGCTAGCACATTTGCAAAGCTAAGCAGGGGCCAGTATGGTTTCAAATTGGACCGCGTGTTGAGTTTCCCTTCCAACTCTGCAGTTCTGTGATTCTATGTTTCTATGTTCAGTCAAATAAATTTTATATATATATATATATATATATATATGGTGACTGAACTTGTGTTATTTGAATATCAGCCTCTGTGGCATTCACCTGCAAAACGTGAGTATTAAAAACATCCTGTGTAACTTGCAAACTTCTTCAACAATGGAAATTAATCTAATGTTTAAAAAAATAAGCTTACAGTGTAACCTTGTGTGTGTTTACTCCTATGGAACTCAATGGGTTGCATTTTAGCTTAGAGAAAAGGTGAGTAAGAGGTGACATGATAGAAGTTTGCAATGGCATGGATAGAATTGATAGAGAGCGGTAGGACTTATGGAAATCCAATGAAGTTGAATGTTGAAAGATACCAGACATAATAGAAAGCACTTCTTCATTCAATGCATAGTTACACTATGGAAGTGACTCTCGCAGGAGGCAGCAATGGCCACCAACTTGGATAGCTTCAAAGAGGATTAGACAGATTCATGCAGGGTAAGGTTCTCAGTGGCTACTAGCCAAATTGGCTGTGCTCTGCCTTCACAGTCAGTCAGATAATGCTTCTGAATACACTCATACCTCAGGTTGCAAACGCTGTGGGTTGTGCGTTTTCGGGTTACAGACTGGGCCAAACCCGGAAGTACCGGAACGGGTTACTTCTGGGTTTTGGTGCTCGCGCATGTTCAGAAGCACAAAATGACGTCATGCGCAGAAGCACCGAATCACATCACACACGTGCACAGACGCGGCACTGTGGGTTGTGAACGTGCCTCCCAGACGGATCACGTTCGCAACCCGAGGTATGACTGTACCGGTTGCTGGAAACCACGGGAGGGGAGAGTACTTTTGTGCTTGGGTCTGTCTTGAGAATGTCTCACAGGCATCTGATTGGCTCCTGTGAGAACAGGATGCTGTACTATTTGGTACACTGGCCTGATACAGCAGGTTCTTCTTATGCTTTTCTGTGTGCTTAGGAATGCAGCCTTCGTTCCTGTAATTGAAATCCATGTTGCTTTGTATACCAAGCCTTGACACAGGAAAAGGACTTGACAGGTCATCACGATCTTGTAGTTTTAAATTAAAAAGAGATTTCTTCACTGCTACTCCTGGCATAGCAGCACTTTCCTCGCATAGCTCTCGTGAAGATAAGGGTCCAGTGCATTTCTCACTTCCTGGTAAAGCTCTTCTGTTAGTATGTGGTCCCATTTTTAGCATATTTGCAGACTCCTTCGATTATCTCAAATCACTTTCACATGGGGCTGAGGTTAAACATTATTTCTCTTGGCTTATCCCTTCTTCAGCAGCCGCTTCCTCCTTGCTCTGAAAAGGACAGGGCAATGTTCAAATGTTTGGTCCTAAGCCCAGTATTTCATTTGTAAGTTATTTAATTTCCTACTCCAAAAATTGGAAGCAGGACTTTTAACAATGGAAGTCAAAGCTCTCATTTGTTTAGGGACTGTTTCAGGACTAATACAATCATCAGCTGAAGATGCTGGCATAATTAGGATGACTTAAAGTAAAGCAAAATAAATTGAATACATGGGGAAAATCTTTTGTAGAAGGGAAGGTGCCAAGTTTTACAGCCTTCTGTCAGTTATGAATTGTGGCTTTTATAAACACGAACAGAAAATCATCAGTTTTGTATGTAAGCTGGCTAAAACACCTGCCTTCTCTTATTGTGGAGCCGATTTTGGGAAGAGTGTGGCAACCATTATACTGCATTTGTAATCCTTTTTGGATTGTAACGTTTTGTCGTTTCCTGAAACTCAGTTTGAAACATTTACAGTCACAGGGATTGTTCAGTTAGTCTGGAGGCTTCCATATTGGGCTGACTTTGCTTTCCTGCAATAAGGTGCACATATGTCATGAAATGAGTGCCAAAAGTATTTGAAAATTTCACATGCGGTATAGTCAGGAAATTAAAAATTAACTGTGGAAAGCACATCACATATATGTTTGGCAATGAAATTTTAATATTGTATATGTTTTGGGGTGAAAGATCCCCCTGCTTTCTTCCTCTATAATGGTCTGAACTGGAAAATGCTAGTTTCAGGAGGTTTTTTTTTGAATAATCCAGAATGTTATAGAGTACATTAAATCTTTGGAGGAAACCAGCAATGGATACCAATGCATCGTGTTTGTTAGCAGAGCATTTTAGCATTTTGAAGTTCTAATTATTCCTGTGTGTGAATTTGGTGACTGCAAATCTGAGTTATCTTTATGTTTACACTTAAAAGCTTCTAAATGCTAATGCTGTTGAACTTCCCTTCAGTTGGTCATGTTCTCTCCCCTATCTGCTCTGCCTTTCTCGGTGTCATTTGCTTATCTTCTTCTATAGTTTCACAAGAGCCCTATACTAGTTTCAAGCCAGACATTTTTAAGTGCATCTTCATGAAACCGGATAGCTGTTGCTGTCACTTCTTCTCTTTATTCTTAAGTTAGTTAACTTACTTAACTGCTTCATATTTCAACAGAAACCTAAGTGGTTTATGAATCACAATAAAAAAAATTGAGTTAAATAAGACAATACAATAAACTCCACATTCATAACCATGCAATAATAGCATTATTATAATCATCGACAACTCCTCTACATTTCTTCCGTGGTAAGTAAAGCTAAGGGGGAAGGAATCCAGTAATTAATCTCCTTACACCTCCAAGGAGTTGCCTCTATGTTACCTTCCTGGGTAGCTGTACACTTCCCTGTATGATTTTAGGTAGGGTTGTGGAAATGCTTGTGGAAAAAAAGCAAACACCCAGAACCCTTCCCTGTTAATCCTACCTAAGCTATTAGGATAGACACAAAGAACTGGAACCCTCACTTTCTCTCCAATCCTCCTATTCTTCCCTTACTTCTTCCAGGTTCTAGCTTGGGAGATGGATGCTGCAAGGCAACCACAGTACAAGAAATGCAGCTGTGCAAAGAATTGTCTGATGACTACACTTTTTCCAAGTACAGAATCTAGTTTAATGAGAAGGATGGAGCTTATGAGACTCATGCTTCATAGGGAAGGCCATGTCAACTCAAAATCATGGAAGTCCTAATGGTCTGGGCTACACTTCATATTTGGAGAATCATAGCACTGCCTTGCTCATAAAATCCACAATACAGATAAGCCATTGGTTTTATGTACCTATCTTTAACATTCCTATCTGAGTAAATATAGAACTGTTGTGTGAAGGAAGCCAACAGAAACTCTGAAGCTTGATCCCCTTGATCCTTTCAAAGATGTTGTCAAATCTCTTTAGCACAAAAATAACACAAACGTCATACAGTCTTGGAAATGTACTGGTATTATGCCTGTCTGACTTGTGTATGTTGGACAAGGTAGGGGACTGAAAAACAAAGATAAACAGAGTTTGTTCTTGACAAAGCCATGCATGGATGCATCAGTTTTTTAGAATCCACATGCCAATCTAGTAGTTCAGCCCCCTCCCTCCATATGTCTTCATTCTTTTAATAGCTATATTATAAGAATTATTTAACTGCTTAGATCTGTGCAAAGAAGACACACACACAATTGTTAAGTCCCATAATAGCAGAAAACATTTATTTCCACTGATTTACACCCTGAAGAAAAACTGAGGTTGCCATCCATCTTTTAGCTATCTCTTTCCTGCCCTTAGAGTGATGGTGTAGGGGGTTGGAGTTAGACTTGTATTTGTTATTCCACTTTTTTTTGGGGGGGGGAGGTGTTGTGCTTCTCATCATGGCATACAAACTTGTGGCCAAAACACATTTTTCTGCTCATAACCCAATGCAGAAAATCAGCCACTTTCATCTCTTAAAGGGAACATTATCTATTCTGGCAGTGATGATTTTAGAGCTTTGCAATCTTCCTGCTCTTCAGCTTTGCAGAAAGTGTTTTGGATGGTTGCCTGCAGCTGGCAACTCTTTTATGAATTCCTTGGAAAAAGACACATGCGCTATAAGCACCCAAAATTTCCAGCAAGTTGGAAATTGGAGACACTTCTCTCTCCCTATTCTGGCCACAAACTTTCACCAAAATCTGAATACCATCAATATAGTATGTGTAAAACCTGGTATTTAGGGAAATGTTATCTTTAAAAATTAGCTCTAATTTCTGACACATTGAATCAATGGAAATAAGAGTTATGGCCAAATTAGAAGATGTGGGAGATCTGTGATAGGACTTCTGAGTTTGGGCTGAGAAAGTGTATAGCTTCCTTAAGCAACTTATTGCATTGATGACCTTATTTTAAGAATAAGAATTTATGAGAACATAAATCTATTTTCCCATTGTCTGGACACTTCGGTTCTTTAACTTTTGCTTTCTTTTTTATTTAAAGTGTCACCACTTAATCTTCTTGACCATAGGCTTAACCATACTTGGTTCCTGCAGTGTTTCAAAATACGGTTCTAGTACGTTCAAAATACGCCTTCTAGTCTGTCATCTTTTCAGCTTGCCTTTGACTCTATCAGTCATCATCTTCTTGAACTGTGCTGACCACAGCTGACAAGTATTTCCCAATGAGGTCCTTTGAGTGCTGAGAAATATGACCCTATGATTTGCCAAGTCTTGAAAGTGATACCCCACTACATACAGTACACACAATAGCTTATATATCCAGGTATATAAATGTGCCTGTACTAGAGATAACACAAGGGTATTAAAGTGAATATGTGGATTAATTTGTAGAGGTAATTATTCCGAAGATAGGTTCCAGAAATGAAACTTAGTTTCATTCTGAAGTGCATGTATGCAGTTATGTTCCACAAATACAGCTGAAACTAGCACTTGGCAGGGCATGTTGTTTAAAAATATTCCATCCCAGCATGTGCAAACTTGTTTTTGTTACAGAATTCTTTTGTTAAAGGTGCAGTCCTGCCATGCCTTTGCCAGAATGATGGGATCTGTATCAAATCAGTATGTTTTGGAAAGCAGCTGCCTTTAGAGCTTGTAGTTACAAATGTTAAATTGGAATTTACATTTAATATATTGCTTGGAAAGGTTTCATGTATAGTTGAAAAATCACAAGCAGAAGAAAAGGAAACTAAGCTTGTAGCTACATTCAGAACATACCCTGTGGGTGTTAATTCTTATCAGAATGGTTGAGAATAAGCATGATGTTTCTAAAAGACCCTTTATGCAGTGTACAAGGATTTGGCATAACCCCATAAAAAAGCCTAATACAAATAATCTCCTCTGTTTATTGCATGGTCCAGGTGTTAATTCTGGGAACATAGTTCATCTGTCTCTCATTTACTGGGTCTGTGCAAACACATGACAACTAGATAAGCATCAGTAGAGATAAACAAGTATCATGTGGATATTTGATAAGCATACATATAGACACAAAACGGATCTTATTTTTATAAAGTACATGTGATATTTGCAAAAGCTGTAAACTTAAGTTCATATGACAATATTCTCCCAGAGTCACTTAGCCTTCAGTTGTGGCTTTAGGGCATAAATTACTACTATTTTGTTGAGAATTTCAGTATTTCTTCAAAGCTGGTATGGAGTTCTGAGATCCTATATGTGTGTTTTCCTCTAGGCTTAATAATTTAATACGTTCAGTAAGATCAAATAGAAGGGCTCAGTTTTGACATACGGCTATTCATTGGCCTCCCCTTTGCTCCTGACCTCTCACGGAGGAGACACATAAAGAAGGGCCCCGGATTATGATTGCAGGGTCTGGATTGGTTCATATGGAGCAAGAAGGTCCTTGGGGTGCTGCTGTGCTCAGCTGTTCAAGACCTTATAGGTCATAACCAGCACTTTGAATTAGGCCTGCAAATTAATTGGCAGCCAGTGTAGTCGAGGAAGAATTGGTGTTACATGCACGAAGCATCTTGCCCAGGTGAGCAACCTAGCCACTGAATTCTGCAGCAGCTGAAATTTCCAAACCATCTTCAGAGACAGCCCCATGTAAAACGTGTTGCAGTAATCTAACCTAGAAATTACCAGAGCACAGACAACAGAAATATTGCTGTCCATATAGGGCCACAGCTGGGCCACCAGCTGAAGTGGATGGAAGGCACTCCGTGCCACTGAGGCCACCTGAGCCTCAAGCAATAGCAATGAATCCAGAAGAATCCCCATGTCTCATACCCGTTCCTTCAGAGGGAGTGTAACCCCATCAAGAGCAGGCCGCCTTATATCCACTCAGTCTAGGGAACCACCGATTAGCAATGCTTCAGTCTTATCTGGCTTGAGTTTCAGTATTATTGAATGAAAGAAGACTGAAGCTAGAGCAGGCTATGGTTATATGGAGTTTCTTAGCTGGATGTAGGAGAGATATCTTAAGTAACAAATTGTGATTTTTGACCTCCTAATTCCTTGTCCAGAGAAACCATGGCAGCCTTAAACTTCCTCTCCTTTATGTTGACTTTTTTTATTCAGGGTCGGATTTGGGGTTTATTTGTGATGAGGGCTTATTTGTGATGTAAGCAGGTGCATACGACTGATTTAGTAAGAGTCAGTCACAGAAAAGACTTGAGTTGGGGGGGTACCTTTTCAGATTGGACCCGTGGGGTTTCATCATTGTTTGAAAGGTCTAATTCTGAAGCCTTTTCACGGTCCTTCATGCTGAGTGGGAAAGCTGATGTTCCCACTCTCTAATCCTACTTTTAGACGTGCTTAGGAGTGTGTGTGCGGCAAGCTGGCCCGCACTCTTGCAGGTAGTCGTCATCCGGGAAAGCTCCACAATTTGCACTATTCACAAACCACCACAGGATGCCAATCTGCTCCAGGTCCCTAATCCCTTTCTCACACGGTCTGTTGTAACCATCTGGGGGGGTGGGGGCTGGGGGGGGGGATGACAAGCTTGAATGAAAGGGAAAGGAAAATGCAACACAATGTAAGAGACGGGCTTATCGGGCTGCCAGTCGCTGCACATACAATCTGCACCAGCTGCAGCCCAATTAAATTCAATAGTTCACAGGTGTTCCCGGCAGAGGATGCATTAACCAAGCCACTCTTAAAAAATACCTAAGACTTTAAACACAGAAGCTCATTTCTCCCCACTACCACCCTGCCCGCCCCGTCTCTCGATATTCTTTAAAGTTTTTTTGGGAGCACTTCAAATACAAAGAAGCTGAAAAGGACTTTCAGCCCTTTGGAAAAAAGTTAGTGCTTAAAACCACAATGGACCTGACTCAAGCAAGCTGAATCAGCTATTCATCTCATCTGATTCATCCTGGCAGATGAATTGTTAGGTTATCAGTCCATGGCTTCAGGAGTATAATAATTGATACCTGAGAGTATTTTTCACCTAGGAAGCTGAAAATGATCGACATAATTAGAACCCCTTCTCTAAATATTACTATTGGTCTCTATTCTGTGTGTTCTTTTTTACTCATTAATAACTTTAGAAAATAATTTGAGATCAAAACATCTCGGGTGTCTTCTAAGCCTCACTAAAATAAATGACAAATTTCCCACTGATAGATATATAAACTAGGGCTATACTACTATTGCATGGATGTGTGATGCACACTGTTCATGTGGCATTTTTGCTGGGACATGTTAGTCCTGTTGAAATGTCAAGTGTCAATTATTCTCCTTCTGTGTGCGCGCGCATGCGCACACAAAGATTGTTATTGCAAAACATGCCCAGGAATAAGATAGGCATTAATAACATATTCTTATTATCAGATCTTGCTATTTAAAGCAAGTATCACCACTGTTGCGTTTTCCCTTCTCCGAAATAGTTGACTGGCTGAATCCTAATAGACAGGATTGCTGATTCTTGAAATAAACCATTCTGGCACCTGAATAGAGCCCAACAGCAGGGCTCAATATGCTGCTTAGGGTTGGCATCCCATTTTTAATGGGCAAAATTCACAGAAGATGCTCATCTAAGAAGCACATTTAATGATTGTGTGTAAAGTTCCTGTCACCAACCATTGTATGCATACACTTAATATTACTGGAGACGTAAGCATTTTGAAGACATTCCAGGAAAAAAATTCCCTTTTTACAGATGAGGCTTAGCTTGTGTCAAAGATAGTCAGGTAATACACAACATCGAGAGCTGAAAATGCATGTTGAGGGATCACTAGTGATCCAAGCTACAGTCTGTAGATGAGCAAATAGTAAGCACTTCAGAAATTGAACATGCAGGAAGCAGCGCCTTTGCTCTCTGCCTGCATGCTGACATGTGGGATGTGACTGTCTTGAGACAGACAGGCAGACATTGCGTCTCACCCACATGTATACACACCACTCACTGCTGACCCTGGCATGGGATGGCTGCTGCTAGCTGGCCGCAACCGCCTCTTTATCAGGGCAACAAGCTGTGGGAAGTAGGCTTGCTGAACTGCATGAATGACCTGGCTGGGAATTTTAGAGGTTAAAAGTCTTGCTTGAGCCTGCATGTTCTGCCTGCATTCTGCAGTGCTGAGCCTCCACCACTCACTGGCAGCTGCATGTGCTAAGCCATGAGCTGCTGCATGTCATCCACAGTACTTTGGGTTAGTGTGCATGATAGAGTGCATAGGAGTACAAATGTCTCCTCTCTTCACTGCTGTCTGCATTTCTATTCTATTCTATTCTATTCTATTCTATTCTATTCTATTCTATTCTATTCTATTCTATTCCAAAGGCATAGTTAGTACCCATTCTATACTTTGAGGCTTCATCCCTCTTGAGCATCTTGCTCTACATGTGAGATTCATCTATTACCTAGCCTCATTTGCATCTTCTCCAGTGAAGGCCACACTGGATCAGTCTCAGAAATAATCCAAATACTTCGATGCTCGATATGTATGTGTCATTGTTACTCAAATGCCCCTGCTTAGATTGCTGGGCAGACCTCCATCACCCCGTTACGGATGCTCTGAGACTGGATGCAGTGTTGCAACACTGTGTACCTCCTGTTCTCAGTTTCTGGGAGTTCCCAAGTTTTGATTATCAGTTTTTCCTTATAACACTGTTTACGTAATCCAGGGATAGTCAACCTTTTTATACCTACCGCCCACTAATGCATCTTTCTTGATGGTAGAATTTCCTTACCGCCCACCAGTGCTCTATGGAAGGAGGATTTCACTTGTGCCATAGAACCCCCTACCTCCCACCTAGAATGCTGAAACGCCCACTAGTGGGCGGTAGGGGCCAGGTTTACAACCCCTGACGTAATCACTGGAAACATGAAGTACGTAGCAGAAAAGCTGGTCGTGAGTGTTCTTCACGTGACCTTTGAGTTCATGTGACCACTGGAAGAATATATTGCTCACACACAATTCTGATTTTTGATGTTCATGTTCATTTTGAGTTGTAAATGCAATGGCATGAATAAGAAAGGTTTGCCTTTTGGTGTCAAAAAAACAAGTGAGCAAACAAGGAAAACATATCAAGGTACTCTATGTGTTACTTGAGAAATTATCAGGCTTTGTGGGGTGTTTTCTGAGTTTAGGAACTAATAAGCATGGGTTCCTGTGGCTGTGCTCCCTCCGTTAACTTGCATACATAGACTTTAACCTGTGAGGTGGCAATGTGTGTGATTCTTTTTTCTTTTTTGCTTTAAGGTCTTCACTGTGCTCTAAAGCATTAAAATGCAGAACAGCAGAGCACTGATCAGAACTAACAGCAATATTGTAGTAACTTGACAAAGATGTCCAAATCCATGCTTTTTCTTCTTCTTCTCTGAAGGCATGCTAAACACATGCTAAATCCCCTAAAAAGCTACTAAAAGACGTTGGCAGCCATTAGTCCTGCATGGGCGGTGGAAGTCTTTTCAGCAAGTGAACAAACAAGGAAAATATACTGAATGGCTGACAAATGCATTTCAGCTGGCTCTTTCATTTAGACACACAAGGGTGCAGTCAATATCAATCACTGTTTTCCCTCTTACACTGAAAATCGTGGTCCCCCTGTTCATTCCTCAAGCGCTTTTCACCACAGTAATGTGTCTTTAGAATGACATTAACATGAGGCTGTTTCCGCTGTCTGAAGTCCAGGGAGCTTAAAAACCCATCTCAGGCTTTAAGATATTAGTAGTCTTCTTTTCCACACTTTTTCTTCCTTCCTGCTTCTCTTTTTGAATTGTATGCTTTTCCTTCCCCCTTCCCTCCACCTTTTTTTAAAAAGTTACAGTATGAGACAAGAAAGCAGTCACAAATGATTTGATAGTCTTTCTCTCGTTTCTGGAATGCTTACTGAATTGTTTGCCATCAGTTGGTGTATTTTTGATTGAGCATCTGCCATATGCATATTTTATTTGTATAAGAGGGCAGTGTATGCTGCAATAACAAACATCAGAACGTAAATGTGTTGGTGGTGGATTTTGCCAGGCTTGGAACAATTTTTTGCAGAGGCTTCCATGGACACTCAAGAAAATTATGAATGTGGCCTTCTGTTTCATTCTGCGTCTGTCCTCTGCCACCAGTCCTCAGCAGATAAAATGTTCCAGCAATAAATCTTGTTATTTAAATACATATATTTCTTTTTCAGATATCTGCGGTTTGTAGGGAAGCTGCGCTTCTTGCCCTTCAGGAAGATATACAAGCAAAATGCATTATGGGACGGCATTTCCAACAAGCCTTAGCTATTGTGACTCCTCGAATTCCAGATTCTCTGCAGAAGTTCTATGACGGCTATCATCAACAGAGTGGGCTACATTCACTTTGAGAAACTGATTTATTTAACAATTGTACATTGTATAATGTGACTCCATGGGCTCTTTTATAAGCTGAATAGCTGTAATCCAATAAGGTATGGAGGCCACAGGTTCCCCTTCTCTGCTTTAGAACTAACACAAATAATTTAAAGCAGAGTTTGGGGGAACTTGAATTCAGGTGCCATATGTGGCACTCTGTGCCTTTCTTCTGTGTCCCAGAAATTTCCCTGTCCGCTCCCCACAGATAGGTAAATGAAGAGACCTACCTGACCTAACCTTGCTCAGGGACGCACAAGTTTGGGCAGGTTATCCAAAAGGATGCTCCATAGCCAGGCTAAGGACCCTAAACTCTTCATAGCTGGCCTCCAAAGACTGATGGGTGCTCATCAGATCTCTTTAAACCCCCTTTAATTCCCACACCTTCCTGCTGCTGCAGAAGCAGCATGAACCTCAGTTTAGTTCCGCTGCAGAGCGGTCTGGTGTTATAATAATAATATTATTATTTATTCCCTCAGCCTCTCTGGGCAGCTCACAGAACATACTAAAACATCAAACATTAAAAACTTCCCAATACAGGGCACACCACACGGACTCCTCGTCTTCTGTCCACGTGGCCCAACCACAACAAGTGTTTTTTGGCAATAGTCCTGCACATGCCAGGGACGTGGAATTATCCTGGTGCTTGATGTGATCTCTGGTCCTGCCTTCTGGTTTAACCATAGAACCTGACTGCCCTTTTCTCCTGGCTCCCAGTTCCTACTCCTTTACTCTCTCAAGACCACTTCCCACAGCCCACCCTTAACAAAAGGGAAGAGGAAGTCAGATTTTTTCCAGGACCCTAGTTCCATGAGAGGTGTTCAAATAAGCCAACACTGTTTCTGGGTGTAACTTGTCACGAAGCCCAATGCGCTTCCTGAACACGAAACTCAGGAAAGATGTTTATGCACTCATACTTGCCAGAGCACGTGCGTGCTTAGAGAGACTTCCTAGTTTGTTGCTGCCACTCCTTAAGATGGCCCAGCAGGCTTTACACGAAGAAGAACTCGCTAATTTGTCAGGTTTGCTGGCACACTTCCCTCCTCTTCTTTTTTCGTTCTCTCCCACATGCTGGTCCTGCTCCGTTGGCTATTTTGGATTTATTACTCATCCTGGGCCTTAAGTATCTACATTCTAATCAGGTCTATTTCAGGTACCAACTGTTGTACCCAAATTAGGAAAAATCTGGGCAACAGAGTGAGTCACTCAATAGAGACATTGCATTTGGCAAAGATTGCTAGGCCTTTTTCTTCCAAATTCCTGTTGTGAAACTTGATAACCTGAAATGTACCTGGCTTGAGTTGGAGCAGTGGTGGAAAGTGCAGGAGGCATCATGCCTGCCCTTAAGTAAAAAAACAATCATACCTGAGTTGCTGCTGCCAAAATTTTAATCATAATTTTATAACATTTCCATCTATGGGAATTCATATCGGAGTTGTGTGTGTGCGCATGCTGTTCTTTACATTTTATCTTGCAGTTTACCTTCATTCATTCCATCTTAAAACTTGTATATCATTTTCCCCCACCAAAGTGCAATAAAAGCAGAGTTCCCTGAAATTCCATTTTCTACAAAACTATTTAAGAGTTATGTGGGCCATATCAGCAACTTCCATCAAAGGAAGACTGAACAGTGCTCTGCACATCCTTAAAACCAGTTCCGGATGGTTGGAGGATTTGGGGTTTATGCAGGGGGAAAGAGAGGAGGGGGCAGTCATCCCATTGCTCCTGCAAAACGCTGCTCATGCAGCACAGGATACAGCCTTTTGTCTCCTTTCCAGCACTTTCACCATATGCTGAGGCTGTAATCTTACCCACAGCCTGGAAGTTAAGCCTGTTGGAAGCAGTGAAATATATTTCCAACTAAACATGCATAGGATTCATAAGGCATTCCCAGGGACATCTCCCCAATGTATATACAACATTTAGTTGCAAAATTGTTCATCTAATTCCACCTCCACCACACAACAGGTAATTTATTCATCTGAAATGTTTCAGCACCACTTCCACCACATACCTTGGAAAGTTCAATATTCTCTCCAAGATTGGAATAGTGGCTACAGGGGGTGGGGATTGCATGGATGCATTTGAACATATAACCTTGGACAGCACTCAAAATACTTCCTTTAAGCAAAACAAAGATGACCCTGTCGGACCAAAGATGACAAACCAGCACTTATGTAAGTGTTCTTAGAAGCTTCGTAAGGGTGAAGACAGAAATGGATGTGGTTTGAATGCCCATTTCACTGCCCTGAAAACAAATGGAGCAATTATGTGTTCAAACCACTTCCACCATGCTGAAAACATTTCATCTGTCTTCACCCTCATCCTAAATTGCATTTCCCCCCATTAAAAGACATTGAGCTACTGTTCCAAATATGACGATGGAGCGTCTAACGCTGGATTTATTTTAAAGAAGTAAAAGGAAAAACCCAAAGGCACTGTTTCAATGTACCCTAATCTTGCTTTTGTGTAATTAATAAATACTAATTTAGAAACTGCTAAACTATTCTCCTTTTCTTTTCTTTTTGATGCCTGGAGGTAGGTTGGATTTTTCAACTTTCTAATTCCAAAGATGAGGGGTGCTAAAATTTTATAACATGACTTGGGAATTCAAAATATATTTTGGTTAAATTAGTATAATTTAGTTTTGCTTCGTAAGAAAAATGTGTGTAAAATGGCATAGAAATAATTAAAAATGATTGCCAAGTACTCACAGTTGTTTGTATGTATGTATGTATGTATGTATGTATGTATGTATGTATGTATGTATTTAGCATTACCTGGCATTTTCAGAAGATAAAATTATTTGGTTTTCTGAAAGCAGCTTATATACTTTATAATCAAAGGTAGATTATCAACCTAAATGTTGTCCAATCACAAAAATAATAGCAGTTTTGAATTCCTCACACATATTTTTAAGATTGCTTGCTGGAGAAATTTGCAAAAATTTAGTTTCACCCCCTAAAAAGACTGAAATAATCTTGATGCATTTGCCCAATTGAATTTGCCAGACTGGTTAATTGTGTTCTTACACTATCTTTCTCTGTGTTCCTTTGGTATAAAAGAACCACAATCCCAAAGTAATATTTCAAAATGTCATTTTGTTTTGATGTTTGCTTATTGTAGTTTTGAAACCACTGTCAAAACAGTGGTGCACTTTTACATATTCTCGGTATTGGAGATACTGTCACAAGCATGTAGCATCTCATTTTTCTGGACTGAGCTTAGAGGCACAAACCTGATAATATGTGTTGCATTTATGTCACTTAGGAGAAATATTACTTAAACTGATTGATTTGCTTTGAGCAACACTCAAACAACTAGTTATCACCGTCTGATTCTATTTTGTGTGAAAGCTGCTGTTACTGAGAGAAAATGCACAGTAGTAACTGGTTAGACTTTTAACTACAAAGGAGTGTTTTATTTTCCTGAGAGATTAATAGTAGGTCAGAATCAGCTGGTAGTGCCAAGTGCCTCGATAACACAATTGACCACAGAAAGCTTTGTTAAGCCCCGCCCTGCCTTCTCCTTTCCCAGAAAGAATTGGAAGACAACACAAGTGCTGGGGTGATTTTTATTTTTGCACCAATTTTGCAAGACATTGATTATGATGAGCATAAATCTCTAAAACAGGAGGATTCCCCCCCCCTTATTATCATGAGTGGAAAGAAATTAGCAAGGAAGAGAGGGATAGATTTAGGAAGGGATGGAGGGTGTTTATGGGTATATTGTCATCAGGAGAAAAATCCTATATAGCCCACCTTCAGCATTCAAATCTACAAAATGCTGTGGGATCTTTTAACTTCTTTGACCACAGTTATTACCATTGTGAGGCTAAATCCTTGTTGCAGTAAATTATTTCCCAACTATTAAAAAAACGAAGTAAGGTTTACCCCTAGGTAGTTACTTTTTTTCAGCAAAAGGGAAGGGGCAGTTTCAGATGTCTGTTTTTCCATGGTGGTCTCACTTGAAGCTTCAGGTTACAGCTGAACGTTTTGTAAATAAATGGCATGAACAGTTAGGTTTTGATGGAAGTTATAGGAATATAAACCGGTGAATGAAGTACATAATCAGAATTCTTCTTTGGTTAGATAAAAGCATACAGACTTCTCTGGCTGGTTTGGGCGCTTTTGCTGTGCGAGGGAGACAAAAGTCAGATTGCTTACACCCACCTAGTTTTCCATTGCTTCCCCTCCGCGTCCATGTGTAATGCAAAATTAGAAGCTCAGCAATATCCCAGCAATATCCATAGCTGTGGCAGCTGCAGCAGAGTCAGATGGAGGGAGAGCTTTCTGTATGAGCGTGAGAGGAACTGTACGTCTCTGCATGTTCCTTGCCTGTGTGTATAAAGAGACTGTGTTTCTTTGTGCGTGCATGCAAATGCATTGTAAACTTTTTCTAGATGCATAACTACGTGATCATATAATGTATTTTTGGGCGAACCTGCTTCTCATATTTATGAGTTCTCCTTTTCATGAGTCAAGATCTGTATATTCATTCTAGGAACTGCTTCAACGAAGGAGTGTTAATAAAGTACTAAAATACTACCAGTGGTAGTTTCCGCCAGATGTGCATGTTCCCACATTGCCCTTGTGTTGATCAACTGACAGATGTGCTTATGGCAATGAATCCCTATTTACAGCAATTAGCAACTCATTTCCGCTGCACATCATGCACATGGAAGGAATGGAAAAAACTAGTCTCTGCCCTCAGCTTGAACGTTCTCCCCTTGCTTCCAAATCCTTGTAAGATTTTCTGCCTTCCAGGAGTCAACTGCAAATTCAAATTTCATTAGTGATAAGAATGCCATTCATAGAACAAGTCAACTGTTCCGGATTCCTGTATGTGCTATTTGTGAATCCCAGTCCATGAATAATATTGGTAACTATTTGCGTTGACTAACATGAATTAGGCAATCCAGTAAAGCTTTCTCCATATATATATATATATATATATATATATATATATATATATATATGTAGCTAGCATTAATGAGCTTTAAACCAATCCTTTGTGACTGCCATATGGTTGAAATGGCCCGTGGCAACTGTCTTTTTCAGATCCCATGAAAAATGCTGAGGCCTTGTTCCCTGAGGGCTATGTCTAAAAGTAAGAAATGCAATTGCCTATTTGGCACTACATTGATTTGGCCACAAGTGTTCAAACAATAAACAACCATCATGTCCCACTTTCTGTGGCATCAAAAGGGCAGAATCTTTAATCTATACTACATGTTCATGCACAATTGAAGCATCATACACATATGCTGAGGCTGAGGGGTTTGTCAGTGCTGCTGTTAGGACAGTTCTGATGTCACTGCTTTGCTGTCAGGAATGGTGAGGGGACAGGAAGTATAAGCATAATTAGTCAGGGCTAGGGACTGTCGTCTGGAAAGCAGGAACTAAGCAGATTGGGACAAGCAGCATAGAAAGGGAAGTAGCATTTGCTCACCCATGGGTACTGTTTTTATTGTATTTGTATGAATCATGGATTATGTTTATCTTACACCATCCTGGAATCCATTGGACAAAGTGCAGTTTAGAAATAATTTAAATAAACAAACCATTCTTCAAGCTTGAAGCTGTGGCAACAGGTGCTTTCAGATGCAGGTTTATTGTGGACTTCATGCGTGCAGGTGTTTTGTACTGTTATAGAATGTTGTCGTCATCAAAATGCTTTTTATTCCAGATTTCCTTTTACTGGGAAAAACCGCTAAGCAAAAATGATCCATTATCTATCCACACATCCACTGCTGTTGTGAAAACTCAATAGCACAATTTTGGGGTTTTGGAGGGGAGGAGGATGTCACATGTGTGGTGGTGTTTCATTGGGTGGTTCCTATTGCTGCACCCCAACTTCCACTTGCTTTTTACCTGAGCATAACCTAGCAGCATGCACATTTACACATGATGCACATTGAGCACATGTTGGGATTTCATCAACGTAGTTCGGCAGTACTGTTCTGTGAAGATTTCAACACATGTGGGGAATTACCTTGGAGCAGGCTTCCTCAAACTTGGCCCTCCAGATGTTTTTTGGCCTACAACTCCCATGATCCCTAGCTATCAGGACCAGTGGTCAGGGATTATGGGAATTGTAGTCTGAAAACATCTGGAGGGCCGCATTTGAGGACGCCTGCCTTGGAGACTAATCACAGGGCATAAATCAGAATGGTGATAATAACTGCCCAAAGATCTCCTTATCAGAACCAACAGCTATCAGAATTGTGGCATAGCAAAATATCAGTCTTGCACAATACCTCTATAGTAATACTTAATTTTTAAAAACTCTAATGGAAATGAAAGTAATGAGGGGCTGTTAATGTGTGCTATAGTGCTCTTCCTGTGGGGGGAAGTTACTTTAAAGGTGTGTGTGTGCACAGGTGCAGAAACACCTGCACACATGCTCCGAATGGTAAAATGTAACAGGGGGTGGAAGAGGAGTAACTGAGGAGAGGGGCTAGAAAAGAGCATGGAAATATTTCATCATGGACCGCCCACTGTTGTGGATGGGAAACAGCAGAATGATAACTATGAAAAAGTGTGTGGAGGGCCGTGTGTCAATCATGCACACAGAAAAATGTGATCTGAGTGACCCAATTTGCAAGAAAAAGCACTTGTCTGGACTTGCCCACAGAAAACAGCCTTGATTTTCTATCCCTGATTAATAAATTTATTATATCACCATCAGACGAGGACTTGTTCCAGGTGCAGAAGCACACGAAGGATAATTATGTGGATTGTGGCACCTACAATGCACGGGCTAACCTTCTGTTGGCTGTTTGGATTAGTAAAGAGTAGCAGAAGGCTTGGCAAATTTGGAGTGTGCCAAAATAGCAAACCTGATTCTCTCTACAGACAGACGCACAGCACTGAGGTACCTTGAGACTTTGCTCAGTTGACAGTGACATATTACACCACCTAAAGGATAATGGACATTCCAGTTCTAAGAGATGCAGGGCATGTTATAAGAGTCCGTAAACTGATTTGTTCCAGACAGCCTCATTAGAAAGATCCCAGGTCTTCACTAGTGAATGGACAATATAAACATACACAAAGCAATCTATTTAAATTAGTGCAAAGCTCTCTCACTTCCTTTGATAATTTACTCCACACCCAGGGAGTGGCTTCTGCTTGAGGAAAAATGGGCAAGATTTCTACCTCGGTTGTTTTTGAAGTGATGTGCTATTTATCAGTCATGATAGATTTCCTCTGGTGCCTTTATCAACTATAATTAGAGCAGCCACCTTTCATCATTCTCCCAGCGAATACAAGTACAGTCAAATCTGTCCTTAAACGTGCCACAAATTTCTATAGCCCTAGAAAGTGTGACCCCTGACTTTAGTAGTAGTAGTAGTAGCAGCAGCACAATTACTGTATTTTGGAAAGTTGCTTGTCCGTCTGTCCTCTTTGCACTCAAAAATCTCTTGTAATATCACCACCAAATTAGGCATGACATTTTCCAAGATGAAGGAGCCAGATGTTGTCTATGTTTGGATACCATTGGACCCCATATTGAATCAAGATAGTGGACCGAAACATTCCAAACTATGCTAATATGGAGGAGCAGATTTTGGTCTATGACTGTATACTGTTGGACACCATTTTGAATCAAGTTGGCAGACTGAACTATTCCAAACTGAACTGATTTGGACACCTTTGAAGATATTGTCACCCAATTTGGCATGTCAGTTCTGAAGATTGAGCAGCAACTTTGGGTCTGTGTTTGGATACCATCAGATGCCATTTTGAATGAAGATGGTTCACTGAACTGTTCCAAACTGCAAGCATTTAGACCCCTCTTAAGACTGAATCCACCATCTTGATTCAAAATTATATCTTTTGAAACTGCGTTGGTATCAATCAAATTTGACAGGAAGCTAATAGGGCTGGGCTTGATTTTTATTGAAATTGGGAGGGATTGCTAGTTGTTTATGACAGGCCCAATACATTTTGCTATCTGGGTAGAAGAGCAAGATGGTGCTTATTCCCATTATATACCTAGAGGCTGGACAGGTAATTTACTTTTACCTCAGCTTTTTTTTTTTTACTGCATTTGTGAGCAGCAAATTTTATTTGACTAAATCTAACTCTATTTTACACAACTGTACAATTCCAGGGGATGAAAAAAAGTTAATAAATAAAACAAGCACTGTCATGCAAAGCATTCGTGAGTCAAAATTATATTCGCATAATTTAATTGGACTTGTATGCACATTTACTAGGGAATATAGTGCAGCTTACTTCTGAGTAAACATGCACATTATTGTTCTATAAGAGCACAATCTCTGTAAACCACTAGGAGACTGTTGTAGTTAAGGAACAGATAAAGTGTTTACATACATAAATAAATAAATAAATAAATAAATAAATAAATAAATAAATAAATAAATAAATAAATAAATAAATAAATAAATAAATAAATTGCCTGCTCTTTCTAGGTAAATTAATTTGAAAGAATGACCAGGTTCTGGTTCTATAATCACAAGAATTAAGGCTGCAATCCTATACCCAGTTACCTGGATTTAAATGTGCCTCAAGTCAATGGGGAACATTTCTGAATATAGGCGTGTATGCTCTGTTGACGGAAAGGGTGAACAGCCCTCCCCCCCTCGTGAGTACACAGAGGTCATTGGAATGAGCAAAAAAGAACTGTTCGGGGTGAAGTCATCTTATTAGGTACTTTAGGACTTGGGTTTGCGTTTTGTACCCATAAACCTTCCACAGTCTGTGAATGACTAACGCCATAGGGGAAGACCGTCTGCGTCGCTTTTTTTCCCGGTATGCAAAAGAAACGCAGAAAGCTGGTAAACAAACACTGGTAAACGCATGAATGAATGGGAAAGAATAAGCAAGACGTATAAACGTGGGGGGGGGGGGGGGGAGAGAGAAATCCAGCCCAGGTTTTCCCGTCCGCTTCCTGAGTGACAGATTGACATCATTGGAGGCGTGACGCGAGGCTGAGGTGGGGGCTCGGCGCTGCAAGGCTGCGGTGCAGTTCGGCTCATTCTGAAACAGCAACGCGAAAGCGCAGAGCAGTTGGCGAAGGGATAGCAGCAGGCGGCGGCAACAACGGCAGGCGTCCTTGGATTTACCTCCAGCTGCCGCGATTGGGCTTTGCAAAAGGACTCTGAACCTGTTCGTTCGGTAAGCGTGATCTGGAGGGCTCCCCCCCTCTTTTTTTTTGCGCGAGGCATTTCGGAAGTAGCTCAGGTGCTGCTGGGTGCCCGTGCATATCGGCTGAGCTTAGGCGGACGACTCGCGCGCAGCCCACCGCTCGCTTAAAAAGCGCTTTCAAAAACACGGCCTCGTATCATTTCACTGCGATCTGGTGTCCGATGTAGCGACTTAAATGCGTTGTGCACTGCAAGCCTTCCGAGTAGCCTCGAGCGAAGAAGACGCGGCAATCCGCAGTCCCCCACCCCGCCCCATGCAAGGGGATCGTTTGCTCCTCGTGCAAAGATCGCGTGCATGCGTGCGTACCCTCGATTTGCATTGTGTCTGCGGGGTCTGTCCCCCGTCCCGCCCCGCCATGCTGGTGGTGTAGCAAGACTGTCAACCAGTCTGTACCAGCAAGCACATGGCAGCTTTTGCAGAATTCATTGCCTCCCTCCCCCTTTCCCTTACATATGGAATTCACTCTTCTCGTGCCTGCAGTGCTTTCTTTTCTTAACTCCTTGCTCAGATCGTGTGTGGTTTTTTTAAAAAAATATATTATTATTATTATTATTATTGTTATTCTCCCAGGCGTTCCCGTTGCACGTTCTCTTCTCTCTCCCTCTCCCCGGCTAGCCTAAGAGGAGAGGGGAGCTGCGGGCGAAGGACCATGTGGTGAAAAAGAGCTCGGAGTCGAGGAAGCAGTTGGACTCGCTCGCCTGCACGCGCGCTTTACTTGGGAGGGGAAATCGTGCGCCTCCAAAGGAGAGAGGGAGGGGGAGAAAGAAAGAGAGAGAGAGAGGAAAAAAAAGGGGGAAGAAAGCTCCAACTTGGAGGAAAGCAGGAGGGAACCGGCGGGGCAGCCGCAGCAGCAGCAGCAAGCTCGCTTTGCAAACACTCTTCGCTCCCACCTCCTCCGCTGCTTCCAGGCGACCCTCTCCAAGCCGCGCGCCTTTGCATTGCTGCAGAGCAGCTCGGTCTCCTTTTTTACCTGGCAGCCGGAGACCCCCTCCAGCCTCCACCCCCCTCCCGCACCGGATCGCCTGTCGCTGCTCCTGGGAGAAAAGCCTGCTCGGCTCATGGACGACCAGCTTGAGGAGGGGCGCGCGTAGGGCACCCCCTTGAATGTGCGTGCTTCGGCTGGAGAGGTGTTTGGCGGGCCGGCGAGGCGGATTTCCTTGCGCGCGAGGGCGTCGCGGCCGCTCCGTAGCCTCGGCAGCAGGAAAGGCGGGCGCCGAAGAAGCGGGTCTCGGGGGCCACCAGCGAGGATTGCGGCGCCTGGGCGCGTGGAGACTTGCCGGAGCCCCGCTGCCCTATGGATCTAACCTAGCAGGGCAGTGTTTTCGCGCGGATCGGCCCTTGGAAGACGTAAGTTTGCGCCCGTCCTCTTATGCCTCCACTTCGCAATATGGATCTTGCCGCCGCCGCCTGGTTTCGCGCCGGGGGAGCCCGAGGGGTTAGCAGGTGCCCTGCTGGCTCCTCTTCCCCTCGCGGTGGGGTGGGGGGGGGCTGGCGGCGGCCAAGGCTGTTTCCCACACGACGCACGTCCTCTTTCTCCAGGCGCTTGGGGGGGGGGGCGCGCTCGGCTGGCTTTCTGCTGAGCGGCGACGCGCGCAGGCGAGATTTCTGAACTTGTTGCTGCGGGCAAGGAATAGACTCGGACTCTGCGGAAAGCCCGGAGGGGACGACGACACGGGTGGATCAAAGCAGGGGAGAGGGGGGGAGGACCGACCTCTGCTGCCAGGTGCTTCTGGCGGGAGAACTAGCTAATGCATTTCCTCAAAACCTCTGGCTTAAGGTGCGAGACCCTGTGGGTGCGCGTTGTTGTTTTTTTACATGCATTCTCCCACTGAGGCAGCTGACACATCCATTGATTTCCATGGGTGTTCGTTGCAATGACATGAAACCCATTTGACATTATCTGCGGGCTTGTTTACACCGAAATAAGTAATCAGTGTGTGGCTTGGGTGATTTGAATTATGGCTGCATTGTCTAACTCGAGTATTGTGTAGGCATGGGTTGGAATTTATGCTTGGTTTTGAATGTGATCAACACGCATTTGCACCTTCTTAGTGCGCAAAGGGCTTAGATTCCACCTGGGGTTGCTTGCCCATTCTCAAGTTGTTTATGTGGATTAGGTGCCTCTTAACATCCTGTATCTGGAGCGAGCTCTGGTGCACCTTTGCCAGTGCAGGTTCATGGGAGTTTTCAGGGATCTGTGTGAAATAGTTATTTTTATTATATATATATATATATAAAAGGTCTGAGGTCTAGCGCACTTGCAAGGCAGAGATGGTCTCTCTTAATGTGCTAGAGGCAGGTGGAAATTCGGGCCATCCTTATTATTTGTAGTTTTTTCAGCAAGCGTTCAAAAATATTGTTTGCCTGTGGTAGCTGCAACTGGTGGTTGGAGCGCAGTGAGATGATTCCTTTCCCTATTGCTCTTGCTTCGTGGTGTGAGTGTGCGCGGTGGTGTGAGTGTGCGCGCTTCATTGAAGGTAGTCGGCAAGGCAGGGATTTCCCCTTTTGAGTCTGAGTGAGATTTTAGCAGGTCAGTAGAAAGGCGTGGAGGCTGCAAGGAGGAAATGGTGGGTAAGACAAAGATAAAAAGGCTTCCCCCGTCCTTCCACTCCGCCTCCTCAGAAAGCACCAGGGGGGAGAGGGGGAAAAATCCCTGCATGCTCAAACTAGCACACACAACTTTCGTCTTGGTCTTGAAAGGTAGAGGAGAAAGGAGTGTGCAGTGCAGCTTTAAGTACTGGAAAGTCCGTCCCCTTGAGGTAATGGTAACCTCAGCCATTTCCCCTCCTCCTGCAAATGGGTGGGTGGGGAGGCTGGGGGGAATAATCCCTTGTTTTCATTCATAACTTTTTCCTCTTCCTCCCTGTCAGCTCTGCATTCATCGCCTCCGCTGAGATCGGGTTGCAGAGTGGGCAGTGCTGCCCTTGGTGCTTTCTCGTTTTCTCTTTCAGAGTCCATTCAGGGCTGAGTTTTTACAGCATTTCTCTCTCCTCCCCGCCCCCTTCAAATGGGAAGTCTGCTGTTAGAAGGCTGCTGATAGAAACGCAGGGCTGATGCCTTACAAGGAAGCCTTTTTTGGGTGGGGAATTAAAAATGATAGATAGATAGCTGTCACAGACTGCAGTCCTGTGTATACTCTACCTGGGTGTAAGCCCTGTGGAGCACAGTAACATTTACTTCTTTGTAGTCATAGGATTGTACTGAACTGCTGCTTGTCTTGTCTGCGTCCTGCCTTTTAGTTTTGTTGGAATAATTAAGGCTGCAATCCTAAACTTGTTCTGGAGTAAGGCTCCATGAACACTTTGGGATTTGCTTAGCAAAAAAATACTGATAGGATACCTGGCTGGTTTTTTGTGCATGACTTTGGCAAACAATTCTATCCCACCCTCCTCCTAAGAAGCTCTGTAGCAGTTCCCACCTTACATTTTAACATCCCAAGAACCCCAGCCTGGTTCAAAGAATGGCTCAAAGCTACTGACTCTTCAAAAAGGACAACAATAGAAAGAATTCTCTTGTGCTCTTTATAAAAGCCTATGAAAAGGAGAACTTGTGTGAGGCAGATAAGGTGTGATTGAGTTGAGCAGAGCTCTTTGTCTTGCACTCTCTACACCTTGAACAGGTGATAGGTGGGGTGGGGTGAACCTGAGCGGTCCATTGCTTCCCCCTCCCCACATGTTCTGATTAAAGAAACTTATTATTCCCTCTTTTAAATTACTGCATGATTTCTTTTAAAATGTCTTAGAAAAGAATACAGGTGGGGAGATGTTGTGGTCCTTCAGCTGTGAGGCAGTACAGTTTTCATGACATTTGCTGTTGGAAACCAAATGTTGGTTGCTTCCTTACTTCCTTTTGTCTAATTACTGAATGACAGATCCACATTTATGTATAAACACCATTATTATTTTGATCAGGGGGTCGGAATAGATGGCATTTAATGTTCTATATTGGAGGCCCACCTTAATCAACCTCCATAAAGGAATGGAAGCAGTATCTTAAAACTAAGGCATCTGGTTGTGCAGCACTTAAGCATGTGAGCTGCTATCTGGCTCAAATTTTCCGCAGTTATGAACTCCTTCAGGAGACTCAGTCTTTGCTGCATTATGCCTAAAATGGACTCGTCCTTCTGACCTTGCTTGCTGGTATGATCTGTGCTGCTAAAATACCCAGTGTGTTACATAGAACTAAATGTAACATTACATTAACCCTTTGTTATGTTCAGGGGAGGAATGTGTGGGAAATTTTTTAAATCAAGTGTTTCACTCTTTTTGAAACAATATTTTGAACAGCAAATTGTCACTTAAAAAAAAAGGCTTCCCCAGAAATTAACAGATGACCACTTCAGTAGCATCTTGCAATAGTGGTCCCAAGAGATCCAAGATGGTTCAAACAAAAAAAAACCACATTTATGTCTTATCTGGTCTGATATACGCCATTTTGAATCCTGTCTAACTATTCCTCCCCTCCCTCTTATTTTGTGCAGCAGATAACATACTTTTCACTTACAAGTGAAGGTGCGCATAATCTTCCCAAACAACTGATTAAATGCCATACTTTATTTGTCTTATCTTTTCTGCTGCAACCCTTTCCTGCCTCCACCGCCTCCTTTCACACCCTGCCTTATGGTCCAAGAATACTTGGAAGCCTATTGTGTAACAGGATGTTTACATCTGGTGTTTTGCTTTAATGAGCGTGCTAGATTGTTTGGATTTTTAAAATTTTTTTTGGAAAGAGATATTTACTCCCAGAAAAGAAAAAAAATTCTTCACATGCTTTCCCCATTGCTAATATGCTTCAGGCGTCATGGAATAGCAGTTAAAAAGGCAGCTATGCTGAATTTGAGTTTAGAATCAGGCTTGGTATTGGAATGTGGCTTTGACAGTGAAAATGGGCAAGAAGTTCTTACAGGTCCTGCAGTTTGGGGGCATGAATGTGATTCTGTAATGTGGCTTTGAAGCACATTTTATGTTGCAGTCAGTGGTTAGACATAAGGGGGAATGTACCTGAAGTAGCTTCAGCAATGTTTGATGTAGCATGAAATAACTATAAGAATAAAATGTGCATGCATAACGCTCATAACTTCACGCTTGGAAAGAAAAGCTATGCAAACATGAAAGATTTTTGTTTCGTTCCTTAAACTGTAAGTTAACACATACGTATTTGTTTTAAACTGCTATGTGCCCTTATACTCGAGGCCAGTGTAATTCCATCCCTGGGATATTGTTAATAGGTAGTTAGGCCAATTTGTGGCTTGCTGTAAAATGTTTTTATTTGTTTGGGTGGCCTATTTTATTTTTTGCTGCTTCTGTGTGTGTGTGTGTGTGTGTGTGTGTTTTCGTTTTAGGAGAAGCAGCTTACTCCTCCCTTTTCAACTCCTGTTTTTCTCTCTGCCTCTCTCTTAGGATTTCCGATGCATGCCAGGTTCCTGGTGAATGCCAGAAGTAGAGATCACGACAGATGGAGTCCCAAGGTCAGCATGGAAGTGACAGTTCATTAGTGGTCCTTCAGCAGCCTTCTTTGGACAGCCGGCAAAGGGTGGACTATGAGAGAGAGCTTCAGCCTCCCACGATCTTGTCTCTAGACCAGATCAAGACTATCAGGGGCAGCAACGAATACACGGAGGGCCCATCTGTGGTGAAGAAGTCTGCCCCACGGACAGCTCCCAGGCAAGAGAAGCCCGAAAGGACTCATGAAAACATACCAATTAATGTGAATAATAATTACGAGCACCGGCCCAGCCACCCGGGGCATGCGCTGCACCAACACAACGCCAGGGCTCCAGTGCTCAGCAGGTCGACCAGCACCGGCAGCGCAGCCAGTTCTGGAAGTAACAGCAGCGCTTCCTCGGAGCAGGGCCTGCTGCTGAGGTCGCCCCCGTGCAGGCCAGGGCCGGGCCACAGATTGGAAAGGCCCATCTGGACGCAGCCCAAGCCATCGTCTCTGGTCGTGGAGGACCTGAAGAGTCCTTTGAAAGAGGACCTGGCCCAGCACAAGTTTATCTGTGAACAGTGCGGGAAGTGCAAGTGTGGGGAGTGCACAGCACCCAGGGCCTTGCCCTCTTGCCTGGCCTGCAACCGGCAGTGCTTGTGCTCTGCGGAGAGCATGGTGGAATACAGCACCTGCATGTGCCTGGTCAAAGGGATCTTCTACCACTGTTCCAACGACGATGAAGGGGACTCCTACGCAGATAATCCTTGCTCTTGTTCCCAGTCACATTGCTGGACTAGGTACTTGTGCATGGGAGCCATGGCCTTGGTTTTGCCTTGCCTGCTCTGCTATCCTCCGGCAAAAGGATGCCTGAAACTGTGCAGAGGGTGTTACGACCGGATCAATCGCCCAGGTTGCAGGTGCAAGAACTCCAACACAGTTTATTGTAAGCTGGAAAGTTGCCCCTCCAGGGGTCAAGGCAAGCCCTCCTGATTTATGGAGGCGTGGGGAAAGGTTGAGTTCCTCAGACTGTCGTTCAGGATGTGGCTGGCTTTTCTGTCTTTGCCCCCCCGCCTTTCCCCTTATCTTTTTTTCCTTACTTACATGCACAAATGATCCTCCTCTCACACCATAGCTTCTCTCAGCAAAAGGCAAATATGGGATGTCCCCCCCCCCCCCGGTCTTTGGGTAAGTGTAGCCCATGTACTTGCATCTAATCTCCCAATATGGCAAGTCGTCTTCAGGTTTGTGAGTAATCCATTCCTGAAAGAAGTAATGAGGGAATTGGGTTTTTCTGAAGCCCCCTGCTCTGCAAGCAACTTTCCAAAGATGCTGTTTTCGTTTGTCCTCTATAACAATTTTAAACAGATTTTTAGTGGCTTCCAAGTGATTATTTCAAAGTATTTGTGTGTGTGTGAAAGAACTGAATTATGAAGCTTTAAAGAAAAGAAAGCATTAAAAAAAAAATAGTTGGGTTAAAATTTAGCAAACCTAGTCCTGCTGTCTGTATGGTTTGCAACCATCCTGGCTTTTGCTCCCATCTCAACAGATCTTTTAGAATTTCATGATCCGTATTGCAAAGCCTTATCTAGCTTGGATTTCCAACACACACAAACACACACACCATCTTCACTAGAAATGCTATGAGAATATTGTGATGCTCTAGCTTAGATTCCTTGAATTGCAGGGGTTGGACTAGATAACCCTTGGGGTCCCTTCCAACTCTACAATTCTATGACTCTTATGACTACAGCTTTCTTCATTGGTTTCTATAGCTTTCAGAATTGTACAAGGTCCTAAGTTTTCACTCCCACCCCCTTTTTTCTTCTCTTTTGAAGCTAAAGTTGTTGATTTCTGCACATCTGAGTAATACTCTTCAGGTATCATACAGTTTTAAGTTGTGTAAACATTCTTGGATCTCTTAACACTTCTATTATTTCTGTGGTTTAATGACATTTAACTCTACTCTGTGCTCGATAACTTTAATCCTCTGTTTTTATTGCCTTAGCCACAAATTGTGGTGCTTTTTGTATATTTTATGTAAAAACACAAAGTTGAATTCTGACTATTTTTAAGACAAAGGTCTGTTAAAACTTTTTTATTGTAAAGAATATTTATTATGTGAATTTCTATTATTTTATGATATTTATTACAAAGGACTGTTCCAAAAATGTACTCCTGTCTGAATATAACAAAATACCAATACTTAACGAAAATAAGGATGACACGAAGAAAGTACATATGTTAAACTATAATGCAGAAAATATAATAATTAATGAAAACGTCTCTTGGGTTCTTTATTTTTTAATATAACAATAAGTTCTTAATAGCAGTATTAGTAAGTAAGAGTACTGCTGCTTTTATTTTCCATTTTTTCCATGACTGTGAAACCACTGCTAGTATTCTAGTTTTATTTAATCACTTAAAAAAAAAATCAGAAAAGTTTTTAACTCTTGAGATATTTCACAGCATTCATATATTTTGTTTGGGGTGGAGAACATGTGGACCCCAAATGATGTTTCTGTGGACTCCTTACAAATTCTTGCATTGTCTTTAAAAGTTTGTAGTCCTCATGGCTCCAAGTGTGAAAATGGGATCGCAAAAATTGCCCTATGTCTGTAAAGGACCATCGTGATTCAGCCCCCCACCCCCCAAAAAAGTTTGACTTAACCTACAGGCCATAAGTGTACTACAAAATAAGAACAGCTTCCGAACCAATCACAATTTGGCATCTGCTAATTTCATGAAATGCGGAAATGACTTGTATCCATCTCACTCACTGGTATATACAAGACAGATGGGCAACCAGTGCCCCCCCCAGATGATGTTGGACTACAACTCCCATCATCCTTGACCATTGGCTGGGACTGATAGGAGGAGGGGAGTCACAGGTTCCCCACCCCTGTTTTCAAAATGACTTACGGTGCTGAATCTTTTCTACTATTTTTGGGTATGGCAACTGGAGTCTTCTGTTTCACTTCCTCAGACGGCATTATGAAAACTTCCATTTACCATCAGCAGTTTAAGTGCTTTCTTTTTCTGAAATGCCAATCATGCCATTTTAGCAGCAACGTGTTAGTTGGTGGAATTGCGTATCAGCTGAAGAAAATGCATCTATTTTCAAGTTTGCAGCTAAATAAAAAATTAAGAATCAGAATAACAAAAGTACTTTGTGTTAATAAAGTCCAGTAGCTGAAGGAGCTGCTGGGCTTCCCTAATTCTTGTGGCCCAATGGGGCCTGTTTGTTCACCGCTATTAGCTGCCACATGGTTTCACAGAAATTTTAATTCAGAATTTGCTCCGTTGGTCTATCTCTTGGCACTGTTCTAATCTGTTGTCCACAGGTGGCATTGGGACGTAGTATTGTACCTTTTGAGGTTTAGTGAGAACTGCAGTGCCCATACAAACAACCTTATTTTAAGTTTCTCAAGAAAGCATATGTTGCTAAGCAGTGGTTTCCAAAATCTTGATCATTGCCATCTTCGGTCTTGTAGAAGATTCAAGTGAGTCCAGATCTTGCGACTGAAGCAACAGTCACACATTCAGTGTATTCTTTCTTTGTTGGTTTATTAAAAATGTTTGTATAAAAAGGCTCACTGTAATGTCAGTACTTGACCTTAAAAGTTGCACCTTTTGCAAGGGAAAAAGAGCGGTTTATCTAGTAAAAGTATGGATATTTTCTTAAAAGTTTTGGGTTGATGTCATCTTGTCATTTTGTACAAGCATCTTAATTTAGCAGGTGTAAGTGCAGATACAGGATTTTGTGTGTGGTTTTCTGTTTCGGAAACAGATATGACCCTGCATGTACAAGAGATTGTGGTGATGAGAAAACCCCCAACATTGAAAACCACATAAGCACAGTCAGCCACCACAGCACATTTGGTTTTTGTATAGGAGACCAAATCTACTCTTCCTTTTAGCACTGATCATCTATTTGGTGGGGATAGAAAGAGGAGATCTCTCTGAAAACAGGAACATAATACAATCTCCATAATGCTCATAATTTATCAAGGTACTTGGCTAATAAACAGGATCTCATTTCCCAATTCTCCAATTGCTTATTGTAAAATCATCTCTCTTTCACAAGGAAAAGAAGGAGGATGTGATATTTTTTCTTATTATATTTTGATAATGATCCATTCTTGGCACATCTATTTTTCACTGTTGCACTCGGTACCCCCTTGTGATTGTGCGTCTCATTTGGGAATATATTTTCACAATACTCACAGTATGTTTTGTCTGTGAAATGGGAGTACGGTATTTCATACAGATTGCTTTTCTGTTGCTATTGCTCCTGTCTTCTGTATCTGTTCAAAATGCACAATATGCCGTACTTTGGGCATATGATGAATATTGTAAAATGCCATTTGAGAGTGCTATGATAGCTGTGAAAAGTTGCATTTAGGATAGTACAGTGGACGCTCGGGTTGTGAACGTGATCCGTGCGGGAGGCACGTTCGCAACCCGCAGCATTTGCAACCCATGCATGGGTCACAATTCGGTGCTTATGCGCAAAGCACGATTTAGCAGTTCTGAGCCTGCACAAGGGCCAAAACCCGGAAGTAACACATTCCGGTACTTCTAGGTTCGGTGCGGTGAGCAAACTGAAGCGTCTGTAACTCGAGGTATGACTGCAGTTGCAAACTGAACTTTGAGCAATGCCAATTATGTGATATACCAGTTTTTAAGAGCACTGCTTTTTTATTCATTTGCTTATAATTTGGATTGGACCTGCTATTTCCAGGCTTTCTTCTTTTTCTTTTGAAGGCACAGGCTAGTCTAAAACAGAACATTCATATGTGAACACTGGAGCCACAATTATTTTCAGATTATGTGACTTGGTCAATGGACTGTTTGCCTTTTATTTCCTGCACGACTAATACTGTAGAGACTATTAAAAACCAGCAAACCACCAACCCAAGAAAAATTGGGTAATTTATTCCTAGCATTCAGTGATCGATGCTGGTTTGGTTTTGTTTTTTTTAAAAAAGTGGCATGTTTGTTTGTAGCTGTTTTACTAGATCTATTCTTGGAGCTATTCACAACAATTGAACGTGGGAAGCAGCAGGAAAAGCAACTAGAGAAGCCTAAGTAGCATGGATCTTTGCCTGCAATCAGGCACCTATTTCAGCCTCTGCTTTTAAGGAGCACCAGAAGCTGGCACATGTTAATGCATGCTGAATGGTGGAATCAGCACATGGCTGAAGTTGCACATGACCGTTTTGTCACAGGCAGGGAACCAGCACTTCTCCCAAACTGGATACTGTTATGTGTCATACATACGTGCAAACACTGTAGTTGCTATATATAATTTTCAACAAGCTCTTCGTATGCACAATATAATACTTGGAACACTGCAGTATGTTTAGTCTAAACCACACTGCTGGGGGGTCAGTGATGCTGCTCTTCTGTCTAATGATGAGTTCTGTATTCGTTTAGATCTTGCATGCTCCCACATATTTTCACGAGGGTAATGAAATACCCTGTTGGTTACTTGGGGAATTTATTGGGGAGTTCTGCAGGTGTCTTAGCTCTGTGTGGTATAGTTAAGGTGTCTACCGAGAATGCTAATGCCTGAGATTAAATGTAGCCAGTGTGTGATTCAACAGCATCTGGCAGTCACCCAGGCTATCCCAGCCTTAGACTCAGTTGGAACCTTTTTCAGTACTTCCCAAGATAATGGTATGAACATTTGAGGAAGGATTTCAAGCTCATTCCTGTGGCCCATTGGGTTTATTTACAGCACTGCTGGTCAATATTAAAATGTCAGGCGTTTGGACTAATCGTATGGCTTCGCCTCAAAGTCTCATTAAGGAAAGAATTCAAAGGATGTTGCCACCAGGTACAAAATTGAGACTGAAGTATTCCGACAGTGTAGGTAATGAGACACCGTGTAACTATGTCTTGGATCGAGTTTTGTTTTTTAATGACAGAGGTTCTGATGCTACAAGAATGGTACTTGTAGTGCAGAAAATACTGAATTGGATGGTCTGATTTTTTATAAGTCAGATTCCTGTGTGTAAATTTAAATTTGAACCAGACTCCATGAGTACATTTTGTGAGAAGAAAGAAGAGTACAAACAAGGTGTTACGTGATTGTGGTATTCAAAGTCCTTTCCTAGTGCCAACAGCACAATATCTGGTTAGATGGTGTAGGTTCCCATGAATGGGAATGTTCTGTATACAGCCTTCTATGCATTTTTCAGCTAAATTAAAAGATGGCTATGAAAGAGGTTCTTCTGTCATGTGAACTGGACTTAAACCTGATTTCTAGCTCTATAACACAGTGGTCAGATTAAATTTTGCACTTGTTTTATGAATGTAATGGTTGATTTATGCCGTTCACTACCACAATATTTTCCCCCTTAGTGTTGGTGGCTACAGACATTCTTTGCAAGTAAAATCAGTATAGATTCAGGTGGGTGAGAGAAGCCAATTTTGAGAGGCTGATGCATGACACCTGTAGGAAAGTGTGTCTGTAGCCTCCAAGCGAGTGATAACAAGGCTAGCATGAGCACCTGCTTCCTTCCTTGGGTTTTCCAGCAACCATACAGAGGTGGTGGGCTGCTGAAACCCACTTTGGCTTGAACACAAGTTAACAGTAAGTATCAAAACTTGGTAACTGTTGATCACTTGCATGTTATTTAGAAAGCCCATGCAAGAGGTATTTTTGCCGAGAAGCTTGTTTCAGTACTTTGCAATGGGTCAAAGCTAAATGAAATGCTGGTAATGTGGATATTAACCAAGCTAGTGAGTTTTCATATTTTGACAATATTGGGAATTCTTTCATCTATGTAAATCAGTGGATTGGATCTTCTTAGTTTGAACCAAAACTGGTATTACTATAATGTTGGTTTTTTTAAAAAGGTGGTTGCAGACTGGTTTTCAGGTCTATCAAAAGGCAAATAATTTAGGATTTTATTTATTTATTGTCAATTTATGGTTTTACTAGCTGTACCTAGTCTTTAAATCAGAGGTTGGTAACTTGAGGCTCTCCAAAAGTTGCTGGACCCATCGTCCCTGACTACAGGTTCTCCACATTGCTGCTTTAAATGCTATCATTTTTGTCTGTCTGAAGAAAAGACAGAGTTGGAAGATGAGCTTGCTAGGACAGGTGCCGGATATGGGAATGAAATCTCTTTATATGGTTGACAGATTAATGTTCTGATTTGCAAAATAGCTCTCCTGAAATGAACAACTGCCCTAGCCAACTTTTTAATTAACTGGCATTTGAAATAGCCACATGGAAGAGATATATTTCCTTTTTACTGTAGGCTTTTTCACACACCCAAGTTAGCATGTTGAGAATGTGGTCTGAGCGTATTAACAGAGTTTGCAACACAGTGGCATAATAGGTTTGAGGTGAGCTGCGCTCTGGGTATCTGGTGAAGCAATAACAAGAAGGCTGCAGGAGGTACTTGACTCTGCATAGATCCATCTAAATCACTTTCTCAGAACTGATGTGTGAATTCATCCTGAGGTTCAGTGAGTGAAGATAATGCGAGGAATCAACTTATTGGCTGTGATTTATAGGTGCTGCCTTCCAGCTGTGGAGATCACTGAATGAAAGGCAACCAAGCTGTTAGGTTCTTTCCTTTTCCTTTTATAAAAAGTATTTTCTTTTGATTTCTTAATATATTTTGTGCAACAATGCATTGGTTTAAATTGTGTGGCTAATTGCTGTGGTGGTTTTGTTTTGTTTTAATAACAATGGTATTAATACGGAATTGAAGAAATGTGTATAGGGGCCTGACAGAAATGGCTTGAAAATCAATTTAAAGATCTCTGACAAGATGTGATGAGTTCTTATTCAAGGTTGCCCAGCTAAAGTATCTGTGGTGAACATTTGAACAATTATTAACGAGCCAAAATGCTACAGTTCGGAAGATGGGAACACCAGTTATCTCCCAAAGAGAAGAGTTGAAGCTTACAGAGGCACTCCCATCAGACACTTCATTTTTGCCAGTTAATTTTCCACATCTTTGTCATAGTGACAGAATGATCCACATTATGTATTTCCACAAATGAATGCTTTTCTCTTATAAATCCGCTCTCTGAGAGGACACATCTTGGGATGAGATGCTGGGTTCTAAGTTAATGATAAAAATGGCTATCCATGAACAGAACATTGCTTGCTCACATGAACTAAAGGATTTATAAAGGCCAGTTCATTTGAATTCCAGAGCCACATTTCTAGAGCTTTATTCACATTAAAATAGTAAAATATATGCATTTTACTTTAACCTTAAGAGTCCGGTAATGAAGTTATGAAGCCACCAAGAAGTATAGTTAGCAAAACACTGAATATATATATATATATATCCAGCCTTCTAAAACAATGACACACTAAATCAGAGGAACATTAAATGGAGACACATGAAGCTTTGCTCATTCACGTGTAGAAGTAGAACCTGATGAAAGTTAAGGTGCTGGAGCGCTGCAGAAAGTAATAAAACATTCTGCATTGATTCAAAGTTACCTGGGCTACATAGTTTAGCCAGCTGCAATTAAGCATTGCTAGAAGGGATAGCAGCCTAACTTAAAAGTTCCATTGCATTCAATGGGAAATGTCCCAAGTAAATGCGCTTATGATTGCAGTCCAAGTTAGATAATTAAGCAATGTACTGGCCCTGCAATTGCAAATACATCTTGTCATTGAAAGTTCTTGAGAGGTAAGTTCCTAATCATCCCCATAGAGCAGAGTGTTTTATGACCAATGTTTCCCTTTGTGCAAATAGAAGACTGGGCTTCACTTTATGTCCTCCACTTGTAGAGAAGAGATGGGGATCCTATGGACCCTTCCTTCAGGTGTTGCTGGAATCCCAGCCCCCATCAGGCTACATGGCCCAGTGGTCAGAGATGATGGGCGTCATAGTTCAACAACATCCAGAGGCCCACAAGCTCCCCATCCCTTTTGTAGGGAGAGAGTAAAAAAAACCAGATCATCATGTGGGAAATGGAGTTGGCCACTGAGAACAGGATGCTAGACTAGGTGAGGCATAAGCCTAATGCGGCAGGCTCCTCTTAGGTGCTTCTGAAAGGAAGTCTCTACCTAGACTGCACCTATATGTTTCATTATTGAATAATTGAACAATATTGTTGTCTGTATTGCTTGTACTTGGCCCTATTAGATGGCTTCCAAAGGTGGAGTTATCAGGGCCACAGCTGGTCTGGCCTTCAGAATCTCCTGCAAGATAACAATGCTCCTGAACATTTGGCTTTTTGGGAGGGGGGGTGTAAGAGGATGAGGCATGCATAATGCATCAAAGCCTTCTGTGGCATCTTAGAAGACTTCAACAATTGTTAACGACCAGTGTCTGACAACCTGGCCTTTAGTCCACAAAAGCTTATGCCATATAAATAAATGTGTTAGTCTTTAAGTTGCCACGGGACTCCTTTGTTGTTTTTGCTGCAACAGACTAGCCCTGCTGGAGGGGGGAAAAATACATAATACATGTTACTTTCATGGTCAGCAACTTATGCCCAGATCCCAGTCTTTTAATTAAAAACCTTTTATTTCCACAAATTTATTCTGCGGTCGTTCTTCCAAGATCTGCCTTGGATTTCTAATGGGGAATGTTTTAGCAGGAATGTAGCCTTTTGTTACTATGAATAGTTCAGGGCAGATTAGCTGTGCGCCAATTTCCTGTTGCTTTTCAGAGCTGCAATCTGAGCCCTATTTGCTTCTGGCGCTTGCACAATAGAAAACAATGGGTGGCTTCTTTCAGGTTTCACTTCAGAGCTCTTAGGAACAGGGGAAGTGGCTAAAGCCCTACTTTACAGGTAATTAACAATAGATAATGTTTGCTTCCCTTCTCCCCCTCCTTTTTTTTTAGAGCTGATAAAAGCTTGAAAGACTCTTCTATATGCCAGTTCAAAAGCTGCAGTAAGTTCCTGCTGTCACTGTCTTTGCATTAGTAAATGTGGCTCTTGGGATCTGGCTGGAGCATAGGTTGGATAGAATTTTACACACCCCAAATGCAAAAGTGAGAGTGAAGCAGTTTGTTGGGAAAACGCAACACAACTGCAAGAGATCGATCAGCCTGTTTTGTTTGCTTTTTAAAAGTTCATCCTCTTGAAACATGCTAATTTATACTTAAACAATTGGGGCCTGCAACAAGGTGTTGCAGTATGTGTTTACTCAACAGAAGTGTTCCTATTCGGAATGTCTGCCAGTCATACACTCCTCCAAAATACTAAATTCTAATTTTCTGTTTCTCAATTGTTATGCTGAATCTCCATTGGAGGAGGGGAGGTTCTCCAAGCATGTGAATACCTGTCTTTTGTTTCTCCTTAGCCCTGTTTGGTCTGCATTTCAGTCAGCTTTCATCACCTGCATTCACTATTAGAGAAAGCTATATGCAGTGCAACTTTGTTCATCAATCTGGTATCTTTTTTGTGGGTGCTCTGCTATTCCACTGCCCATTTTAAATTGTTTGCTGATCAGGTAGGGGAAGAAAGTATTTACTATTATGTATATTCATTAATAGTGGTTTTTGCGTATACTTTATTTATAGTTGCTGGATACTGTTAAGCGTCGCATAGATAACTGGGTATTATACTGAAAACTTAATGAAAAAATGTATTTCTGATCAGTGGTCAAATGGTTAGGGTGGGAGAAGCCTCACACTCTGAAATCCACCAGTTGTGGTCAACTTGTGGTCCTTCATAAACCTCTGAAAAAAAGGAGCAAAGCGGTTGTCAAAAGGTAGGGTGGCCAGAATCCTGCTCCCTCGAGCACTGACCCTGCTTTAAAGAGTTGATAGCAATCTCTAGCCCAGTGTTTCCCAACCTTGGGCCTCCAGCTGGTTTTGGACTACAATTCCCATCATCCCTGGCCACTGGTCTTGCTAGTCAGGGGTGATGGGAGTTGTAGTTCAAAAACAGCTGGAGGCCCAAGGTTGGGAAACACTGCTCTAGCCCTCTGTGGCTCTACAGATTTGCAGCACACCAGGCTTCCATCTATGCTACTGGAGTGTATGAGTTCCTGCACATCTGCCTCTGTTGAAGTTGAACTGAATGGTAAAGCCACTGGTCCTGGGTATTTAAGTGGTTTATTTTCTGCATCCTGTTCTTCTTCCATGGAGCTGAAAGATATAAAATTGCATGGTTCTCCTCTCCCTGTCACAATTCTATCCACACAACTGCCCTGTGAGGTGAGCTAGGCATGGTGGCTGACCCAAGGTTACTCAGTGAGTCTCTTAGATGAATAAAACTCAAAATTTATAGACAAGGGACATGGGTGGCGCTGTGGTCTAAACCACAGAGCCTAGGGCTTGCCGATGAGAAGGTCACGGTTCGAATCCCCGCTACGGTGTGAGTTCCCGTTGCTCAGTCCCAGCTCCTGCCCACCTAGCTGTTCGAAAGCACGCCAAAGTGCAAGTAGATAAATAGGTAACACTCCGCCGGGAAGGTAAACGGCGTTTCCATGCACTGCTCTGGTTCGCCAGAAGCGGCTTAGTCATGCTGGCCACATGACCCGGAAGCTGTCTGCGGACAAATGCCAGCTCCCTCGGCCAATAAAGCGAGATGAGCGCTGCAACCCCAGTGTCGTCTGCGACTGGACCTAATCGTCAGGGGTCCCTTTACCTTTATAGCGTCATAAGAACATGTGAAGAATCTGCTGGAGCAGGCGAATGCCTCATCTAGTCCACCAGCCGGTTCCCACAGTGGCCAAGACAGATGGTGGTGGTAAACCAGGAAGCAGGATTCAAGCACAAGAGCAGCTGTGGAGGCAGAGTATAGCCATCATGGCTAGTATCCCTTGGTAGCCCTGTCCCCCAAGAATTTGTCCAATCCTCTTGGCCATCACTTCCTCCTGTGGGAGCGAGTTTCATGGTTTAACTACGTGCTGTGTGAAGAAGTTTGTCCGTTTGTGACATGTGCAGTACAAACAAAATTTGGCCTGCATTGCAGCGTCAACAACCTCATCAACCTGAAGCTGGACACCTTTTTCCTTTTGCTATGTTTTCTTCACCATCATGTTTTCTTTCAATATCCTCCTGTCTTTTCCGTGCAATTCTATTGCACCTTCACGAGACGAGAGCTGTGGTGTCAGCTTCACAACAAAGGTCGATGTAAATCTTAGTTTTAAACTTGAGCACACTATTCAGTTTAAAGAGGTAGCAAAGAATGAAGTGAACACTCCTAATTGCACAATCCGAACCGCGTCTACTCAAAGTTGAATTCAATAAGAGGCTCACTCCCAGGGTAAGTGGAGTTAGGCTTGCAGCCTTAGTAACTTTTCTCTTAAATTAACTTGAAGGAAGGGAACCCAAATCAAGGCAAAAAGCTCTGGATTATAACACTGGCCCTGGTCTGTAGATTTTGCTGTCCATCTATTCTCTTATCTTTTCCACGCTCACATTACCAGGTTATAAATGCCCTCCTATCATCTGTTAAGTGGAATAACTAACTTCTGTCAGATGTGATTTATTTCTTCTCTTGCTTCACCATCTCTGGGAGAAAATCATGCATGTAAGGGTAGAGTTTTGTTCAATTAGGTTTCTTTAATGAAGTTTTGGTTTGTTGTAAGGGTTGGGAAATGTTTGTTTTCTGAAATGGAGGAAGTTGACTTCTAGACACGATGATGATGTCTAGAATTCGTATTAATGACTGGGATGGAAGAGATGTGGGGTATTGTTTATTTCAAACAAAATGTGGATAGGATTTATGTGTTTTTTTTAGAATCTGTTGACTGATACTGAGCATTATGTTGCTTTGGCTATTGTGTCTACTGAAGACGAACCATGTTACATACTTTACAATCCTATCACTTATGAGAATATTTTTTATGTTAGTAGATGAACTTTTACAGCACTGTGAATTGATGTTGAAATTATGTACTATGGAAATAGTTTTTCACTCATTTCTTGTAGACAGCTATTTAGAAAGTGTTTTCGAATCTTCACTGTGTTCCTCAAAGAAACATCTTAAATTACTATTGGCACCCCATGTCAAAAGGGGTTATAACAACAGGTGGAGTTGTTGAAAGCTACATACTGAGTCCACAGCAAAAGTGGCACCGTGGTCAACCAGATCCAGGTCTTGGGATCCACTAGCATGTATCTTTATCATTGAATGACTGCAGCATCAAGTTCTGACCTGTGTATGGGCCTGCTCAGCACTTGCACATCACCTCAATCATAGTACTTTCTGATTGCATTAGCACGTGCCACCCCCCAGCTGTCATTTCTGCAGGAGTAAAAGTGACCCCCCCCAAAAAAAACCCCAATAATGTACATGCATGTATGAATCAGCCATAACTTTGTGAACTGGACTGCACTGGTTCTTCAAAATCCATCTGCATTTCTTGGAAACAAGAGCTGTTTTCTGGTGTGGGGAAAATGGGACCGGGCTGGTGCCAAATATGCAGCTGTAAATGTCCTTTCACCCAGAAGCCTATTCCTTCTTAGGACACAACTGTGACCTTCTGCACCTGCATAACAGCAATAAATCTCCCAGTTTCAGCAGGGAAAGCAAACTTCTCCCCTGAGCCCTCTATGGGGGGGGGGGGAGAGAGAGAGAGAGAGAGAGAGAGAGTTTCCAGGTGGTGTTGTTTGGCATGTGCACCTGATTTCCCATTAGGCAATCTATGCTGCAGTGCTGGTAAGTGAAAAGCTAGTTGCCTACATTTTATCTGGTCTATGGCGATCTTTTTACTTCATAAAACTTATCAGTAGGCAAGCAACCTAAAGTGATACTATCCAAACAAATCTAAAGAAGTCCTTACTTCTTCTTTTACTTGGGCATCCAAACCAAAGTTCCCAAAATACTCTAACCAATAAAACTTCGAATGTTGCTTTAGAATAAAAGCAGGAGATACTATTTTACAATTTTAAAATGTTACATGAAATCTATTAGAGAAAATAATATTCTCAAATTTGTGAAATAGGTTTCTTCTCCAAATTACCTTAATTATTCTTTAGTAAACAAAGTATTGATGATTATCATAACCTGAGCCTTAGGATAATGGAGAACTGTGTGCTGAATTCAGCCATAGCATTAAAGAGTAAACCAATATTTTAGCAAGTGACGTGCCCACACATAGCTACTTGATTCCAAGATTCAAACTGTGTAGACCAAACTTCCAAAGACTGTTGGTGTTGGAGCTAAACTTCAAGTCTCTTTTTAAAAAGCCTGCCTTGTAATGTTTCCCTTAGACCACTTGACTAGGGAATACATTTTCACTGAGGACTATGTTGGAAGAATTTGCGAAGCAGAGTTGTGGCCCCAATCAGGATAATTTGGGTATCCAGTGCTCTGTTGAGTTCTTCCTGACATCAGTTCATCAACCAGCTGACACAGTTTGTTAGAGTTGGAGAGGGCTTATCACATGACCAATACAGATGGACCATGATTATGATTCACCCCATAGCTTTCCATATTTTATTTATGTATTCAATTTTTAACCTGCACATTCCAAATGCATTTCCAAAGATAACTGGCTAAAGCAACCTTTTAGCAGTTTAAAACTCCTAAAAGCAATAACCTACTTTCAAGCTAACAATTTCAGGGTTGCCAGGGACAGAACTTTCAGTTATCCAATGAATGGTGTAAACCAGAATGTTTTATTTTTCCAATGAAATCAATATTTAAGGTCTGCTGGTTGTGTTGGGAAAGTTAAACACTCGCTAGACTCCTTCCTGTTGAAATCAATGCAGCTTCACTTTGACTAGATCAGAATCATGGCCCATCAGTGTCAAGCCTGCTAGTCTCTCTCCCCACGCCACCCTCAAATATGGCAATGATAAAATTGGCCACATACGAGTTGAATAAAATTCTAAATGTATGGTAGGATTTTCGGTTTCTATCAAATGCCCATCCTAATTCAGACCATTTGTTCTTCCTGAGAGTTGCATATGCTCCTTATACGTAAAACTGATGATCCTTTCATGTTATCCAATGAAACCTCATTTGCCAAAACAAGTGATGCTCATAGGAATATTTGACACCGTGGTTGGATTCTGGGTAGTCTTTACAGTGTTCTTTTTACAATGACTCTCAGATAGGTGGGTGTTATGCCAAAAAATAGAATATGTTAAGAAAAAAAGTAATGATCTCATCTGATATTTCTATTTTAAACAAGGTGCTTTTTGATGCTTTACTAGACATGACATCACAGTTTCCTGTTTCATAACTTAGCTCTGCTGCACTGAGCCAATTGCCTGGGTCCCACAGCTTACAAGGGCTCACATCCCTTTATAAGAAAATAGTTGCCATTTACAAGGACCGAAAGGCGAAAAGAAGTAGCAAATGAGTTAGAAGCTAGGCAATCTATAATTTTTAAACAGCACCCAGTAAAAACCTGGTCAAAAATAAGATGACAACAAAATTGTTTTTGGCTTGACTGGGGGAAAAGAAAATTGGAAAGGATGTTGTCAGAGTTTTAGGCCCCAAAGTTCTTCTTCCATGGAAACTGCGCTCTCAAGAATAAAGATGACGTCTTCTGGTGAGATGAGTCTAGCCTCCTTCATACTTTATTCTGGCAGTATGGTTGTTCACAATTTATGTGGCATTGTGGCACCCTTGTCCATGGCCTGATGACTGCAGCATCAGATGTGTGAATGTGCCATTGCCACAGGCAGAACTTTCATAGGACCTCACAACACCTCAAAAAGAATGATTTTCAGTGGAATCAACAGATAAGTAGCCATGTGTAAGAGGACTTTTTGTGAAGTGTTGCAATACAATTATAGTATACTTGAAGAGAGAATACCTTTTCTGGCATTGTCCGCAGGTACTAACTGAGACCAAAACTCCTTTCTTTGATTCTCCTCTTCCAAAAGTTGGTAGAGATTAAAACATCCCCTTTTCGCATTTGGAAAGTCTTCTATGTCCCTTTGATATCCTGTGACTGGCTTATGTCCTTTGGTGCTTAGGGAACTGGGTTCTATTTTGTTTTTTACTGTAGCTTTTTTGTAAATGTGTTTGCAGAAAAGTAGGACTTGGTCATTATTATTATTATTATTATTACTAAAACTTGTATAGCGCCCTTCATCCATATCTCTTAGAGCAGTTCACAACACAAAATGACAATATAAAAACACAAAGTGCATAATAAAAATAAGAACAAAAGCAACCCTTCCACCACCACACATTTAAAAGGGCATCAGATGTCAATCAGATGAAGAGGACCATTTTGCCTGGCACCCAAAAGTGTATAATGAAGGTGCCAGACGACCCTCCCTGGGGAGAAAATTCCATAAATGTGAAGCCACTGCAAAAAAGGTACATTTGCATCTTGCCACTCTCTGGACATCTTGTGGAGGAGGCACCTGAAGAAGGGCCTCAGAAGATGATGAGAGGTAGGTTCACATGGAGAGAGGCAGCCCTGGTTGGGGAACCTGTGTCCTGCCAGATATTGTTGAATAAATCCACAACCAGCCAGAATGACCAATGGTCTGGGATGATGGTGTCTGGATTCTAACAAATCAGGAGGGTCACCAATTCCCCTCAGGCCTCGTTTAGTTTGTGCTTAAGGTTGGAACCCTCCTATCTTGCCATGTGATGTACCGCTTCACAACAGAAAGATATAGAAATTATCCACCTGCTGACAGCAGGTAACTCTTGTTTAGGCCCCAACCAATCTTCAAGCTTGCCATGACTTGCACTGAAGCTGTTCCTATGTTGAAATGAATGCATATCAAGCTGAGCTTCTGAGTTGAACTTTCCTCTGTTGCTATCCAATGGTGACTGTCAATGTAAAGAATGGTTAAGTGACTTTCCATCTCCTTTCCCAAACTCTGCATGTAGGAGTAGGTAGGGGGAACAGTCATCCATCACGGTGTGAAGGTTTTGACTTTTTGTCTTGTGAATATTTGGGCCCTCAAGAATGAATATTTGTCTGTCTGAACTGATTAGAACTTCCAGACTGTTTAGCAAGGTAAAGTGACTATGTATGTCTCTACTGAACTTTCAGTGCTATTTGTGTGGAAATACTTGCCATTCTGCTGTTTTTTAGGCAACTAGTTAGCTAATCTTTCCTTTTGTTTTCTTGCTTTCATCTGGTGAGGCCACCTAACCAGGAAGGGTATTTTAGCGAGAAAGGCAAAGGGACCATTCCTGAATTTAAAATATAATGTGCATTCATGCTTATCCGATTCTTAACAGTCAGGAATTCCAATTTACTGACTTCTTAGGATCCAACCTTTTTAATAAGAGCTGTATAAAAAATGAGGGATGTGTCTTGCAGTCAGCGTGCGATAAGACGTGTCCCTCAGACCCTGTGTTGGGAAAGTTGTCTTTTTCAATTTCTTGGTGCCTGGGAAAGCAGCTTTTAAATTACAACAAAAGTTTGAATCATTGCATGGAGTCACTGGCCCCTCTGAGGGGGCTTTCTCTGTCTTCTTAAGAACAGACCACGCTCAGAGCCAGATGGTTCCTGTCTGCTGGCTTTATTCAATGCACTTCCTCCCACAGACGGGAGCCCTTTTGCCCTCCTTCCACCCCTCCTCTTTCAAGCATCCACCATGGAGTCTTTCTGTTTTGTGGCTGGAAATAATCTTTTATTGCCCAGTTGTTCGGAAGTGACCTTTTGCCCTTGATTAGATAGCACCAGGCTCTATCACCGGGTTGCTTTTGAGCTGGCAGTTGCTTTTTGTCTTTGCTGATCTGGTGTCAGGAAGAACAATGTAAAGGTTTGCAAAATTTTAGTTCAGCTAAGGCTCCATGTGGGATGGCAAGGGGTGAAGAGAGATGCTGGAATATTGCAGAGCAGCTTTTGTGGGCCACGATAAATCATGCGTGTGAGTTAAAGAATGGTACATCGCAAAGTAAAATCACATGCTTGGAGATATACGACGACCTCCTGGTAGATTGCCTTTTCCACCTCTCTGAAGAGTTAGGAGTTGTGATAAAAAAAAATCTGCAAGGAAAATGAAGAGAACGTACTTAGAATCAGTTTGCATATTTACTCATAAGCAAGTATCATTGATTTCAGGGGATCTAAATTCCAAGTAAGTGTGCTTTGGAAAGATTTGGCTTAGTTGAACCCTTTTTCTCTCCCCCTCTCCCTTTTGGGTTTGCTTGAAAAAGACAAATTTGTAAAGTAAAAAGAGAGTGCAGAGGTGTCTTCATGGACTAATGGTAAAGATGGTGGCTGGTTTGCCATGGAACTGGTAGGGCCAGGCAGAAGGCAGGAACAGGAATACAAGTACTTCAGGCACATAAATACCAATGTGACTATTTCATTCTGAAATCTGCTTCTCTCCTTCTGTTCTTCTATTTCCCCAGTCCTTCCATAACAATTGATTAATTTCTCATCTTCATCCATTTTTGGATTATCTTCCATTAACCCCCTCACCAGTAATACCTGCATCCAGATCAATACAAACTGTGACATCTACAGCATGGATGGAGAATCTGTGTCCCTCCATTGCTGGACTACAAATCCCATCACCTCTAACTACTGGCCATGGTAGCTAGTACTGATGGAAGTTGTAGTCCAACGTTATCTGGAGAGTCACAGGTCTGGCCTACAGGCTTTTTACTGTCCTCTCAAGCCTTAAGTGAGACGTATAGTTCTGCCTTCCCCAACCTAGTGCCCTCTAGATGTTTTGGACTTCAGCTTCCGTCACTGGCCATGCTGGCTAAGATTTATGGGAGTTGTAGTGCAAAACATCTGGAACGGTACTAGGATGAGAAAGGCACATCCTGGTCTATTGCAGTCCCTGTAGCAAAGACTTAATGTTTATAAAGTGAAAGCAGATGCCTCATTATAAAACAGATTTTAAATCAAATGATCGTGTCTAGTTTATGCCAAACAAACAAGCCCCCGAAAGGGGTGCTACTGCCCTTCAATAAATGTTCTACAAACTAGAAGCAGATTACCATCTGCTTAAATAGCATTAGCTAGCTTTAAAGAGGCAATCTGCTTATTTAAATAAAAAAACAATGACTGGTCCAGACTGAACCATTATCCTTGGTAATTTGGTGAACTCGGGAGGTGTCATTAAATAGCACCAAGTTGGGAAATTCAGCTGTCACATAAGACAAAACTCCGTAAACAAATGTATTGTTCCTTGTCAAATTAAGAAAATGAACCCCACTACATTGCCCTGTGGCATATCTTGCCTGATGAAAAATTCTGGAAAACACAAAAGCTTGCCATGATATTGTTGCATTCTGGTTAATCCTAATGCAGTATATGGCCCAACTGTGGATTTTTGAAATCTCTTGCAAGTTTATATTTTGCCCAAAACACCCTTGTATGGAAACAAAGTAAGCAGAGCGGCTGAGATACATAGTACTCTAAGCAGCAAACTTTTCCTGCAATGCTTGCTCTTTTCCTTATTTTGAAATATAGGGAAGGTCCCAGTGAAATTAAGTAAATGTGTACATAAGGGATAAGCTCCCGCCCTTTTGCATCCCTCAGCTCTTTTCACCCTTTCATATTTGTAGGCTTTGTAAAAACTATGTTACATTTCCCCCTTCTGTTTCAGCAATGAGGGCAAATTAAGAGGAAACCGATTTAGCCAGAAGTGCAGTAGCTTAGCAATATGCTGATGGTAGCTATATATTGGTGCAGTTAGACATGGTTTATTGCTCTTGTTAAGACCCATCAGGGTGGAAAAAGCTTTTTGTCCCGGTACATAATTTGCCATTTTAATTTAAGAATCATTACCTTTCAAGTGTTTTGTGAATTCAAATGGTACACATTTCTTTCCAAGGCTGACTTTTCTCAGAGGGAGTTGCCCTGCTAAAATTTTCCTGTGCTAATGTTTTCATTCATGTTGAGAAGGGCCTCCTTCCATCCTAAAAAAATAAAGTCCTCAAATTAACACTGGACAACAGGCGTCTCCCCCCCCATATCTCTTTTGATGTAGCCAGAGCAAAGAAGCCAATGCCGTTTAAGTCAATGCTATTTCATCTTTCCATACCTGAGATCTTCTCCCAACCTATATCATGTGACCTACTTTTAACTGGCATTTGAATTGAAAAACAGTAATCTTCAATGATAGCTTTTAAAATAATTTCTAACATACTCCAAACTGACATAATTTTAACAGTAGTCCTAACTTCTTTTTTTTTAAATTCTTTGTTTAATAGAACACCATCCCTGTCGTGGCTTAATTTGTACCAGGGCAAAGTGGCAAAAAGGCCTTCCTTTCACACTATTACTAATTCATTCAGGCACACATCCATCTGTGATGAGGGAGAGTGAGGCCTTTATCTGAAAGACTGAAACTCATTGGTTCACCCTTCTAAGAATATGGCACTCTCTTCAGGGAGCTTCAGGTTCAGCCATCAACTTTTCTGGGTGGATGAGATTCGGAAACGTAGTTTATCTAAACATGTTCGGTGTATCTACCGTTTTTCTCATGCCCAATTCCATATTTGCTACTGATCTTCTTTGGATAGATAGTGGAAGGAGCTGGGATTCAACCCACAGCATTTCTCAAAGGAAATGCTTCATCTCAATTTGGAGTAGGTGTCCTCTCCTAAACTCAAGAACATGGTAAACCCAATATACTTCATCCCAAGGAGACACAGTTGATATGATGGCAGCATAGCTTGGGTTCTAGACAGCAAATGGGGTATAAAGGTTGAACGTTTATAAAGGATGGATTACTAACAGTTTCACCCCATTCCCCCAAAGAGGAGTTGAGGCCTTTAGTTTACCAAGCCCTCATTCATGTACATGCTATGGCAAGTTACCTCAAACTTACATTAGGTGTCAGTAATTGTGCTCTCGCTCAAACACGACTCCAATACAACCTCATAATTAATCTAAAAGAATAGATTCCAGGGACATTTTGTTGGGAGTGGCCTGCTTCTAGCTTGGTTTGGCACTATCCAGTCACTGGATAGAGAAGAAGCTCAACGGCCTCGCCTTCAGAATGCCACAGTTGCTCTCCTCAGAAACATTGCCCATTAGGAAACAGGGTTGGTAGCCATGCTGGCTCTGCTCTGTCTCCACCTTTAGAAGCCATATGTCTCTGAGTAACAGCCACTGGGAATCACAAGCAGATACTCAGATCCTGCTTGTGGGCTTTCCATGCGCATCTGGCTGGCCACTGTAAGAAGCTGGACTTGATTGGCCTTATCCAATAAGGCTCATGTTCTTATTGGAGATGAAGATAGCAAGAATTGCCTAGAATTTGCCAATCAGAAGGTCTGCGGTTCGAATCCCCACAACAGAGTGAGCTCCTGTTGCTCGGTCCCTGCTCCTGCCAACCTAGCAGTTCGAAAGCACGTCAAAGTGCAAGTAGATAAATAGGTACCGCTCTGGCGGGAAGGTAAACGGCATTTCCGTGCGCTGCTCTGGTTCACCAGAAGCGGCTTAGTCATGCTGGCCACATGACCTGGAAGCTGTATGCCGGCTCCCTCGGACAATAAAGCGAGATGAGCACTGCAACCCCAGAGTCGGCCACGACTGGACCTAACAGTCAGGGGTCCCTTTACCTTTACCTACTTTCAACACAGTAGTAAAGAGCATAGTGCCTCTGAGCATGTTTTGAGTGCTTTCCCTTACCACCGAGTAACTGCTGCAATGTTTGAGATCTTAAAGCAAGTACATGACCTCCAACAGGGCTCAAACTAAGGCAAACGGATTCCCCCTCTCCCCATAATTTAAACCTTAACACAAATCAAAATCAAAATACACAAGCCCTGCTCCTTTGCACAGCTCCACAAGGTCCTAATATTGCTAGGACTCTCTTCTAGGCAGGGTCTGTGATGCCCTTATCCTTTAGCAGCCTGACGTTTTTTTCTGGGAAGTCAACACCTTCACAAGATTAACATACATTAGCCATCACGTTTCAGTATTTCCTTTTTTCTGTATGCATAGCTACTAGATGTGTGTGGAAAAAAAACGTCATGCGTATCAAAAGGCCTATTTGCATGAGAATTTCCAGTGGAAATGTCCTGTGACCTTTTTCTTGTCTGGGGTGGCTAATCCTATTTGAAATTCCTGCCATGCTCCTACAGAAGGTCAGCTCGGTTGTGAATCAAACTGCACCTGCTGCCACTGCCGTGCCTCATCTTCCTCCACAGGAGATTCAAGAAAAACACCAATGTCCGAGTGCCCAAGAATAATAATAATCATTGAGCGCATTTGATTTTTAAAATTTCATTTTATTAAAAAGCCTTTAAGAAACAGTGGTGTGTTTATGAGAAAGCTGAGTTAAAGAGCAGGGCTTCCCTCATCTTGCATGTTTATAATTAACTGCGGGTGCAATCTGACTGGAATGTAATGGGAGCTGCTTGAGAGCAGGGCAGCATGTTTTGTTTTATTGTGGGGATTACGCAGCCTTTAAGAAAACAGCTCCCCCTGCCCTGCTTCCATAGCAGCGTGTCAGCTTGGCCCTGTGGGAAATCCCTCTCTAGGGGATTGCATGTAGCACATTGGCAAAGTGTAGGCATCCTTTCAGTGAAATCTGAGGAGTTACACTAGACAATACTGAGCCAGAACAAATGCTCTCACCTGGGACACAGGCTAAACACTCCTTCCTGCCTCTCACCCAAGAAGGGCACTTTTCCATGGCGGGGTGGACTCTCACTCAAAGCACATGAAACCACTTTTCACTTGGACCACATTCAGTCTCTCACCCTGGAAACGGCCTAAAGGAAAACACAACAGCCCCCCCCCCCCGAAAGGACACCACGCCACACACAAAACCATTTCCAGTAAAAGGCATTTTAATAATCTTAATCCTACCCCTTATACCTCACCCCCACTTTCCCCATCAGGGTGTCCTTATACTCTTCTTTCCTCAGCACCAGTGGAAGGTGCACTGGCTCAGGGAGTGTCCTGAACAGCTGCAGCTACTCAGGTAGATGACCTACAACAGGCATAGGCAAGCTCGGCCCTCCAGATGTTTTGGGACTACAACTCCCATCATCCCTGACCACTGATCCTGTTAGCTAGGGATCTTATCAATGGTGGTGGAATCCATTTGTGGAATGCCCTCCCATCATTCTGCTTCATTCTTAATATTTAGGGAAATTTAAAAAAACTTTCCTGTTTACCCAGGGATTTGATGGCCAAAAGGTCTGTCCTTGGTAACCGTGAAATCTTTAGTTTTGAGAAAGTGTGTTCTCCTTCATGGAGAGCACGTGTTGCGGTGGGGTCTGCTGAGCCACCCCTCTGTTACCAGGCAGGGTCTCTAAAGATGGCCTGGGCAGTGATTGGTTCACTGGGTTGCTGGGGTAAAAGTTATGTTGCTATTTTGGTGGGAGGGGTAAAATGTTTAAATACTCTGCATGCAGCCTGGAGCTTTCTCTTTGCTGTGTGCAACGGATCACCCGCCCTAAAGTAAGAGGTTGTTGCTTTGACCTTGCTATGCCTGTCATGGGGTTGTCCGCCTTGGAGCGGGGGCCTGGTAGGAATTTTGTCCATCTGGCTGATTGGCTGGGCCATTTGGTTTTTGCCTACTGCGTAGCAAATCGTCACAACTTGTAAGGTTGCGGTTAGGCATTGGTTATAAATTGGTGGAGGAGGGGTTAGGATAGGCTGGGCCTGCCCCTCCATGGTTGCTGCGGAAAGGGAATTCTGTTAAAGGAATCATGGGGCTTGCCATCTTTTCGTCCAATCCCTGGAATGGGACTAGGGCCGGCAAGCCTTCAGGGAGCAGGCAGGTGAGAGTTGAGGGTCTGTGTCTCAGCTCCAATTCTTCCCTGACTTGCTTTCCCCCGCACTGTCTTTCGGTGGTGCCCGGAAGTCAGTTCTGTCCCCAGGCGGGGGGACAGATAGTCTTAACCAATGCCTAAACAACCACTCACGGTTTTGTATTTAAATAAAGGTGTGGCCAAAATTATGCCAAAAACCTTAAACAAAAATTAAGTGTGCGTTGTGAGTTATTTGGGGGGTTGTTTGGGGACCTCGACACGCAATAAGTGATTCCTTTTAGGAGGTTGTTTTTAATTGGTTTTAGAAGTTTAAATTACATTGTTTTAGTATTGACATATTTTCCACCATGGGCTCCTTGGGAGGAAATGTGGGCTGCATAATTTCTTTTTAACTACATCTCATCACAGAGGGAAGGTGACCATGGGTACTTTCTCAGCCTGCTGTCCAGTTCCAGGTCTGGGCAACTTCAAGGCCCCCTTCTTTTAAAAAATATTTAAACTGGAGTTATACTAAACCACCCTTCAAATAAAACAGGAACAGGGAAACATTGGCCCCCCAGAAGTTGCTGAACTATAATTCCCATCAGCTACATGGCTAATGGTCAGGGATGATGGGAGTTGTAGTTCAATAACATCTGGAGAAGGTTTCCCACATCTGAAAAAGAGGTTGCCTTCAGAAAGAGGACGGCCCTCTGCCAGCCCTTCAAACAGAGCAGTACCCTTTGTAAAACAGGATGCACATCCCCCCTAAACATGGGGAAGGACTATACCAGTAGCTCTGACCCCCTTCCTCATCTAGCCCAAAGATACACTGAGTTTCAGGTGGCAGTGGTGGGGCCCTTTCCAACACTTCTGCTTGTATATAATTGACAGAAACAAAAGCAAAACACCATGGTGATAGTTGTTAATTATTTCTAGGATGCCTGCATTAACTAGGCCCTTTTCATAAATAAATATAAGATGTCCCTGTAGTCTAAAAGACAAGACACACAAGGCAAGAATATCAGGGAGATCAGTTTCATCATGCCAGAACAAAAGGCACAGTTGCTAATTGGCACATATCTTTATCTATATCATCTATATACAGTGGTACCTCTGGTTACATACACTTCAGGTTACATACGCTTCAGGTTACAGACTCCGCTAACCCAGAAATAGTACCTCGGGTTAAGAACTTTGCTTCAGGATGAGAACAGAAATTGTGCTCTGGTGGCGCAGCGACAGTGGGAGGCCCCGTTAGTTAAAGTGGTGCTTCAGGTTAAGAACAGTTTCAGGTTAAGTACGGACCTCCGGAACGAATTAAGTACTCAACCTGAGGTACCACTGTATATATCTCCAGTTGAAGCATGGCAGATATTCCCATGCTGGGATTCTTGTTACGATGGAGTTGGTAGAATTCCCTTCAGAATTCCCTTATATTTTATATAAGATAAGTTGGTTTGCTTGGCAAATATGATCTTTTCCCCTAATTCCCCCCAACATATTACTGGATTTCATTTCAAACAAATCCCCCAAACAGATAACCTTATTGTATTTCCACCAATAGAGTACACTTTCTATAAAAACCACACTGGGTTCCTCAGCTGACTTTTCTTCCTTTCTTGATAGTGGGGCCAGCAGAGAGAATGTGTCTGAGTCCTAGAATTTATCTGCATTGCCGAGCTGTGTTGTAAAAGCAAAGGCTGCCTTCCTTTTATTGGAAGCATTTGATGAGCTCCGATGGCAATTCAAGGGGAAGTTAAAGGGGAAAGTGCCATTGGTGATTGCAGCAATATGCTAATAGTGGTGTGTTAAGGTATAGGAGGCCACACCATAAAACATCCGGAGGCAGAGCTGTTTTTCCTTCTGCATTTGCTAAAGAGATTTACAGCCTGACCTATCTAAAGGGTTTTGGGTCAGGTAAAAGCTATTGTACAGTAACATTTATGGGTAAATTCCACTTATGGAAGAAGCTTAGGGCCTCTTTGGATGCTCAAACAAAGAGGGAAGAGTTGAAATGCAAGTGACCCTTGCTTCTGGGTTTCACAGGAAGTGAAAGATGGACATCTCCGGGAGATGTGGTTTTATCCCCCTGTGATGAAAGAACACATGTTTCCCCCCACAGGGGACTTGTTGCATCTCCTTCCTTCAAATGAGACCCTGGCATTTCCTTCAAATGCCTGGGGGTTCAGTTTTGGATGTGGGGAGGGCAGTAGTTTCAAAGTGTTGTGAAGTAATTTACATGGGAAAGTGTGATTTCTTTCTTTCTTATCTTCCCTTTGTTTAAAATGTTTCATGAAGCTTCCAGTCTTTATTCTGATACCTGTGATCTGTTCCTTATTGTGAGCACGCTGGAATTTCTCTTTCTCTTTTCGGAAGGGTAACTGTTTTGAGAGGAAGAGTCCTGAGAGTCTCTTAGAAGAAAACGACAACAAAGGGTTGTATCCAACATGTTATACTTACAACTAACTTAGGTCTATTACTTTAAATTGTTCTACTTTGATTAGAATGTATGTTGGCACCTTAAAGACTAACAGATTTATTCTGGATTAGCTTTTGTCCCCCCCCACCCCAGTCATCAAATGCATGATAAGCAAAAGTATACCATTGTGCTGCAAAGTTGTATGATGTCCACCTTAAATAGCTGTGAAACCTCAACAACCTCCAAGTTCAAATTCTAAAGCCATTTGACATCTTCCCTTGAGGAATACAGTTGTACCTTGGATCCCAAACGCCTTGGTACTTGGACATTCTGGCTCCCAAACACCGCAAACCCGGAAACGATTGTTCCTGTTTGCGAACGTTCTTTGGAACCCAAATGTCTGACAGGGCTTCTGTGGTTTCTGATTGGCTGCAGGAACTTCCTGCAGCCAATCAGAAGCCACACTCGCTTTGATTTCCAAATGTTTTGGGAGTCGAACAGACTTCCGGAATGGATTCTGTTCAACTTCCAAGGTACGACTTTACAAAGATTGGTACTCCATGAAGCGTGGGGCTCTTTGAGCATTGAATTGCCACCCAACTGAGCCTGCACTGAAAGTCAGAGCAACAACTCATTACACTCAGACTTTGGGGCAGTGCTGCTGTGTATGACTGCAAACCTTTGGAGAAGATAACAATTATTATATAACATCTATTTATATCACAAGACCAAGCAATTATTCTGGGTTAATGTCCTGTTGGATAGGATCCAGTTTTGTACTTCTTTTTTTACCACCTCTATTCTATGAGCTCCATGCTTTTTACCCAGACAGATAAGAAATCTTTCCCTCCCTCTCTCCCTTTATTAAAAGCACACACATACAAACAATATTTTTAAAAAACCTTTATTTACAATAGCTAAAAACAAACATAGTTGTCCTATAGCAGGAGTGGGGCAAAAATTCTGCTGCCATTTATTGCCAGAAAACAAACCAAGTATTTTGTAGCCTCCCTGAGAGCAGTAGAAAAACCTAAGTATGCAAAAGCTACTAAGATCAAGCTTTAGGAGGGGAAGAGGTAGAAACAGAATGATGTATGAGGTCTTTGATGCTATAGAGTGCAGTCACATGTCTAAGCACAAAGAATAAAACGAACCCATCATGACAGGATGAGACACCAACTTTTGAACACAGTGGTACCTCAGGTTACATATGCTTCAGGTTACATATGCTTCAGGTTTCACACTCCGCTAACCCAGAAATAGTGCTTCAGGTTAAGAAATTTGCTGCAGGATGAGAACAGAAATTGTGCTTTGGTGGCACGGCGGCAGCAAGAGGCCCCATTAGCTAAAGTGGTGCTTCAGGTTAAGAACACATCAGGTTAAGAACGGACCTCCGGATCGAATTAAGTACTTAACCCGAGGTACCACTGTAACTCTTTTAAGTCAAAGTGTGTGCCTTCTGGACTGAATTGTCTTGAATTTAGCACCTTCTTGATTCAAGACTTTCTTAAGATACAATGATTGGGCATCCACAACTGAACCACATCCCACTTCTTCTTTTTTATAATTTTTAATTAAGTTTTTGAAAAGTTTTTATACATATAAAACATAGTGATTTCAAACATTAAAATACAGAGTTCTTTCAAACTCTTAAACCTCCTCCCATCCCTCCATGGGTTCCATCTTTAAGATTAAATTTACTGCATCTTTTACCCTTATCTAGCTATTATATAACCATAATTATGATTAAATCAATTCCACACTACAAGTGTCTTTACATCCCTGCCAAAGATTTTAACTGTTTACAGTAGTCTTTTAAGTAATGTATGTATTACATAATGTATGTATTAAGTAATACGTATGTATTCCAGTCTTTAGAAAATACTTGATCTTCCTGGTTTCAGAATTTCCTTGTCAGTTTTGCCATTTCCGCATATTCCATCAGTTTCATCTGCCATTCTTCTTTTGTTGGTATTTCTCCTTCCTTCCATCTCTGGGCTAGTAGCACTCTTACTGCCATTGTTGCATACATAAAAAGTCTTTGATCTTCACTTGGGAACTGTTCACCTATAATGCCTAGTTAAAAGGCTTCTGATTTTTAAACAAATGTATTCTTAAACATTTTCTTTAACTCATTATATATCATTTCCCAGAAAGCCTTTACCAATTTACATGTCCACCACATATGGTAAAAAGTATCCTCTTTCTCTTTACATTTCCAACACGGTTTAGAACTTGTTTAGTACATTTTTTCAGTTTTACTCGGTGTTAGATACCAGCAATGCATCATTTTCTTATAATTTTCTTTCAACGAACAGCATTCAGTAAATTTTATTTCCTCTTTCCATAACTTTTCCCAGGATGAAAGTTGGATATTATATCCAAAGTCCTTAGCCCAGTGTATCACCACTGCCTTAAAAAAGAAATCAACACATCCGTACTTCTGGGCATTTGGCTGCATGCATATGCTGAATCCCTCTACAATGTCCCTGTGAATGGCAACGGGATTTTTTTACAGTGTCTTTGGGAGGTAGATTTCACCATATTGCAAGAGCCACAGAGAAATTTGATGGTAAATGGAAGGGCATCAGAAACAACTGATTATTTTGTGTGTCTGAATGTCTTCTTTTTCCAATGCACAATTTTAAACAATGTATACACCCCTTGATTGCTTTTTTTAAAAGACCCACCCATGAAGCAGTTTGTAAAAAGATACCTAGCAGTTCAAAAACATGTCAAAGTGCAAGCAGATAAATACCGTAGGTACCACTCTGGCGTTTCCTTGTGCTGCTCTGGTTTCGCCAGAAACGGTTTAGTCATGCTGGCCACATGATCCGGAAAAACTGTCTGCGGACAAACATCGGTTCCCTCGGCCAGTAAAGCAAGGTAAGCACGCAATCCCAGAGTTGTGCGTGACTGGACTTAACTGTCAGGGGTCCTTTATCTTTAACTTTTTTACCCTGTCAGTAAATCTAGGCACTTTGCGAGAACAGTAAGCGATTGCAAATAGAGCCTTCTGTAACCCGCTTTGGTATATTTTTTATTATAAAGCAGTATATCAATAAACAACAACAACAAAATAACGGCAGATGAGGAGGATTTGCGGTGAAATCCCGCTGAATGCGATAACCCTGCAAACCCATTCAGCTGTTGAGTCTAGGCCACTGGGCTTAGCCTAGTGAGTCATTAGAGCAGCTTGTAAATCGCTTGCTGTTGGCTGGGGTGGGGGGTGGGGTTGAAAAGTTAAGGACACTGGAGGTGCTGTGGAGTACATGGCCTCATTAGCATTTCAATGAGACCTGCTTGTTGACTCTGTGCCCAGCGCTTGGGCAGCTCCCATCAGAATCCGTCTTTGTTGGTTTTAGCTCCGGTCAAGTCCACTTGCTGCAAGAGGGGAGTTAGGCACATTTAGTTTGTTTAGTCAGGCAGAACACTCAACAGGAAGGAAGGCAGGGACGAAGGAGGAAGGGGATTCTCGGGCCTTGCCATTGTCTGGGCAACAGGGCTTAAGCAGCCGCCAATGATTTTTTTAGTCTATAAGGTGCACTTCAATCCCTCACAAATCCTCTCAGTGTGGAGCATGAGGGAGCACAGACATGGACAGATGGTGCAAAAAAACCCTTTGTTTTTGTCTTAAATGAGGAAGGGGGGGTATTTTGTCTTCTTTCAACCATTTAAGGTAGCCTTCTCCTTGAATTCTTTCCTTACCCACGTCTTTGTCTGAGAGATGGGAAGACAATTCATTGGCCAACTTGATAAGTGAGAAGTTTTATTTCTGGACTGGACCACATTCTGTCCCCACTCCTCACCCCCTACCCACCGGGCATAAATCTGCAGTGTGCTTTTTAACCTGGGAAACCTACACACACAACAAGTTGGTGGAGCTTTGCCTGGCATTAAGTTGCAGTTTTTAGAATAGTGCTACTTGCTAAATTTCTGCCTGTGACCACAGGAGGCCCTCAGGAAGGAAATGGGCACTTAGACCCCCCCCCCAATTATTGGGCAAAGACTAAGAAGGAAATGGTCCTCTCCACCCACTTTCTATGCGTGTTTTGAGCCTGGGTATGTTTTATTGGTGTGCAATAAAGACTTTTGTTTCTGTCACCAACTAAGGATGTTGCATGCTTGACATAAGGTGGAGGGGAAGGGATATCTTCCCAATGCTTTCTGCTGACTCTTTTTGAGGGCTGATTCAGAAATGGCGTAGATTCAGCTTACAAGGGACTTTTATTCAAGTATACTTTATCAAAGTCATTGTGGGCTCTTTTTTTTAAAAAAAAGAGTATTTGTGCATTTGTATATGTGTGTGTGTGAAAATAGACAGGGTCGCTGGTTCTTGAAGCCTGATGAGGATTTCCTAGAAGTGGCTATTTTGGCTGCTTTAACAAGTCCTGGAAATGAGAAATTTGTCATTCCCTAGAGAAAGCATTGTAAGTTATTTAAGAAAGAAAGGGAAAAAAATCCCTTCGGATGTCGAGCCATTGGGACACATCCTGTGCTTTCTCTCTGAAATGGGGTTAGTCAGCTGTCAACAAATGACCCATTTTCCCAGCTGTTGTTGAATGCATTTAACCATGACTATGCTTAGACTCGATGTCACTCAAAAGAATTGTTAGCAATGCAGAGAGAAAATAGAGCCCAAGCCTAGTCTAGTCAAACATTAACTTTCCACCAATACTCAAAAGAGAGGTGGTGATTAAAAGAGGAATACTATTTAAAAGGCAAAATAATCTGAAGAATAGTGTATTTTTTTTAATAAAAAAGTATTTGAAAACAAATTCCATAAATATTGGACAGTAGCAGAGTGATAAAACTTTGAATAATGAATAAATACAATATATATGTAGTAGACGGAATTTATATATACATAGATACTCATTTTTTATAACAAGGAAACCACTTAAATAAAGTTAACTAAAAAGCCTGCTGTTAGCCTGGTGGTTTTTTTTTTTTTACCACAGAGAAATACCCTATGCATTTATCAGTATCCAGATTGTATCTAGTTTTTATGAATTTAGTAAATGAGAGCCAGTTATTCCTGAAATTCTCCATCCCTTAGCCACACAAATTTCATGAGTTTGGCCATTTCTTTAAAAAATCCAAAACTTTACCAACCACTCTTTCAACGTTGAGGGAGCACAATCCCACCTTTTTGTGCTATCAGCATCCATGTTGCTGTTTACAAGTTCCCCGTTAGCTCTTTGCTATTAGGGTTCATTTGATTCCTAGAAGTATCCTGTGAAGAATGGTCCACTGGGGCAAATGGGGCACTGCCCCACCAAACTCACTCCACCACTGGCCTACCTTCTTACTTTCAGTCCAAGGGAGGGGTGGCATTTCTCACTGCCACTGTGGAACTTGACAGAGATGAGGATGGGGGCAAAAGTAGAATTAGTCAGTTCTGCCTCCTGCGCCACCTACTGTTGGCCTCCATGCCTGCCACTCCACCCCTCCCAATGGGCACCAGCCACCACTGTAAGTATCCCAGTAGAGTTGTCATAGGATCAAATTCTACATTTTGAGATCATTAGAAGTGGTCTGAATATCTGTTTTTATATAAAAGTACTTTATTCTTGGACGGTGCCACCAAGGATGGTCAGTATCTTCTTTCTGCAATCCACATGAAGGCAGGCAACTTCACTGCCCATGGACTGAACCTAAGTGCAGCATCCTTTCCTCACAGTCGCCAACCAGATGCCTATGGCAAGCCCTCTAGTGATTTCCTCACTTGGCAGTTCCCAGCAACTAGTATTCAGAGGCATGTTCCCTCCAAGAGCAAAGCTGTTGTGTCTAGTGGCCATTGACAACCATCTATTTGGATGGCCTTAAAAAAGAATTAGTCAAATTCGTAGAATATAAGGCTTTCACTCCATCTAGTAGGAGTTACTTCCATAACTTGACTATGTGCTGAGTGATAAAAGACTTTCCTTTGTCTGCCCTAAAACTCCCAACATTCAACTTCCCTTGATGGTTCTGGGTTCTGGTATTATGAGAGAGGGACTTTCCTTTACCTTCTTTCTCCACAACATGCATAATTTTACACATCCTCTATCATGTATGTCTCCCCTTTTTCATCTCTCCCCCCATCTGTAAAACCCCAAATATTTGTTGGTTTGTTTATTTACATTACAAAGCTGCATAATATTTTCCAAATCTCCAAGAGTCTAAGTGGTTGTAACCTTTCCTCATAGGGGTGTTGTCTAACCCCTTGATCATTCCGGTTGCCCTTTTCTGAACCTTTTCCAACTCTACAAAATCCTTTCTGAGCTGAGGCACCCAGAACTGTACATAGTCTCTGAAGTGAAGTCGCATAACAGATTTGCATAACAGCATTATGATATTGGGAAGTTTATTTTCAATCCCCTTTCCTAGCGATCCCTCCTATGGCATTTGCCATGTTCATAGCTGCTAGACACTGGGTTGACATCTTCATTGGTCTCTCCACTAGGACCCTGAGGTGTCTGCTTGGTCAGTCACTGTCTGTTCAAATCTCACGAGCGTATATACATTTTTATTTATTCATTTATTTATTTATTGCTACAGTGCACATCACTTTACACTTGCATACTTTGACTTTCAGTTTCCCATTTTATCCCCCATTCACTCAGTTCAGAAAGATCCTTTTGGAGTTCTATTGCAGCTCTTTTTTCTTTTAACCGCATTTGTATCACTCACATATTTGACTTTTTAACATGTTCATGAAACCGCAGGTCCGAACACCCTGGGGGATATCAATTTATACACCTTCCATTGGGAGAACTAACTTCTTGATCCACGCAGTTGTCTGAGAAATAGGAGTGAATGCCACATCTTCCTCTGTTTGCAAAAGCAGACCTGTCATTCATTGTTTGTGGTGCAATGTTAGACATACCTGTTCTAGACAGCACCATATTGTATGCAGCTTATTAACTTGGTTTCCTTCTGGACTCCAAGGATGGTCATGGTTTTTGAACCTGTGCCGACATATGGATTCTTAGAACTACCATGTGTTCCTTTCTCCACCATTGGCTGTGTGCTTCTTCTAATCTAGACTCATGATTCTTGAGTCCCTAACTTTTTCAGAAAATGAATCCTACAGTATGTGCAGTGCAAACCTGTTTAAATCCCCTCAGACGCTTTCCTCCTTCTGTTGGGATGAGATCAGTGCAGATCCTGGATGTCCTAGGACCACCCATACCTTCTCTGACAACAGCTGGCATTGCACACATCCAGACCCTTAACACACCCCAGATATGGAGAAGAATATTCCACCCAGCCAGGAAGATGTCTAGGGGGAGTGTGTTAGTTTGTTTGTAAGCTAACTCAAGTATCACGCAGAGAAAAGCTTGTGACAAACTTTAAAAAAACACAACCCCTCTTGAAATTATACCCTGTAACTGTAAGGAGTATGAAGTCTGTGATTTCCATCAGGAACAGTTAATCAAACTATCAGCTACATATTGTGGCAGCTCAGTTTTTGCACATCTGTTAAGCAGCACGGCTTGGGTAGGTTTCTCTTGCCTCTTGGAAGCTTTGTCAGTTCGCAAGAATGAGTGAAGAGGAGCCAGACAAATATAAAGGCCAGACAATCAAAGCTTTTATCTTTTAGATCTTTGCAGATGGGCCTTCTGATCAAATGACTAACAACTGCTGCCAGATCAGCAAGTAGCAACCACAAAACACCTGTACTTACTTAAGACGTTTAAATTGGAAGTTTTTCATGTAAGCTGTATTTACGTTCATACCTTCTCTAGATTCTGCGGCTCCCAAGTTCTGCAGCTAACATGATGTCACTCACAGGAATGGGAACTGAGGCCCTCAATGAAGCTACCTTTTTGTGCTATTATGACATGATGCGGCCTCTTGCACATCACAGGCTGAGCAGAAAGTTAAGAACACTTTGTTTCATTTATTCCTCAACCACCTCCAGTTACTCAGGGCTGGGTTGGGATTTTTCTCTTCCTACCGCATTATCCTCTCAAGAGCCATATAAGATGGCTTAGGCTGGGAGGGAGTCACTGGTCCATGGTCACCCAATGAGCCTTAATGCTGAGAGTGGATTATCCCAAAACTCTGATTCCCCTGACCAGTTGTTCCCAAACATTCTCCAGAACACAGACCACCTGAAAACTGCTGAGGGTGTTGGCAGACCACTTAATGATTTTTCAGCCCGTCGTAGCAAATGCGCTGTCCTGTGCTACATTGTCTTTTTATTTCTCCTTTTATTTTTTCTTGTATTACAATATACCTTGTATTTTCTTGTATTACAAGATGAATTCCATATTATTTAGACTGTAATACAACATGAGGCAATATAAGAAATAAAAGAAACAATAGCCAGTGTGGTGTAGTGCTTAAGAGCGGTAGTCTCGTAATCTGGGGAACCGGGTTCGCGTCTCCGCTCCTCCACATGCAGCTGCTGGGTGACCTTGGGCCAGTCACACTTCTCTGAAGTCTCTCAGCCCCACTCACCTCACAGAGTGTTTGTTGTGGGGGAGGAAGGGAAAGGAGATTGTGAGCCACTTTGAGACTGCTTAAAGGGAGTGAAAGGCGGGATATCAAATCCAAACTCCTCCTCCTCCTCCTCCTCCTCCTCCTCCTCCTCTTCTTCTTCTTCTTCTTCTTCTTCTTCTTCTTCTTCTTCTTCTTCTTCTTCTTCTAGCAAGACTATTAAATATCAATATGGATACTTAATGCAATGGATGTGACATCTCTTGTCTTCAACCACAAATCCACAGACGCGTTTCTTGGAACACCAGTATGTAGCTTGTGGATTGCTGGTGGTCCATGGACCACATTTTAGGAACCCCTGCCCAAACCATTGGGTTCCCTCAAGGTGGAAAATAATCCCCAAATTAGAAGCTGATTGAGTGAAATCTGCACTGCTTTTCTTGACTCTCATGTACTTTTATCCAGGAAGTTATCTATTGCTTTTCATTCCCGAGCAATGAGAATGTTGTATTCTTGTGATATTTTTAACCCTTATACACTGAACCACTTCCTGTAAACACAGACATGTGAGAACTACACATTCTTCCTGTAGACATAACACTGCACAGCTTATGGCAGTGGCAGCTTACTGAAAATCGCAGCTTGGGGCACTTCAGCAGTTGGGGTGGTGTGGGGGGAAACAAGAATCAAATTCACTGTCAGAAATAATTAGGAAGGGATTGAAGGTTAAAATGGAGGGGGGACAAGTATCATAATGCCATTAGATAAAAAGACACCACCAACTTTTAGAAAATTGCGTTTTGTAGTGCATACTGTACTTGCTTGTTTTCCAGAGATTATCAAAGAGCTGGAAAACTAAAATGATAAAGGGATTTGAACATCTTGTTTTAGTAAGAAGAAAAAGAATGCCGAAGATGTGGAGTCAATGGAATTTAGAAACAGGTTAATTAAAGGGAATGATGTTCGAAAGATATAAACAGACACTTAAAAAAGTAACATCACTCTACATACAATGCCAACCAATCGCTGAGTTCGGCCGGAGCAGGTACCATCCCATCAAGAGGTCCGTTCCACAAGATGTCAGAATTGAGCCTTTAGTGTGACAACCCCTACCTTTGAAACCCTCTGCAGTAATAAATCAGACAGGCACCTTCTCTATTGTTTTTATTTGGGGAGGGGATGCCTGCTAAAGAGGTTCCTCTTTCAAGAAGCCTTCTAATTGGAGATATCTATCTGTACAGTGGTACCTCGGGTTACATACGCTTCAGGTTACAGACTCCGCTAACCCAGAAATAGTACCTCGGGATAAGAACTTTGCTTCAGGATGAGAACAGAAATCGTGCTCTGGCGGCACGGCAGCAGCAGGAGGCCCCATTAGCTAAAGTGGTGCTTCAGGTTAAGAACAGTTTCAGGTTAAGAACAGACCTCCGGAATGAATTAAGTACTTAACCTGAGGTACCACTGTATTGGATTTGAATGTATATGTGCTATTCTTGTTTTAAACTGTGTGTGTATATATATGTTTGTGTGTATATAATTTTTAAAAATGTTTTATATAAGCAGTTATTTTAACTTTTTAAAAACATATCTAGCAGTTTTCTTCTTATTTTGTAAGTCGGAATGCCTCTTGGGAAGCAAATCATAAATAAAACTAAGCAAAACAACAACAGTGTAGAGACAGTGAATGGGAATAATTGCTCACTCTAAGAAATAGAACCCAGGGCCATCCAATTAAATGACTGACAGTAGATTCTGCACAGACTCCACATATGCTAAGACTGCAAACCTATGTACATCTAATCAGAAGTAAGTCCTACCTACTGTCTTCATTGGGCTTACCGCCACCTCTCACTAAGGCTTACTTCACACAGTCCTCTTCCTGGTGTGCTGGTTTTCTACATGCAGGGAATTTTTGTTTTTACAGGGGAGGTGTTAAAAAAATGTTTTCCCTCCCCCATTTTTGGTTTAACTGATACTGCCTAGGAAGGATACCATAATGTGACTTTTCAAAATGTAGCTCAGTGCTTGGCCTATGCTTATGCCGGTTAGGTCAATCAGTAGCCATATGCTCAGCGGCAGTATAGCTCTAAGTAGCAGATGTTTGGTACAGTAGATGGCTATCTGCATTCTGTCTTGCTTGTCCCTTTCTAAGGGTCAGTTGGAGAAAGAGGCATGAATGGACAGTTGCTGTCATATGACACCCTTGTAGCCCTTTCTGCAGTATGAATTGACTGGCTTGTGTCTTTAGGGTATAAACAAGCAATATATGCATTCAAGAAGATCAAACCTATCCATTCTGGAGGAAATCAGCCCAGAGTGCTCACTGGAAGGACAAATCCTGAAGCCGAGACTCTAATACTTTGGCCACATCATGAGAATAGAAGACTCCCTGGAAAAGACCCTGATGTTGGAAAAGATGGAGGGCACAAGGAGAAGGGGACGACAGAGGACGAGATGGTTGGACAGTGTTCTCGAAGCCACAAACATGAGTCTGACCAAACTGCGGGAGGCAGTGGAAGACAGGAGTGCCTGGCATGCTCTGGTCCATGGGGTCACGAAGAGTTGGACATGACTAAACGACTAAACCACAACAACAATTAGTCTCGCCTTTCTCCCATCACCCTGATACCAGGCACTGAAACACATTGTCCCATTTCCCAAGAGCTGGACTTCTGCACAGGCAACCCATTGTCTTTCCATGAATGCCAGATCTTCTAACTTAGGGCAATGTAGAAGGACGTGATAGAAGGAAAAAACAAACCCTAAAATGTGAAGCCTTAGTATGAGGTTTCAGACTAGGTCGCTTCCAGACAGAGCTAAACCTGTGAATTGATTGGTAACATACTGTGAATGGGTTATTGCCAGCAGGTGGTTTTTGTTTTTGATTTTTTATTTCTCAGATTCACCCCCCTACTCCTCCCAGAAATGGGCAGAGGGAAGTGGTGGAATGGGCTGGTGTCCTGATGCCAATGACATCATGGAGACGCTGCAAAATAATGGAATGATTCAGGAGCACAGATCCCATACATCTGGAAGAACCCAGTATCACCTGAAACCCCAAACACTTTGCCACTACTAAGCAGCTGGCACGGTTAAAAAGCACTCAGTTTGGGGAAAGTGTGGCTTCTTGTTTAGCACACGCTTCTCGTGGCTAGAGGGCATTGTTTGTCTGACTCGAGTGAGACAGCCTCCTGAAATTTTACTGATGTGCAGGTGGTTGCACAACCCTTTGGTTGTCTCTCTGAAAAGGGTGTGATCCAGCCCTTTGCATCTTTGCTTGGTTATTTAATGCTTTTAACACAAAAGTGCTGCATGAAGAGTGGCTTCAAATGACTTTTGCGATCCAATTATTATTTTTCTTTGTCTCCTACCATGTCTTTTTAAAACTGATTATCACACGCTGAGGAGGGCCTTTAAACTGTACTGTTGACTAAATTTATTTTTTAGTGTCTGGGGCTGGTTGTTAATAAAACGAAGGCCATTCCTACTGTTTTCCTGCTTAGGAGAACTTTGCCGGAGTTATAAAATGTGTACCTTCCACAATCAGCTCAGGCTGGAAATGTTTTGCTTGCTGCTTTTAAAGAAAGAAAGAGAGAGAGAGAGATAAAGAAAGAAGGGGAAAAGCTCATACCTTAAGGACTTGTTTCTAGGCAACGGGGTTCCATTTACCAGTTGCCACCATTTCCTTCTTACCGTATTACAGGCCTTATTATTAACATTTAGTTCAGAGAAATTGCTGTCATTATGTGAAGTAACTTCCTTTTGAGGTTACTCATTAACCTTAGGTATTTTACTGTGTGATTATAATTGCCAAATGCCATTGGCATGGAAAAACTCAAGGTATTTCGGTATAGGAGAGCAAGAAAATATATACACACTTTTCAAATTCTCCCCCCCCCCCTTTTTGTTCCATCACCATTAAGCAACAATTGATTGCAAATTGCTAGTTGGGAACATTCAATTGCTAACAGTGTGCATAGAAGTGTGCTTTAGAAATAGGTCTCTAACATTTCCATCCTAAAGCCAAAAGACCCTATTTATTAAGTAGCAAGGCTACTCTCCCCCCTCTCCCTCCATCTATGATATTGGTATGGGACTTTTTCATGCTGTATTTGATTTTAAAGCTATACTTACTATTGCTGTCTGCATGGTTTGGCATAGTTGCTAAGAGTGTGTGGTGCAACCTGGCACATTACTAATTCAAATCTCCCTCCAGCCTTCCACTTACTAGGTCATGGATCAGCAGAATATAAAATAGGGGCTTGTTCACACTATGCTTTACTATGAGTTTTCAAGTCAAGAATTTCTGGACATCATTCACATGATGTTTCCCTCAACCAGAATCCACCCCTCCCATTTTTGAGAGTGGCTTCCTGTTTTCCCAGTGCTGGGAAAATCTGAAAAGCAAAGCAAAATCCAAACCCAATCACCTGTTGCCTGGCTGCAGGGTAGATTGCTGCTGTTTGCCTTCTCTTCTGTTAAGATGGCACCAGAAAGACCCGTGCCAGTGTTTCCAAAACTTCCTGCTCCTATAGACCACTTGAAAATGGCTGATTGTCTTGATGGACATTTTTACGATTTTTCAGCTTGTTGCAGCCATTGCAATGCACTGTGGTAGACAGTCTCTGCCACCCCCACCTCCCCCACTAAAGGGTATTAAGGTAAAGGGACCCCTGATCATTAGGTCCAGTCGTGACCGACTCTGGGGTTGCGGCGCTCATCTTGCTTTATTGGCCGAGGGAGCCGGCGTACAGCTTCCGGGTCATGTGGCCAGCATGACGAAGCTGCTTCTGGCGAACCAGAGCAGCGCATGGAAACGCCATTTACCTTCCCGCCGGGGCAGTACCTATTTATCTACTTGCACTTTGATGTGCTTTCGAACTGCTAGGTTGGCAGGAGCAGGGACCGAACAACAGGAGCTCACCCCGTGGCGGGGATTCGAACCTCCGACCTTCTGATTGGCAAGTCCTAGGCTCTGTGGTTTAAACCACAGCGCCACCCGCGTCCCCTAAAATGGGTATTAGTCAGTAGTTAATACACACCATTGTATCCAGGGTGGGCTTTTTAAGGAGCTGATGTACCACTGTTTCTTTATGTGTGGTGGGCACCACGTCATCCAGGACCCACCCAGTCATCCTACTCTGGCTACCTTTAACCAGCCAGCGGGGTATGTGGTTGGACACATTACTGCAAGTATCCTGTCCATGTTAGCAGGCTTCATCAATGGAACTTGATCCCAGAATACCGGACCAGATGTAGTACTGCACAACCTGACTGAATTGGTCACGATAAGTTGCTAGAATGCAGAACAAGTTTGTCTTTGAAGTATCTTGCAAACTACTTGCAGCTTGTCACCCAACTGCAACACATCCAAGGTTTGCCACATGGAGCAGCTGCTGTGACGCTATGTTTTATGCACTTTGCTTGGCCACTGTCTGGGAGGTCTGGATCACACCTTCAAATAGATGCAATGCAATGCAGTTAAATCTTTATTACAGTCACAGACTAGCATAAGTAGGGTGGGGTACAATCATTTAAAATCTGTAAAACATTTTGGAAAGCTAAAATGATTAAAACAGAAGATATATAGAAAAGACTATAAGAATCTAAAAGAAGCTAAAAGAAACTAAAAGAAGGGTTAGGAGCATTAAAAGGATGTGGAAAAGCATAAAAGGTTAGTATATAAAAGGCTATGGATATCAATTTACAAAGCATTCTGATGTGAGTGTTCATTAAATCTATTTTGATGAATTTCTGATGAATTTTGAGCGCTGCTATGCAGAACCTGGCAACATTGTGTTTTGTAGCAGGGTTGGTATCTGAAAGCAGCAGGGAGGTATAGAATTGTCTTGTGTGCCCTGGGTACAGATGGAGTAGTGGGGAGATGAGGCTAATATGAATGCCTCTATAATATAGGCACCGGAGAAGCACATGCTCTATTGTTTCTATTTGTCCAGAATCACAGGGGCATTGTCTTTCCGAGTAAGCAATCTTCCTATATCGACCTTCAATGACAGCCGAGGGGAGGGCGTGACATTGTGCCAGGGTAAAGGCCCTCCGATGCTTCGGGACTTTGAGTTTAGTTAGATATGCCAAGGGGGAGGCAGAGTACCTGATGGATTCATTGACAATAAAAGTTGGGATCCTGGCTAGATCCAATTAGTGCTCTGTGTCTGCTACATGTTGTTTAATGAGTGCTTTGGCCTGAACTCCCATGCTGGGTAGAAGACCTAGAGAGAAGTCCAGGGATGAGATTTTAGTTGCCATGCCTGTTTCCATGTGGATTGAAAATTATCACTCATAATTAGTGGGGCAAGGCCAAGGGGAAATAGAGATAGTCTGAGCCAATAGTTGAGTATGGTCACCCACACTCTAGCCTCCACTTTTGTGAAGCCTGTCTCTAGTCTCAGAGTGGTACTAGGGACACATTTTGGGACTTCAAGGGCTGATCTTAGAAATTTGTATTGTACAAGTTCTAGTGGCGCAAAATTGGAGAAGGGGCCCAGCTGGGCACCATAGACGCAATGCAATGTTGAAAAGGAGAATTCTGATCCTAAATCTCTGCTGCCTTGTGGCTATACTCATCTGTGAGAAAGGCTTCCAGAGTAAGCCATGAGGAGCAATGCCTACTCGCTGCCTTGGGGGACATCTTCAGGAGAAGAAAAGGCTAGGAGGAAACCCTACACAAATTCAGACTGGAGTCCCTAAATTGGTTGGATGGTGTGTTGTATGCCTCCTTCCTAACTACTGCCATGAAGCTGGTGCCAAATGTATTGCTCTGCTTTCCTTTGGACCACAAAAATGAGGCCTAGAGGCAGGTCTTGCTGCCGGGCAGCTCAGGACCTCCATACACACTGCCCAGGCTTGCAGCTCTGAGAGGTCACTTTGGTGTTGCTAACACAGCAAAAACAATGTGGGAGGCAGCAGTTACAAGTTACCAGCCTCTACAGCCACATCTGTGATTCTCCAGTAGTTTGACTTCACCCCTGGAGGCCTACTCCATTGTCTTCAAGACAGACAGAGGCCAACAACAAAAATACCATAGCATAAATCCCTTCTCTATCTATATATTAAGACAGGACACAATAACCTGCGATGGCCTTAGTAGAGATCACTGGTACTCTCTGAAATTGTACTTTCACTAGAGGTAAAGGTAAAGGACTCCTGGACTGTTAAGTGTAGTCAAAGGCGACTGGGGTTGCTGTGCTCATCTTGCTTTCAGGCCGAGGGAGCTGGCGTTCATCCACAGACAGCTTTCCGGGTCATGTGGCCAGCATGAATAAACTGCTTCTGGCACAATGGAACACTCTGACGGAAACCAGAGCACATGGAAATGCCATCTACCTTCCCGCTGCAGTGGTACCTATTTATCTACTTGCGCTGGCATGCTTTCAAACTGCTAGGTTGGCAGGAGCTGGGACAGAGCAACGGGAGCTCACCCTGTTGCGGGGATTCGAACCGCCGACCTTCCGATCAGCAAGCCCAAGAGGCTCAGTGGTTTAGACCACAGCGCTACCCGCATCCCTACTTTCACTAGAACTTACCTATCAACTGTGCCTACTTCATTATAATATTGTTTGACCTATTTGAAAGATTGGTGTTCCATACTTACCAGTATGTATTAAACTGAGATGATAGCAGCTAAATAAATATTATTCTGCATTTGAGGAAAACGTGTATATTGAAGTTGTTACATGTAAGATGGGTTAATGACAGGATGCTCCAACATGCCTCATTTGGCTTGCACCCTTTCATTCCTTGAATTTTTTTGTATTTCCCAGCAAGAGACATTTCTTAACATGTATTATGACTTTATGATTAATTCTTTTTTTTATTTCTACCCTTTCCTGTTCTGACATTGCTTTAAATACTGGATTAGTCTTTCAGGACATCAGCCTGTTAATGCAGAAAATTCGCTACATGTGCTGTCGGTTTTTCAGTCTAAATAAAATATGAGATATGCACTTCCTAAGTAAAATATATTTGCATCCATGCATATAAAATGGATCAAACATTTTAGTTCTGTTTCTGGTGATACAAGAGCCAGCAAGGCTTCTTTTCAACGTTTGGGGCAAGTGCTCTATATGAAAGTCTTACAAAACCTATTCATTCTTCCCTCCACTTCTCCTTAGTGTAGAAGTACATCAACATTCCTTGTAATTTGATTCTTTTGACAGGCTAGAGCAGGCCCCTGAAACTGAGATTCCCTGGTTGCCCAGCCATGTGACTCAATGTGGGGAAATATATATCATACTCAGGAAATTAGGAAGATAAGTGAGACGGATGCTTATATTTTCCATTGCTTTTTGGCAAAAAATAAAAGGTATGCTGACCAAATGCTCATTTTTCATGTGTTTGGGGTCACTTTGATAATTGGGAATGGAAAGTTAAGATGGGCTACAGAATCTCAATCTGCTAAATCTTCTAAATTATATTGGCAGAATAACCAATGCCGTAAAGGGAAAGGTCTTTCAAAGAAATCCCCTTATATGCGCATAATGGAGGAGATAGTATACAGTGGTACCTTGGGTTACATACACTTCAGGTTACATATGCCTTAGATTACAGACTCAACTCCGCTAACCCAGAATTAGTGCCTCGGGTTAAGAACTTTGCTTCAGGATGAGAACAGAAATCATGCTACAGTGGCGTGGCAGCAGCAGGAGGCCCCATTAGCTAGAGTGGTGCTTCAGGTTAAGAACAGTTTCAGGTTAAGTACGGACCTCCGGAACAAATTAAGTACTTAACCCGAGGTACCACTGAATTTCGTTTCAATTTTGCAGTTCTCAATGAATAAATGCATTAGAAGCAATTGCACATAAAATATGGTGGAAGAACAATGAGGATACTGCTTACTGTGACTAGGAGTACAGGAAGCTGCTTTATATAAAGTCAGACCAATGGCTCAACACTGTCTACACTGTCAGGCAGCAGCTGTCCAGGGTTTCAGGAAGGAATCTTTCCCAGTCCTACCTGGAGATTCCGGAGCTTGTACCTGGAAGCTTCTGCATGCAAAGTAAATATTCTACCACTGAGCTATGGCCCTTCTGTAAGGCTGCCTGCTTGAAGGTGAGTTCCTGCCTGTGAAAACTGCTTACCAATGATAGCTGTCTAGTCCAGTCCAGTTTGATTTCTTATGTTTAGCGAACACCCATTACACACATACAAATAATAACAAGAATACCACTACTAATAGTGGTTTGCATTTCTACTCTCCGACCTTTGGAAGCTATATGATTTGCCATTCCCCTTTAAGTTTTACTACATGAATTTCTAAAAGGTGCTAGCCGTAATCCAACTGCCCAGAGAGAGGAACAGCAATCAAGCTTGTGCAAAGCTTGTCTGAGGCCCCGGGCAGAAGTCTTGTTAGAATAAAGGTATGAACCTCATACCAAAAAGCAGCCACTTCCTGCCAAAACCTCCTGGCCAGCTTAGGCCTCTGAGGCCCAGGGTATGTGTACCCAGCTGCCCCCCCTGCATGGGCAATTGTGCCAGGCATCACATTTGAGGTTGTAAAGTGCCATGGGCAACTGTGGCATGCCTTTCACTTCATAGCCATGCATGTTAGGAAGAAGAACTGCAAATACTTCTCCTTTCCTTATGAAGCTAATCTTTTGGCACTTTCATGATCTAATCTTTGGCTTGCCAGTAGCATGCAAAGTGGATAAAAACCAACTCTGAATGTTGTTTCTGTTAGGTCTCAGCTGAATTTCCCCCCATAGGGTAGCAGCACTGATTTCCTGCTATTGGGCTGTGAGGGGGGTGGGAGGGGAGAAAGAGAGTGAATAGCCTGGTGACAGGACTGTCTCAATTTAGAACGGAAGATATTGCTTTAAATCTCACTCGTCATTGGATAAGTGGTCCCCAATACTTCAAAAGCAGAAAGATATTTAAAAAACAGGCACAGGGTCAGGCAGCAAAACTATTGCCTTTGAACGATCTCTCCATCTAACAAACTGAAAATAGTCCATCTCAAATGGAAGGAAGGATAGATCCTCAGAATGCATTTAAAGGCATACTGGCAACCCAAAACTATTCCTGATGTTTGCCAAAATTGTATTTATTGCTTCCCTACAGAAACACAAAGATTGTTCAAGCTCAGTTTTTGTAGAAAAAGCTTTAAAATAATTGCTGTTATTAATTATGTTGCTTTTACCTGCCTCTTGCAATGCTAGTATACTACAAATGTGATCCATCTTTAGAACTTTTGCTGAAACTGTCTTTGAAGCAGTCATAAGCTTGACAAATGATATTGCTTACAAATGTGGAAATTGTGAGTGGGGGAAAAACTTATATTCCAATAAAATGTGGTATTGATCATGGTAGATGCTGGAATGTAGCAGTAGCAAAATGGATAAGGTTACAGCCATGCTTTGAGGGTAGATACATAGTGTGAAAACATTCACACATATAGTCCTATGTTCTTTTAGGTCTTTGTTTTATTTTCTCTCTCCAGGTCCCCCGCTTTCCTACTTGGAAAATTCAACTCTCTCTTAGACTGCAATCCTTTCCACTTTACTGGAAGGAAACCCCACTGAACTCAATGGGATCTGCTTTTAAATAGGCATAGGGTAGCATTGCTGCAGAACTAACGTTGCCAAAATGTATATCGGAAGATTATGCAGTTTATATTTTCCCTGAATTGTTTGCATGTTAAAAGAGTAATAAATACTGGTAGTAGTTTATGGCTTCGCTTGTTTTCAGATGATAGTTTTGAGTACTGTATTTGCCTAATTGTTCTAACAGTGAAAGGTCGCAGACTGTATGACATGAGCTACTTGCCCTTAAAATTGTATCAAGTAAATCTTTCCTCTCCCACTCCCACCACGGAAAATGCGGATCCAGAGTGATTTACTGATTCGGTCTAGGAGGTTAACTTGTGTTGAGACTTAGCTGCAAGTTTGTTTCCTCAGCAGTCTAACTTGGAGTTTATCTGGTTTACATCGATCCTTTAGTTTTATAATGAAACAGTTTACTTGCTTGTGTACAAATTGTGTTCTCTTAGACAGAAACATAACAAGGGGCCAGCCTTTTGATCATGTCTCATCTGGAAGTGCAAAATCTCCACTGCCATTCTGCACTCAGTCATTGAGCACTCTAGAACAGACTAATAACATTATGTTACTTCTCCTGCATGCTTTGTTTCTGATTGCTATTCTTTAAGAAAACACATTTTAAAGTTTGGGTGAGAAACTTTTTCTCTTGTCTATAGTAGAAACAGTGTCAGAATTCACAAGCTATTATTTGAAACCAGACCTTTTGCTTAGCAATGGAGCTAGCCACTTCTAATTCTTGTTTACATGCTTTATGCTGTTCTGCAGATGGAGAGTTAATGTTTATTTATTTATTTATTTAGGCATCTGTATGCCAGGGAGATGTACTCCTCTTTCAAAGTGGTTAAATACTTAACAAAATTCTTGGAAGTAAACAAGGGTAAACGTGGTAATTATGGAGGGTCCCACCCCCACCTTGCATGGGACTTCAGCATATTTCAACAAAGCCAGGCATGCCATGACAAAAAATAAATTAAAATAGGTCTTTAATAAACAAGATAGGCAATAGGAAATAATACTGGTCAGGGCTTGTTTTTCTGGCAAAAGGCCCCTACTCCAACCTGTTGCAACCACCTATAGGTCTGTAGGGACACCCCAATACAGGAGGCCCCATGAGGGAAAAAAAACTTTAACATTTCTGTTTGACTGGGATCCTTGCCAGTGGCAAAGTTCAATGTGCAGTTTCCAGTAATTTTCTGGTATTATTCTGGTTGTTTTTTTTTTTTTTTGTTTTTTTTTTTGATAGACCAGGACAAAAGCATTCGACCCAAAGTCATGTTTCCTGATTTCTGTCATTTCTCAAGATGTGAGTGAAGGCTGCTGAGGGACTTAGTGAGTTGGAAAACTGGTGTTACCTCAGAGCCACTGATGTGTTTTTTTTCCCCCTTTCTGCCCTGCCGCAGGCTCTCCCTTCATATCCTGTCTTGTGCCTTTGTAAGTCTCATACTTGGATGCAATTCATGTTGATTATTTCCCTGTGCAAACAATGTGTGACTGTTCTTATGCAACCAGCAAACAATTTTATTGATTTGCTGGTTGGGACATTAGGTGTATAACATTCTATAGATGCTGCAATACTTCACTAGCAATGCTGCATTTATAATGTTGCATGTTACCCCAATCTACGGGTAGTGAGAGGTTCCAGGGGTTCTAGGCTCTTACTCAGGGTGGTTTCTTTTTGATATATGATTTATTTACACAATATACAACGTGATCCTTAGGTGGAGGTGGCTGCTTTTTGGTATGAGTTTATACTTTTATTCCAACAGGACTTCTGCCCCGGGTCTTATTTCTCCCGTACCTGCAGCCTTGGATTCGAACAGCAATCAAACATTGTTCTCAACTGTTCCTCTGACTCTATCTCCAGCTTCCAGCTTTTCTTCTCACACAGAGCCCGTTACCTTTGTTTCCCGTAATGGCCCACCACCCAGGCCATCACATCTACATAAGAAACTACTCTGGCTTATATTTTAACACTTCCCAGATCCAGGGGCTCACATACAGCCTATGTCCTCCCTGCCACACTCATAACAATAATTTATCCTGAACATGTTTTTTCTTATGGTACTGTTACCTCATTAATGAGGTTTGGGTTCTTTAAGCAAATTATTGTAGGGCTTGGCAGTGATCATGATAGATACTGAAATACAAGTGGGGGATTTTAAGGGGCTGTGTTTGGTTGCGTCTGTTGCTGCATTCAGGTGTGGGGTATTGCATTAGCTTTCCAGATTATAATGCTAGCAGTTCTGTCCCATTTTCTAATGTTCCTTTCACACTGCAGACTTCATTATGTCATGGAACTGTTGCTTTTTGAGCAATATACTGGCATGTCACCCTAAATTTCATTCATACCAGTGAGTGTGGTATGGCCCAACAATGTCATTGGGCAATGTCATTACTCCCTCACCCTTTCTGCGCATGTGTGGTTCTGTTCACCCACCCATGATTCAGCCATAAGAACTGCAGGAAGGAACAGTTTGCTGGTATACTGCCCCGAATTTCGTCATTTTACTCCTGCGATTTCCGGGGTTAATGACACTGCAAACATATTATTTCGGGAACCAATTAGCACACAAATTACTGCTAAACTTCCACTATGTTCTGCTGACTTTCCAGAAGTGATTGTTAAGTTGTCAGAAAGCTCAAATATAATAAAGAAATTAATAGGGAAATATTGGGGAAACAGAATAAACTACCATGTAAATGCACCCTGCATCTCCTGCGCCCCAGTTTCCTCTGGATATCATGCTGGCACTGTCTGCACCCCCCTTTCTTCCTTGTGGTGTTGTCTTCACCTCTCAACTACCCCTACGGCTACCAGCCACCACCATCTGTTTTCCCCACTTTGGCATATTAATAGTTCACTGCGCCATCATTGTTGTGTATGTACCATGCCAATTTCATGTGCACCAAAATCACATTGATGGAAACCAAGTTGGCAACAAAAAGTGTCAAAGACACAGCCATGCTACCTCACATTCAGCTACATAACTTAATCAAGAAGCATCAGACTCTCTTTTCGAAATGCATTTGCCAATATTGTTCATGTGGGTGTTGAAAGAAGAGGTTTATTGCTCAGACTGGACATTAAAACACTGCATCTGTTGTGAGACCACCAATTTAGGAACTGGTCAATAGGGTCTGAAGAATTTGAAAAAGAAGCCCACAACCTGTTGAATATTTCATCTAGTGAGTGAATTATCCTGCAGAGGCTGACTGTACAAGTTGTCTAAACCACAACCTTCTGTGGTATAAAAACTACTATCTGACTTTTAGAAGACATCTGAAGGCAGCCTGTTTAGAGAAGTTTTTAATGTTTGAAGTTTTATTCTGTTTTTAGTCCTCTGCTGGGAGCCGCCCAGAGTGGCTGGGAAAACCCAGCCAGATGGGCGGGGTATTATTATTATTATTATTATTATTATTATTATTATTATTATTATTTTGTTCCATGAGATCTAACAGGACAAACAAAAGGGGAAAAATGGCATAATCTTTTAGTCAAAGGAAATCTGCTGACCTCAGTGTGAGAATTCAGCTTTTAAAACTTAATTGGAGTTTCTTAATTTTGCCTGGATTTTCATGATAATTAAACAGAAATGCTACAGAGTGATGAAAGCATTTGCAATTGTGTAGAGTACTTGTAGGCAGATGTTAGCATTCATTGATAATAAGTTTGTTGATAATAAGTGGCAACAGTAGTAATCATTCCTATAGTGCAGGGATGAGGAACTTTTCAGGCCAAGGGATGCATTACTCAAGTGCAAAAATATTGAGGACACATTCCTGTAGTGGGTGGGATCAGATCCAAAAGTGGGTGGGACACATCAGACACACAAACACAATCACATATACATGCAAAGAAAGCTGTTTCTCATGGAAACAAAGGCACATATTCAATCGTTTGTGACCCCACTCAACTTTAACACATTTTCTTCATAGCCTGTGAAGTCCTGACTGTGCAAAAGAATTTGGTAATCCCTGTAGAAGAACACAAATACCATGAATGCAGAGCTGTGCTCAGACCCCACCTTGCAGTTCTTCAGAGCTTCAAACTTCAAAATGCAATTGCATCGCCAAAGTGCTGCATGCGTGCAATGAAAAAACATCAACACTTTTTGAAGAAATGCAAATCTAATACATCGCTGCTTAAATGTTTTCTCCTCTGCTTTGGTATTCTTGCAGAGAAAGGAGCTACAGCTGCACCCTTTTCACGATATCAAAACCTTTCCCCTTCTTAGCTTCTTGCTGCCAAACAGTTGATGTGTGCTGGTAGCAGGGGAGCAGAAAAATCCAGAGCTAACCATGTCCCATATATAGGGTTACGGGTTCTCCACCTCTCCTAAAGTGCTTTAAAAAGCCCCAAAAACTTTCAAGGGTTTTAGAACCTGTATCTCATTTCCCCTCGCAATGCCACTGTTGTTCCCATTTTGCAGGTGGAACACTGAGGCCAAATCTGTAATGCGTAATGCTCTGCTGTGGATTTATGAGTGGATCATACTGGGACAAAGGAAGTTGTATTTTATCAGGTCAGACACTTTGTTCACTTAACCCAGTGTTGACTCTGAATGGCAGTGGTTTTCCTGTCAGAAATCTTTCACACCGCCTGCAACCAGATCCCTTTAACTGGAGATGTCAGGGAATGAATCGGGGACCTTCTGCACACACAGCATATGCTCAGCCAATAAGATATGGTCCCTCTAGCAAGTAACCAGTCCAATGAGGGAAGCTTGGAGAGGACACGAAGTGTAATTAATAAGAGAAGAAAGCTGTTGTTTGAATTAAGGGGCAGATTGTTAGCACTTATCTCACCTCTCTCATGGTGCCAGTCCAGCCCGAGGACCCACATGACGGAGTCTTTGATGTTTTGCTTCAGAAAAGCCCATAAACATAGGTTGGTAGAACCTGAGCAAGACTGGACTAGTTAGGAAAGGAAAATTACCTCATATGGCTTGAGAGTGCTGCCTCCAGCTTAAATAGGAATTGTCTCGCACAACAAGAAGATTGCTCCTGAATTCCTCCACCTATCCACATAGCAAAGGGAGGCTACTAAAACATTAACAATGGAAATTTATTTACGGTTATTTACAAGGTTTCCCACTGAACCGTTGTTTTGCTGTTGTTGCAACTTCTTGGCCCATCTTGCCAACTGCTTCCTTTTCAGCCAACTGCCACCCAAACATTGATTATGAGATGGGAACTTGGCATTTAAACCTGCCAATAAGGGTCATGTTTCTGTTTTCTGAACTTTGGGAGCCTTCACTGCTCAAGTTTGCCTGTTCAGCATAGTTAGCTCATATGTTTTAAAAATATTATGAAATGCTTATACAGTGGAACCTTGGTTTTCGAACATAATCCATTCCGGAAGCCCGTTCGATTTCTGAAATGTTCAAAAACTGAAAGCGGAAGCCTTAATAGGGAAACTCAAAACGGAAGCCCTGTAGCACGTTCGGTTTCTGAAAATCAAAGTTACTTCCTGTTTTTTTGTGTTCGTAAGCCAAAACATACGACAACAGAGGCGTTTGGGAGCGGAGGTTCCACTGTATTATAAATTGTATGCCCCAACACAGGTGTATTGTATCGCCTCAGTTAGACCTTAGTGACAGCGCCTGATGTGAAACTTTTTGCTACTGAGCAGATAAGCCATCTTGTTCTAAGGTGTGGAAAAAACTTCAAAGTCAATGTTTTTCAAATTCTAATAACTATGCACATTAAAGAAAGGCAGTAGACTGATGACTACCCGCATCACCATTGATGACATGATCTCATTTGCTATTCAAAAACAATTTCCTGTATAATTATATGGACACAGCCCATGTGTTACAAGAATGGGTATCTATGTTCGTCTAGTGTATTATTAAGTGAGCTTAGTTTTGCCTCATGATCTGTGTGAGAGCATAGCCAATGAGAAAGTGTTTCCTGAGAAGTCTTCTCACTTCGTTGCGAAGGGGTAGGGAGCGTCCCTTGCACAAATCCTAGCTTAGGAGACATTCTCTTTGAATTGCGACTTTGGTCAAGAGTCGTATGAAACTTAGAACTGCTGTTGACAACTGAACACTTTATTATAGGGGAAAAGATCCTCTTAGGAATGCAAAGTCAATGATTTCCTCTGTGAAGAATTTCTTATGCACATCAACACACCAGCATTTGATCCTTAATCCTTTAATATGATTTTTCTACACCCATTTCAACGTCTTTAAACTGACATTTTTTAAAGGGATGAAACAGCTTGCTGGTCAAAACATAGGAGGTATGTTTAAAGGTGGAAGGCATCGCTGCAATCTTTTCATATTATAATTACTAAACTCTTTTGTTGGACCTTTTATGTAATTCTTGTTCTTGATGCACTTAAAAACAGATAAAATATTTGGGTTCCTTCCCAAAGCCAATTGAACCTATTTATTGGCTTGTATTATAGCAGCATTGACTTTGCCCTGTTCCACAAGAAAACCTTCCTTTCAGAAACAATTTCAAGTTTTTGCTGTAATATGGATTCATAACACCCATAATCTCTGTGAGATAAAAGGCAGGAGAGGACCTTGGTCTTCCATAGTAGCGTTCTTCAACTTTGAATCCTCTCCATGGTTAGGGGTGATCAGAGTTATAGCCTAACAACCTCTGGGAACCCAAGGTTGAAAAACACTGCTCTGTAGGTTCTTTTGCCAACCTGGTGCCCTTTGGCATGCTGGCTTGAACTGATGAGAATTCAAGTCCAAAAGAAGTTAGTGAAGACTGCTACAGCGTAATGCAAATGCCTTGTGTGGCATGGCTGCTAATGTAAACACTGGGTCAATAGAAGAGGCAAAGAAGCACCAATGGCAATATTAGCACCAGTACTGGAAGGTGGAAATGGTGGTGGTAAGTCTGGCCTCCAGAACGATGCCAAATGTTGCAACAACTTCTTGCAGAAGGACTTAAGTCCAGTCATAAATGGTTCAAAGAGGGAGAACAGAACCACACAACTGAGCTCTTTAGCCACCTGTTTATGTGGGTAATGCTAGCACTGAATCACGTTCATTCTAGGGTATGAGAAATGCACTTCTAATCTTTGCAATTCAGCAGGTTTAGATGCAGCTGCAGTAGGTAGGAAGTAATCCTACAGGCTCGGGGATGTGGGAATGAAAGGGTTATCTTTCATCTAGGTGCGAAAGCACACCCTACATTAGCCGGGAGGCACAAAGATAATAATAGCATGGGAGGATGGCAGCCTGCACTCTGGAACGGTTTATGAGGAGGAAGTCCGCAATTACATATTTCTGGGCAAACATTAACCAAGACTGAAGCAGAGTTTTGTAGGAAAACAACTGACTGGAACGACCAGTAATATAGTTGTTGAGCAGACTGAAAACATTCATGTGGCATGAAAAGCAAAGTTGAGAATGCTTTGAGAGACAAAACAAAAGGCCTGATAACATTTACCAGACTTGTAGATTTTTCTGCTGAAATATACTTCTGTCTCCTGCTCGTAGTTATTGCAGGTAACTCAGGATAATTTAATGAAATGAATGAATCAAACTAAAGCAATACATCAGTTGGTTGCCATGCATGCAGATTTGCCTTGAAGAGCTGCCTTCAAACAATGAGTTCACTTTGTAAAAAAAGAAAATAAAACCACCACAATCATCTCCTACTTGCTGGATTTACCCTAAGATAGTTGGATGGTGCCTTCTATACCTCCTTTTGGCAACTCCTGCAGCCAAGCTGGTGCCAAATGTGTTGCTCTGCTTTCCTTTGGACCACATCAGCAAGGCGCTGAGAGAGATTTGCATACCAGGCATCCCAGGGCCTCCATACACACTGCCCTGGCTTGCACCTTGGGAAGGTCACTTTGGTGCTGCTAACATAGCAGTTTGACTTCAACCCCACAGGTGCACTCCATCATCTGTTGATACATACGGATGCCAACAACAGCTCTAGCAAGCTCTGTGTACCAAACTCTGAATTTTAAGTACAGTGGTACCTCGGGTTAAGTACTTAATTCGTTCCGGAGGTCCGTCCTTAACCTGAAACTGTTCTTAACCTGAAGCACCACTTTAGCTAATGGGGCCTCCTGCTGCTGCCACGTCGCCGGAGCATGATTACTGTTCTCATCCTGAAGCAAAGTTCTTAATCCGAGGTACTATTTCTGGGTAAGCAGAGTCTGTAACCTGAAGCGTATGTAACCTGAAGCATATGTAACCCAAGGTACCACTGTACTTTGCTGGACTAAAATGTTCAAAAAGGCCAATCCACCAGCCATATAATGCACTAGAATTGTGGAGTATCAGTGGTGTGGGAAAGTGAAATGATGTTCAGTTTATTTAGACCTGGCTCTAAATAAACAGACTTGCAGAGCCTCAAGGGTCATCTGCAAGAGACTTTAAATCACATGATATGCATTGCCTTCTATGTCTTCCAATGACAAAGATGCAGGTAATGTCTTCTCAGCAATGAGCTCCTAAATTAGTGCAAAAAGAATGAAATGGTTGGGCAGCTCCTCTACGACAAAAGCCATCAATTTTAACATAAGCCAGTGTCAGCTATAATCTTGCCTTTCCATACTATGTGTGCACATTCAGTGCTGGAAGGAATAATTATTTATGGCCGCTGTGACTAAAGCACCAACAGTCACCTGCCAGATTTAGTAAGGCTCACACAAGGCTATGACATTAGAATGGGCAAAATGGACTGGCCATAGAAACTGAAAAGGTCACCTGTTAAGGAACATGGATCTGGAGCTTATTAAGTTGGGAACAACTCCCATCAGCCTTGACCATTGGCCATGCTGGCTAAGGCTTCAGGGAGCCTTGACAGTTCTGACCACTCATGTAATTCATTTAATCAGGTGGGTCTTTTGAATGGAATTAGTGATTCTCAAGAACGGATATGAAATAAAAGTCCATCAAGTTTGTTACCGCTTGAGTTCCTGAAGCAGAAAACCCAATAAACCTCTCAGTCCTGAAAATAGTCAGGACAAATTCCTGGGTTCAGAAAACTAGTTTTTGGAAAACACAGGATTCTTTTATTTACGTGTATGGCTTTTGTACCTGTTTCCAGTCTGTAAGTCTTGGAGTTGTAGTAAAAAGCAAAAAAGAAAAAGCAGCTTCACCTGTAAGCTTGACGTCTGAGGAATGTAGAAGCAGTTGTAAAACATGGATTGTCAGTGGGGGATGGAGAAGAGAAATGTTGTGGGCTTCGTAACTGAAGCAATACACATGGCTGTCTAAATGGGGGCCCTCCTAGGCCCATTAAGTCTAGGGTCTAAAATTACGCCGCTGCACCACTAAATAGAAAAAAGTCATATTGATGAGTGGTTGTGGTTGTGCCATCTGGTTTCCTCGTCTACAAATTCATCAGCATCTCTACCCAACCATCTTTTGCTCTATCTGAATATGGGGGGGAGGGGGAGATGTGATTGTGTCTAATTGTTAACAAATGTGGACTGTTCCCCGAGTCTTCCATCTGAGTTTAATTCTGACAGAAGGCTACACTGAGGTATAATTATCGGTACCTCAAGACAGATCGACCATTTAAGCACATATGACACAGCATAGCTTTAATTAGAGTAAATTGGCAACGTTTGTATTGCTGGTAGTTTGGAGGGGCTGTCAGATGCATATGCATATTATTTCCTGAGAGACTTACAATTGTGATAAAATCAGATAGACCTCTCATATTTGTATGCAGATAGTGAGGCTGTGATATTTATGAATTTTAGACTGCTTAATATTCTACTTGTTTGAGAGACAGTATGTTGTAGTGTTTAGAGTGCTGGACTAGGACCTAGGGGACCAGGGTACAAATTCCCACTCAGCTATAAAGCTTATTGAGTGACTATGGGCCAGTCACTGTCTCTTTGCCTAATTTACCTCACAGGGTTGCTATGAGGATAAAACAGGGAGGAAATGAGAGGGGAAACCATGTATGCCACCTTAGGTTCCCTGGAGGAAAGGCAGGATATAAAGAAATAAGTTGGTTTGCTATCACTTTATTATATTTTATGTAAGTAACCACTCTTGGATCATTTTTTAGTGATAAAGGTTGGGATACAAATGAAATAAACAAATAGATAAAAATAACTGGGTGCTAGTAAAGAAACGGGATGTGGGTGGCGCTGTGTTCTAAACTGCAGAGCCTAGGGCTTGCCGATCGGAAGGTCAGCGGTTCAAATCCCCGCGACGGGGTGAGCTCCCATTGTTCGGTCCCAGCTCCTGCCTACCTAGCAGTTTGAAAGCACGTCAGAGTGCAAGTAGATAAATAGGTACCGCTCCGGTGGGAAGGTAAGTGGCATTTCCGTGCACTGCTCTGGTTTGCCAGAAGTGGCTTAGTCATGCTGACCACATGAACCGGAAGCTGTACGCCGGCTCCCTCGGCCAATAAAGTGAGATGAGCACTGCAACCCCAGAGTCAGTCACAACTGGACCTAATGGTCAGGGGTCCCTTTACCTTTACCTTTACTAAAGAACCACTGACTGAGGATCTATGGGTTTAGGCTTCCATTTCTTTCTTCCCAGCCCCATGTCCTGTGTCAGGAGTAGGGGAACTTCAGGACTGGGGGCCAAATGAGCATGCCTGTATGGTAGTATACACAGTACCTTGTAACCAAAGTCTGAAAAAAAATACAGTGCAATCTTATACATAACTTCTCTGAAGTAAGGATAAGTGGGTGGGTATAGGATTATAGCTGTAACCATCTGAGCTCAGTGGAATTTATGTCTGGGTAAACTTGCTTAAAATTGCTGTGCTTTATTCTTCTTTTGCACTGATTTTAGTTCCCTTAGTTTTTGCATCTAGAAAATAGAAGTTTGCATGGCAAGTAATGAAGGGAACTAAAAGATTGTACTGTAGGTCTTATGCATTGACTTTTAAATTTATGAAGGCTTATTTTGTACAGTATCTTGACTGTGAATTCTGTGTGTGTGTGTGTGCGCGCACCACATATTCACAAAAGCAACAATTTCCTTTTAGAGGTCAGGGAACAAGGCTGTACTGCATGATTAGCAGAGTACATGTTTCTTATCAAAGGCTTTGCAGTTCAGTTAATGAAGCCTGCAGCGCAGTCAGCAAAACAGTTTGCTGGACTAGCAGTATTTTGTAAAACTCAACTACCCAATGGTATTGAGCTGAGTTATTGCAGTTAGTAGCAGGATCTATTAAGTCCGCCTCAAAATCTCTTAATTATATGGCTGACTCATCAAAATGCAGCTCGTCTCACATCTTTTTATTTTAAAATACTGAATGAGTGGAAGCTGATTTCAATATCAGGTGACTTCTATGCTGGTTTACGTCCATTGATTTCAGTTAAGTATACTCTGGAACAGTATGTTCCCATGGGGCCCTAAGATGTTGTGTGGTTAGCAGAAATTGTGTTCTGTCTATGGGGTTGATTAAAAATACAAAGTGAGACTATGAAGTAGTAGTGGCCAGTTTTTAAAAGGAGAACTACTGGGTCTGACCGTAAGTCATGTTGGATATATGTAGAATATATTGCAGTGGGCTGTGATGGAGGAAGATGTTAGGTCAACCCTGCCCAGCTATCCTTAATAGTGTTATTCTGTTTTTGTATTTTAGCAAGTTGTTAAGTGAGTTTCAATATAGTAATAAATCATAGGCAGCTGGTGTGTTCCAGTGGATTCAAACCAGAAAAATCCCCTCATAACCTACTTTTTCATTCATCCTTTGGCACAAACCCTAGTTCTTGTGCCATACTGTAACTCAGCATATAACAAAGCCTAAGTGTAGACAACTATAACTAATTCAATTCTTATTTAGCCCTGCTTCCCCTCCCTCTGTTGTTTCCACCATGTTTTTTATTGTAAGCTCCTCAGGGCAGGGAACTGTCCTCGTGTATGATGATGGCACCTTCACGTTCCTCATCATATCATTTGGCTTGAACTTCTTTACTCATCCATGAACCAAATGGGTAGCATCTGCCAGTTTTACGGTATTTAATAGCCATTCTAACATTGATACCATGGGCAGCAAAAAGAAAAAAAGAGGTACCAGTACTGTAACAAAAAAAAAAAAAAAAGCCATGTGTTTTAATTTTACTCAGAGAAGCCCCTTTGCGAATCATGATCATAAATAACTTAGGTCCATTTATTTCAATAGTTATACTCTGAGTGAAATTTAGTTGACTACAACCCATTGTATTTTTTTCTCCAAAAAAGAAATAAGACGAACATTAAAATAGCACACGCCACAAAAGTTAATGTTGCCTATTGGGCAAGTTAAAATGAACAGAGATATCTCAGCTGGTACAGCAGGGGACTCAGGGTTGTGCGATTGAGCCCAAGATTGGCAAAAGATTCCTGCGTTGCAGGGGATTGGACTCAATGATCCTCAGGATCCCTTCCACCTGTGCAATTCTACTATTTCAGCAATTGAGTGGATAGTTCAGTACAGAGGTGTCAACCCTGTGTCACTGAACTCCAACTGCCGTCAGCCCTAGCTAGCATGGCCAATGGTCAGGAGTGATGGGAGTTGTTGTCCTACAACATCTGGAGGGCCATAGGTTAGCCACCCCTGATTTAGTACATTGCCTGTGACAGCCGCATCTCAAGCCCAGCCCCAAACCTACCCCTAAATCCAGCCATGTAGGAAGGACAGATCCTGAAGCTGAGGCTCCAATACTTTGGCCACCTCATGAGAAGAGAAGACTCCCTGGAAAAGACCCTGGTGTTGGGAAAGATTGAGGGCACAAGGAGAAGGGACGACAGAGGACAAGATAGTTGGATAGTGTTCTCAAAGCTACCAGCATGAGTTTGACCAAACTGCGGGAGGAAGTGGAAGACAGAAGTGCCTGGCGTGCTCTGGTCCATGGGGTCAGGACTAAACGACTAAACAACAACAAGAGATCAGTTGCATTTGATGCACACAGAATCTATTTCAGCCTTCCTATCAGAGACTTCTGTAGTACTTTGATATGAGTAATGGCTAATTTCATAATGCCACTGTAAGAATGAATGAGAGTGTAATATACTGTACTTGCAAATTGTTTCCCTCATGTGAAATGAGGACCCTAAATTGCAGCAAAAGTAGATGTTACTCAGCCTCACTCACCTCACTGAGTGTTGTGGGGGAGGAAGGGAAAGGAGAATGTTAGCCGCTTTGAGACTCCTTCGGGTAGTGATAAAGCGGGATATCAAATCCAAACTCCTCCTCCTCCTCCTCCTCCTCCTCCTCTTCTCCTTCTTCTTCTTCTTCTTCTTCTTCTTCTTCTTCTTCTTCTTCTTCTTCTTCTTCTTCTTGAGATGTTGGTAAGGCTCTTCTTTGAATGGCCAAAGGATTTCCTCCTCTCAACATAGGAACTCTTGGCTTTCCAAACTGCCCTCACAACAGGTAGACCTTGCACAGGAATGAGTTCATCGCCAACTGAAATGCTGCCACAGCAACTTTTTGCTCTTAACACCTTCAAAGCCCTATACAGCCTAGGACCCTCGTACCTACGGGACCACCTCTCCTGGTATGCCCCACAGAGGAACTTACGGTCTTCAAATAAAAACACCTTGAAGGTCCCAGGCCACAGAGAGATTAGGCTGGCCTCAACTAGAGCCAGGGCTTTTTCGGCTGCGGCTCCAACCTGGTGGAACGCTCTGTCACAAGAGACAAGGGCCCTGCAGGACTTGACATCTTTCCGCAGGGCCTGCAAGACAGAGCTGTTCCACCTGGCCTTTGGTCAGGGCACAGCCTGACTCCCTCCTTTGGCAATCTTTACAAAACTTTAGTTTATGGTTGCCATCAATTTTGATTTTAATTACTTTTTATAATGTTTTTATAATGTTGTACTGTTTTAGTGTTGTTAGCCGCCCTGAGCCCGGCTTCGGCTGGGGAGGGCGGGATATAAATAAAATTTATTATTATTATTTATTATTAATGGACATATAAAGAAAATACTGCATCCACTTCAAGCTGTGCACATGCTGTAAGAAGGCAACGTAATTATTTGTGCTGGAATTGTATCCTAGTTATTTACTTTGCACTGCTAATGTGTTTCCTATCCTTTACAAATTTGTTCTGGGAGTTGAAATGATCAGCAGTTTATGGGCAAGATTGTGCTGCCTCTTAAACCACTGTGAATTGATTAGCTTTCAGTGAACCTATTCTGGATAGATACCAGACAACTGGCTAAAGCATTTGGCCCTGCACCAATGCTGTCCATGAAAAAGCTATGAGCAGGTAAAAGACAAACTGCAGTGTGCTCAGAACCAATGTAATATGCAACAGGCCTGACTTTTTGTTTGAAATGACACTTCTCCTCATATCCCTGTGAAGTCATTTGCAATGGATTAGATTTCATTCTTTCACTTGCAAGGAGGAAGCATATACTGTATTTATGACATTGGCTCAGACATACAGGATTCAGAGCAGCGATCTATTGCTACATGTCAAATGCAGAGGCCTCAGGAAGAGTTTTGAAGCTTGGAAGGTTTTTTCTTTCAAAGGAAGAGAGAGTTCTCAAATCCTTTGTTTTATATACTTTCCCCAACTCTGTGTTAGCAGAGTTTAGTATGTGCCACAACTTGATAGTGAGCATCTAATCCCAAAATAAACTATGAACTTTTAAGAGATTTTACCTTTCCTTTTAATTAAAGTGCAATTTTACAATACTGTTCCAGAGCGGCAGCTCTTTTGATGGTAGGTGAGGGGGAAGGACGCATCAGGAGACATCTTCCAGAATGGAGCGAATGTTTGGTTTTGCAATTTCCTGACTTAGAAAGAGAAATGTTTTAGAAGAATGAAATGAAATTAACAATTCCTTGGAAAATACTATTTCCCCAGCTGAGCAGCTGTGCTCTTAAAATTAAATTTTATTAATGTTTATAACAATGTTTATAAACAACAACAAAACCAACCAACCATGAATTAATTCACTGGTACAGGTAAAAGTTACAACATAAGGCCGTTACAACAGAATAAAGGGTCCCTTAAAGAAAGATTGAAGGGTGGTTCATTATACCAAGACTTTGAAACAGAAAAAAGGGGTTCAGGGTCACAAATATTTCCCCAAAAAATCATACCTAGGAAAGTTAAAGTTCCTTTCAAGCTGTTTATTCAAATAAATGATAAAAGTCCACCAAACAGTGTGAACGTCTTCCAGCTCTGCATCTCCCCAAAGAACTTTGAGATATGGAGTGAGTTTTTCAGAAGGGCTCTGTGAAGAGCTTTCTAAAACCAACCACCAGGGGTGATATTCCTTGATCAGCCACCAATCAGGCAGCAAGAACATTACAAGAGGTTTCAGAAAAATAGATGGATTATTCCCTTTAAACCAGCTAAAAGGCATGGGGCAGAACTGGGTTGAATCACAGCTCTGATGATGGTGCCAATTTCTGATATGTTCAGAAATCTGAATGTTCCTCCAAAAGGACTGGACCACAGGCCATGGCCAGAAGTGACTTTTATGCCCGATAAAAGAGCACATAAAACACAGAAAGCATCAAGTAAGGAAATGTTGGGGAAACAGAATCAAGTGCTATCTGAATGCAGCCAGAGATTCACTCAACATACATCAACAGGGGAAACACATAAAACCATTAAAAGATATCCTTCCAAGAATCCTCTTCATAAAAAAAACTTAAAAATGAGCATGTCAATGGAAAAGAAGCAATGGTGCCAATGGGAGCTTTTCTCAGGATGCAAATAGCAGCTGTGGGGGCCCTTTGATGTGGATTAGGACTGTGGTGGTGGGGAAACATTAAGTTCTTCCTGTCTTGGTCCCAAACCAGCTTTTTTATTTTATTTTTAAAAACCAAACAAACCCAAGCAATTATGAATTGAACATTTGCCATCATGTCTGTTTTGGCCCCTTCATAAAACAGATATGTGGAGGTTCTCTGAATAAAGTTGTCTGTCCTCCCAAATGTTTTGGGGGAGGATGTTGAAGCTGATGACTTCCCTAGTGACTGGACATTTCTTCTTACTAGAATGCTAAGAACATAAGAAGAGCCTGCTGGTTCAGGCGGCAGCGCTTCTATAACCCAGCATCCTGTTCTCACAGTAGCTAAACAGATCCTTGTGGGAAACTTGTGCAGGCAGAGCCTGAGCACAAGACCATTATCTCCTCCTGAAGCTTCTAGGAACTGGTATTCAGAAGCATCATTGCCTCCAACTGTGAAGGCAGGACATAGTCATCATCACCACCACCCATAGTTGCATTAGAGCCATATGCATTGTTCCAATGCAAGAAGAGAACATATGTATCTCAATGGGTAAAATGCACTTTTCCCTAAGATAAAACTGGCTATCTGGGAAGTGGAAGTCACATGTGATTCTCCTCTTGTTCCATCTTTTGAATATCTAAAGTATTCCAGAGACTTCCAGGACTCTTTCTTCTTCTGTGGTTCAGTTGTTGAGCCTTTCCATATCAACAGTTCTCACTGCTGGTTCTTAAATTGACAACAGTACTACATTTCACCCCAGTTCCATTAGTCCATAATGTCATCCCGTTAATGTGTTTAAAACCTCCAGATCTTCGTCTATATTGATGATACAGCATCTTAGCTTTGTATCATCAGCAGATTTCATAAAAACAATATATTTTGTTTGCAAAGGCCATTGATGTAAAGCATGGAGCCATAAGAAATGCCAGTACTTAATTTTCTCCAATATGAAAATTTCCATATCAGCCCTGATAACCTGTAGTAATGCAATGGACATGGTAAAGGAAGCAGATTGTTTTCCAGGTGAAATATTTTGGCACGGAGCCATTCATGACAATGAGAATGTGCCTCTTAATCTCAGGGTTGTTCGAGCCCCACGTTGGGCAAAAGATTCCTTCATTGCAAGGCGTTGGACTAGATGACCCTTGTGGTCCTTTCCAACTCTAATATTCCATGATTCAAAAACATCTTGTCTATTTCTCTTGTGCCCAGAAAAAGAAGAAAATCATCTGGGGAGCTGTCTGATCCTGACAGATTGCAATTTTAGATAGCTAGTTGTTGTTGTTGTTTTGAAAGCTATGTATCTATTTTTGTTATCCTTGATCATAAGAAGCAGCCATTATTGGACAATAATGAGCCAAAGTGTATTAACGACTCTACAAAAAGAGAGAGAGAGAGAATGTCAATATATGGCCAACTCTGCTTCTAAAATCAATGAGAGTTTATTCTGTTGTCCTTTGGCTCTTCCCTGCTTCGAGTTCTGTGATTCTTTTAAATCTTTGGTTTCCCTAAACCGTATTGAGAAGGCTCTGGCTGTTTCCCTCTGTGGCTGATGAGGATGATGAGCCTGGTAATGTTTGTGTGCCCCTGTCTAGGCTTTGGAGTTGTTTACAACCCCCTCCCCCACTTTAGAAAGGCCTTGAAAACAGCTGTCTCCTGGGCAATGAAATGCAGAGCATGACAGACTCAGAAAGACAAAGGAGCCTTTTACAGTTAAATGTGACAAAGGAAGTAAAAATGTTTTGTGGGAAAGCGGGATTGGAAGGAGATTTTGCATGCAGACAGGCACTGAAATTCACATCAATTTCAAAAACACATTTGCTAAATGCCCCCCCCCCCCATCCTCTGCACAAAGCTAAGGAGCAAAACTGCACAGCAAACACTGAAGCTTTGCAATGTCACTGGAACCTGAGTGGAATTGCTAACTGATTTTCTCTCTCTTTCTCTGCATTCACACTGTATCACAAGTCTGAAGCCAGACCTTGTTTTCCTGAGGACAAAAAAGAGATCCTTTTGTTGCTGTTTTCCCCTTGGTGTCATCTCTTGCAGTTGCCATGGTAGCCAGCAAGTATCCTTTCAGCGCAAGTTATTGGGTCTCCGGAAGGAAGTGCTCCAGTGCTGGGCCGGGTCTGCTGTTTTTATAGAACCTGTTACATAATGCATTCTATTAAAGTTTCCTCTTGCTGTTTTATTGTGCGAAGGGGAAATTAAATTTGATGGCTCCTAAAAAGTTTGATAGAGGATGCCAGGTGATTATTATATATTATATACACAGTTCTTTGTGTCAGTTGCACACAGCAACAATATTTCTGTATGGTGTTCAAGATGGACAAATATACATTAGAGTCATTGGCAATATTTACCTGCGTGCCTATCAGAAGAGGAAATTGAATTCTAAGCGGGGCAAGTTCAAACACTGTAAAAATGCACAGTGCTATATCCATCTGGAGAACCAGAGCAGCTTGCAACCTTAGCAATTTCAAAGAGAAGGTACATGTGTTCACAATGGTTTTCTGTTTTCCTGGGTCCAGGGAATTTTCTAACAGCACTCCATGGGAATATAAAGCACTTCTTACAGCCCAAGGACAAAAATAAATAAATGATCCTATAACCATGGTTTTCCTCAGCCCCACTGCAATTTCCATCTCTTTTGGTCTTTTCTAGGCAGTTGTACATCTTCTTGCACAGTGCCAGCCATGCACCAGAGAAAGACAGAAAAAAGGACGGGGAGCTGCTTTCAAGGTATGCTTATTTATTTGATTTATATCCCACCTTCCCTCCCAAGGATCTCAAGATCCCATACATGGCTTTCAAATAAGCATATCAGTCTTTTATCTTCCTGAATTATGGTGAATAAAATGGCATTTGCTTCTGCATAGTCAGGCAAGGAATAATCATCAGCTTGATTGATTAGTGTCATTGCTTATCGTAACACACACACACACGACTGGGAATAATCTAGCTAGTTTATAGAGGAAATGAGACTTTGCAGAAGGCAAGTAAGGGAGCTGGATAGCTCTTTTGCATTGTTTCCACTCAAGCTTCTAAATAAAAAGAATGTAGCTCCATTGCAACTAAGGGCCTGTTCACACAAAGATACGTCTGATAGCATATGGTACAGTGGTTATGTGCCTAAGCATCTAGCCAGGTCACAATTCCTTTCCCATGAGTTCCACATCATCACCAGCTTACACAAAGCGGATTGACTGGGAGTACCACAAATGAGTTGAATACTGCAGTGTGCATGAGACAGTGGTGGTGAATAGGTGGATTTATGAAGGAATAACCTCTTCTGTGTATGTTTAATATAGCCACTCAGTCTCCATTCTCAACATTTGGCAGTGCTGTAGCATGGGAGGGGGCCACAGGGGCGGTTGCCCCGGGCACAAAAATATTAGGGATGCAAAATTTCAGCACCCAGTGCTGCCTCAATACAGCTGTGCATTTCCGTCACTGAGCTCTGGAAGCCACCTCTTCAGACAATGGATCAACTTTTCTTTTCTTATCTCTGCAGCTGTGCTCTCCTAGGTGACATGGGTGCTGTTAGGCATTGAGTACTCATGCATACTCCGTCCATTTTCCTCCCTTTTCCTTTTGCATGGCCCCGGGCACTGGCAACCCACACTATGCCACTGAGCCTCTTGGGCTTGCTGATCAGAAAGTCAGCAATTCAAATCCCCGTGACGGGGTGAGCTCCCGTTGTTCGGTCCCAGCTCCTGCCAACCTAGCAGTTGAAAAGCATGCCAGTGCAAGTAGATAAATAGGTACTGCTGCAACGAGAAGGTAAATGGCATTTCCATGTGCTCTGGTTTCCGTCACGGTGCTCCATTGCACCAGAAGCAGTTTAGTCATGCTGGCCACATGACCCAGAAAGCTGTCTGTGGACAAATGTCGGCTCCATCTGCCTGAAAGCAAGATGTATGCCACAACCCCATAGTTGCCTTTGACTGGACTTAACCATCCAGGGATCCTTTACCTTTGACCTTACCTAAAAGCCTTGCCTTACCTAGAAGCTACCACTAAGTGATAGTGTCAGAATGTAATGTGTCAGGATGCAATCAGAATATGGCTGTTAGTGAGACTACAATCAACCTCATGATAGTGCTTGGTGGTAGTGTTGGGGTTGCCTGATATTTTGTGTGTGCTTTATTTGGTTTTTTTAGTGTCGTTATTCTGCCTGTTGTTTGGTGGGGGCTTGTGAGCATCACCACTTTTTTCTTTTGTGAAATGGGTGTTTTGTGGTGCTCATTACTGTTTCTTAGATTTCCCAATGCGCTTTCAGATTCAAAAAGTTTGGGGACCCCTGCTCTAACTTATCCAGGTCGTGGAACTGCAGAGAGAGGGGATCAATTTGTGTTCATTAAATAGACCTTTTATTGTGGCAGAGATTCCATCCAATTTTGTTGTAGTTGGCCGTCAGCCATGTACAATGAACAGTGCAAGTGGTTTCTTGTAGGAACCTGGGAGAATCTATATAGTCACAGAAGCTGTGCAACTGCATGGAGTTGTATGCAGAAGTAATTGAGATCATATTTAATTGTTAATATTGATGTAGTGCTTTACATATTTTTGGAAGAGAAAGATGTGAGCAAAATACAAAAGGAATGCAAGTAAAATCCAAATACGAACCGATCACCTTCTCATTTGAAAGCACTGATACCCTAAAATCCCATTTGCTTCTAAGGAGGAAAGGAAAGCATGAAACTACCAAACAGAGAGAGCTAGAATTATCCTTGACTTTGTCCTGTCAAATGTTAAGTCAAACAGGAATCAGGGAGGGTTTCTTTTCTTATTTTTGGCAAGCATTTCCCTTGCTTCCTATGGTGTGGAAATGGGCAATAAATAGCAGGGTATCTTATGGCATCATTCCAGGCCTCCCGGCTACCGGTGTTGGCAAGGAAATGGCTCTCCTTTTCTTCCTCCTTGTTTTTAGAGTGTTGCATTTTCCTGAGGTGGAGGGAAGGTCTGTCATTATCAGGGAGAGAGTCAAACCACAGCGGCTGGCTTCTGCTGAACTCCTGTTGCCCTGCCAAACGGGAGGAAGCCATAACCATATTATTCACACCACTCGTGGTTTTTCTCTGAAAGTGAGACTTCCTTTAAATTACAGCACATGCACTCACATGCACACATGTGCACAAAATGCAAAATTGTGGTCTTCCTCATAAAAGCAGTTTTTTTTTAAAAAAAGAGGCCAATGCTTTCAAAACATCTTCAAATCTTCCACAAGACTAGAAATGCTGTCTTGCAATTCAGTTTGGAACAGTAACAGTATTGCTCTTGAAATGCATACTGAAAGCAGAAGTCCCCAAGGACAAGAGGCAAAAAACTTTCCTCTGTTTATCATCCCATAAAAGTGATCCTCCTGCAGCTGTATTCTGGGCTTTGTTCAACAACAGGCTTCCTCTTGCTTCCACAGAGCTGAAAATCTCTGTAAAATTAGCTTGCTTTCCTTCTCAATATTTGGTGCAAACCCTTTGGAGTCGCATCAAACCCACACTTCTTTGGCATAGACTTCTTCCCCTTCCACCCCCCAGTATATCTTGGATCTCAAAAACTAGAATTATGTTCATATGTCAGGTGTGGGTATCTGGTATTTTTGAGGGTGGAACAAAAAGCCATAGATTGTACATGTGGCTGAGGCCTTGATGTGAACATTTAGCAGAAACTGGTATGTGATATGATTTGAGCTCTGTGAAAACTCTACAAGTCTTGTGGTAGTTTTCTGTTTCCCTATGCTTATTTCCTCAGGCAAATGAATGGTCCAGAGCACATTTTTGTATTATGTTAAAATCCTAACGCAATACACCCAGGGATTCTGCCTTCCTCCTCACCAGCAAGCTGCAGGAATATCAAATGCGAGCAGGAGCTGTCTTTGCCATTCATGGTATTGTAGTGGAAGTCTCTGCCATTGTGCACCCTTGTGCAAATTAATTGAAACAAACAATGTAGTTTATTGTACAAAACTCACATATACATGTACAAAACTCACATATACGTACATTAGTAACAGATATGACCTCTGCTATTTTTAAGCAGCATTTGAACACAGTTTGACGTAGAGTCTACTAGTTTCTAACAGTCACTGTTGATTTTGGATCTCTGTACAACACATGAATCAGTGTCTGAATGAGCTTCTCCATAGTCGTACAGTCTATAGCACAGAGGTGACTTTTGCATATACAGTGGTACCTCAGGTTAAGTACTTAATTTGTTCTGGAGGTCCATACTTAACCTGAAACTGTTCTTAACCTGAAGCACCACTTTAGCTAATGGAGCCTCCTGCTGCCGCTGCACGATTTCTGTTCTCATCCTGAAGCAAAGTTCTTAACCTGAAGCACTATTTCTGGGTTAGCAGAGTCTGTAACCTGAAGTGCATGTAACCTGAAGCATATGTAACCTGAGGTACCACTGTAGCCCACAAATTCTCAATGGGATTTACATCCGGGGAATTCCTTGGCCAATCAAGTACCTGTCGTTGCTGCTTTGCCATGAATTTCTTCACCACTTTTGATGTGTGACAGGCAGCTAGGTCCTGCTGCAATATCACGGTACTGTCAGGATACCTCTTTTCCAGCTCTGGAATAATTCTCTTTCATAGAACCTCAATATATTGTGGCGAGCGCATCATTCCTTCTATTGGCTGCAGGCTTCCGACACCATAATGATCAACTGACTTTTTGTGTTTGTTTTGAGTACAGGATTACAAGTAAGATAGAAAACATGCTTTGTTTCAATTAATTTGCACAAGGGTGTACCTCTTGCTTTTCCATCGTCACTAACCACACATCTCCACACACTTGTGATAATCTCACTTCTGTGGACCCACTAGTTAGAAGTGGATTTTCCTAGCTTGGGTGCAAACTCCACCATGTACTTTCTGGCTTATGTTCTGGGTGGAGCTGATAGATTGACACCCTTTCACCCAATCACAGAGTTGGAAGGGAGCCCAAGCCCTGAAAGAGAAATTAGAATCAGCCCTGAAAAAAGGAAGGATTCAAAACAGAAGAAGAAAGCACCAAACCTTACCTTTAAAATGCTTAGTCCATCACGACAGATAGCTCAGTTGGTACAGCATGAGACTCTCAGGGTTGTGAGTTTGAGTCTCACATTGGGCAAAAAGATTCTTGCATTGTGGGGGGTTGGACTAGATAATCCTTGAAGTCCCTTCTGACTCCATGACCATCTGATTCTAAGGCCAAAGCTTACCCAGAAAATTGGGTTTTTATTGATAAAGCAAAAAGAAAAAGGCAAATTGCAGAATGAGTTGCTGAATTTACCTCAGAGGAAAGGGAAGGGAGCTATGATACCACAATCAGCTTCAGTATTTTGGGGAGTAGGATGGGGGAGCATGAGAAGCTGACAAGGGAGAGAATCAGAATGTGTACACACTAACTTGCTTGCAGTGAAAAAAATGCTATTTTCCTCAGTCCAGGGTTCTCTTTTCTCATTCTCCACAAGAGAGGAGGAAGAGAGTATTCTGGGCAGAGCAGAGACCAGCCGGAACCCTCTTAACAATTTGAAGGAAGTGGAATTGCACACCTCTAGAGAGAGAAAAATAAAATCCTGGGTGCTGCTTAAAGGGGGATTTCTAGGTGAACAAAAGGGGAAGGCAATTATTTGTGATTTTATAAATAGAAAGACACCTGACTCTGGATTTTCAGTGTTAATTGGAAGGTCTTGAAAAAACTGCAGGCTGCCACTAAGTGAAAGGGGTTGTCCTGATACACTGGGATACAGTGGCGTAGCGTGGGTTATCAGCACCCGGGGCAAGGCAAGTAATTTGCGCCCCCTAACCCATGGATTTGCGCCCCCTAACCCGTGGATTTCCCTAACCCCCAGATGTTGCGCCCGGTGCGGCCGGCCCCCCCTGCACCCCCCACGCTACGCCACTGCTGGGATACAGAGGACTTAATTCTCCCCCACATCCAACAGCACCTTAGCTGAAGGCCAGGATACTTACCTTTCACTATCAATAGAGGGTGGTGACTGGTCCTGCAAACAGACCTTGTTCTGGCTTGCCAACTCCTGACAGTTAGTTGTTACAGACAAGATGTATACCTGAGAGACAAGTTGAAGGTATGCAAGCGAAACCAAGGGGAACTGGAGCTCTCAGGTGACCCAGGATTGCTTGCTACTTTGTCATTGGACAACTTATGGACAGTCCAGCTGCTCACCATATGAACGGATAAAAACATTGAGGATGCCAAGAGGCTTATTGTGGCCATGATGTCATTATGCATATATAGTATCATTATTTCAATTATTTCAGTTAATTATTGTGGAATTGGAAAACAGATTACGTAGCTGCTCCAGACCCTTACTATCCTAAACCACAATATCTGTTTTCAGTTCAGACATGATAAAGTATCAACACTGCCCATTATATTTGTTCAAAACAATCCACTATTAACGTTCCCATGTTTGAAAACATACTTACTGGGGCTTTATTCTTCCTCTCAAATCCTTCCTCTCCCTTGTTAAGCACATATTTCTAAAACTGAAGGTTGACTGAGGTCTGTTTGTGCAAAATTCTGCCTTAATAAAAAGAATGAAAAACATCATCATAAACTTTTGATGTACTAGCCAAAGACCATCAAAGAACATCAACCTCTACATGAACTACATGTATATCTTGATGGGTTTTAGTATGTTTTACTGTTAATTTTAATTGGTTTTTTTTTAGTTTTAAATTGTTAACTGTTTCTTATTGACAATTTTCATATTTATTGTAAACTGCTTATAAGTTTTACTGCTATCAAATAGTACAAGAATTTTGAATTTTGGTAAATGAAGTAAACAAATATACAAAGCAAGTTTAAAAGGATTTATTCACACAGCTCCTGAAAATGAACAGCCCAGAAGAATGATGACTAAGTGGTGGCAACCCTAATGTCACATGATATTCAGGATAAAAGGGAACAGAGTAGAGACATACACCAGATCATAAAAGAATGCAGTTTTGCTTTGACGTGGTGACAAAGAGAGACATGAAATGCCCCCTATCTTTAAATTTAAATATGGTAAGGAAGTGAACCCTATTAAAAAAGATTAGTCAAACATCAAGGCTTCCTCCCTCCCTCCAACTCTGTTGCCCTGATCCCACAAGAGAGATTGATGAACGAAAGTAGCTTTCTGTGTACTTTGTCTACACAGATGTACAGATCTCTATCTTCATTGCAATACTCATCTACTGAATTGACTGGATGAATATTTGGATGACAATGTTAACCATGTCTAGAATTATCCACATGGCTGATGAGGTTGAAGCTATTTCTCCATTTGACTCCTGCCTGTAGTCTAGACTCTCACTTGAGGTCAGTGGTTGCACTATGTAATTCAAAAACACCCTTTGACTTGGGACTTAATGGTCCTATGGGATACCCCCGTCTTTAGATTGTACCTCGATGTGTTAAGTCTGCTTTGCTGCGTTGGGGGCCTTCCTGCTCATTGTATTGGACATCCTGGCCTGATGGTACCACCATTTGTGACACTAACTTGCAGACTTGCCAGGAGAGCCAGTGTGGTGTAGTGGTTAAGAGTGATAGTCTCGTAATCTGGGGAACCGGGTTCGCGTCTCCTCTCCTCCACATGCAGCTGCTGGGTGACCTTGGGCCAGTCACACTTCTCTGAAGTCTCTCAGCCCCACTCACTTCACAGAGTGTTTGTTGTGGGGGAGGAAGGGAAAGGAGATTGTTAGCCGCTTTGAGACTCCTTAAAGGGAGTGAAAGGCGGGATATCAAATCCAAACTACTCCTTCTTCTTCTTCTTCTTCTTCTTCTTCTTCTTCTTCTTCTTCTTCAGGAGCCATTGCTTCTAGACAGTATATGTCTTTGTTTTTCTGTTAAACCAAATATGTTAAACCTTTGCAATGTTGCCTCTGCTACAATTATCTCTTCACCAACCTGGTGGAAAGCTTCTGTAGCTTTAGTTCTGAATTTAATAGGCCTACAAATTGTTCAGAAAGTCACTAACAGACTCTTCAAGTGTCCCTATTTCCCAGGGATGTCCCTGATTTAGAGAAGCCATCCTGGTTTCTGATTTGATCCCAGAATGTCCCACTTTTCCTTAGGACGTCCCTGTTTTCATTAGAGAAATTTTGGAGGATATGGAGTGATCCGACTTCCAAGCCATCTGAAGGCAATCCTGTATAGGGAAGGTTTTCTTAAATGTTTAATTATGTTTTTATATACAGTGGTACCTCAGATTACATATGCTTCAGGTTACAGACTCCGCTAACTCAGAAATACAGACTCTGCTAACCCAGAAATATTACCTTGGGTTAAGAACTTTGCTTTAGGATGGGAACAGAAATTGCATGGTGGCGGCGCCGCGGCAGCGGGAGGCCCCATTAGCTAAAGTGGTGCTTCAGGTTAAGAACAGTTTCAGGTTAAGAACGGACCTCCGGAATGAATTAAGTTCTTAACACGAGGTACCACTGTATGCTGGAAGATGCCCAGAGTGGCTGGGGCAACCCAGTAAGATGGGTGGGATATTATGTAAAATTATCATTATGGTATGGGACGTCCCTATTTTCATCAGAGAAATGTTGGAAGGTATGCATTAATGAGTGCTGACTTGCACCCTCAGTTCTTTCTACCTAAAGCAAAGTACACTCTCTGCTTTTAAGGCTGAGGGTATAAAAGTGCCTTCAGCTTGCTAGGATGGTTTGTTTTAATTAGTGTCTTTCATTAAACTAATACTTTTTGTTCTTCAAATCCCTCTAATTTCATGTACACATCTTCTCTCATAACAGAGTTTGCTGCTGTAAGATTATATCGGTGAATTAAAACTGCTATCTCTTGGCACTTACCAACAATGAGCCCCATTATATTCTAGGTATACATTTCACATAAAGTGCCCTGCTCTTTAGACTGTGTTAAGGACAAGGTTTAATAGTCTCAGGTACTTAATTATCATCCTAATCCCTTGTATAATAGCCTTTCTGAGTGTGTAAATTGCTTGTTATAACAAAGTATGCACTGTACATACTGAAATATTTCTATCAAAGGCCTATTTATGACAGTAGGTTGCTTGATTTATAATCAGATTGTCTCAAATGCCTTGAAAGGTGGAAAATCCTTATTTAATTTTTGAGAGGCTCATAATGGACTAAGGTATGGCATTTCCTGAGCTGTAAAGCACATTTAATGCAAGTCCACTGGGTGTACATAATCAGTCCTATTATACAAGAGACCTTCGCTGAATGTATGTTATCTAGATCATGGGTGCTGAAGCAGATGCACTCTTGCTAAATCATGTTTCTCAACAGACATGGCTGTGTGTAAATATTAGGTAGCCTTGGATACCATTATATCTGATCTTTCTGAAATCTATGACAACCTGCTGGTAGTAATTACCTGGCCTTTTTCAAGAGGACATAGGGAAGAAAATACAATGGAAGTATGATCACACAGAAATCCAGGGCCATCTTTAAATGCAAATTGTGACCCTCAGTCACCTAGACCTGCTCACTATGTGGTATCTGTGAAATGGTGCAATAGTGCTTGTGAAAATTTATGTCAGCACCCATGAAAAGTTTGCCCTCCTACCAAGTGCTATTTTGCTAGAAAAAGAGGTGCCAGAACTCACCATGAATGACTCCCTTGTTTTCTTAAAATAGAAGTTGTGCACACCTGAGAGGTGTTGGAACTGAGTTCCAATGAGTTCCACTGGGAAAAAAATCCCTGCCTTTGAAAGTAGGAAGGGAATTTCTCCTTCCCATATGTGTAATAATAATAATAATAATAATAATAATAATAATAATAATAAGCAACTTAGGTTCATAATATGCAGCTAATATGATAACACAGCAGTCCCTGCCCGGCCCATTAGGAAGTCTCTTGGGGCCTAATCCTGAATTAAGCCTAAAATGCTTTCAGATTTTAAGTTTATTTAAGCATACTTATGTACAGGTGTTTCTCATGATGGATTGGCTATGGCTTTGGGTTGATCTATTTCTGCTTGAGGCAATACACAAGCTGGTGGAACCAGATGGCAACCAAATGTGATAGCTGGCTGGTGCAATCATATTGTTGCCATCTGTCCGGAAGGACCCAGTTTCAACATACTTTAGCCCCTGTAGCAGGATCACATCAACGGAAAATCTTGAGCTACAGTCAAGAGCTACTTGAACCTCCACCCCCCACAACAAAATTGGCACGGGGTCTTCCTGCTTAATTCCTGTTTTGCAGAATCCCTGTGTTACAAGGCACAAATGACCTCATGTCCCCTCCTCCCACTTCCTGCAATTGAAGTGACAGCAGCGGAAGGTGGAGACATGTCTTATGTATCATGGTACATGGCGAAGGATTTGCACTGTGATTGTTTGAAGTCCTGCCATCTGCCTTTAATTTTGCAAGGCCTGCCAATCTCATTAGATTTCATGCTCTGAATGTTTGCACTTGCACAAAAGCTGTCCAAACAAAGCTAAATCTTTGTCACCAGTATCTGTTCGTGGCATTGACTGAGAACATATGAAACAGATCGGTGCTAGGCTTGAGTGAAGTACAAGAATCAACCACTGCAAAATAATAACAATAACATTTTGGCTAAACTAGGGATAATGATGCATGTTAGGGTGTTAGACAAAAACCAGAGTTTGCATGTATTTGCATGTTAACATGTATTTGTTTGGGTTAGTGCTTAAAAGTATAAGACAAGGACTAGGTTCACAAAACATCAACTTAAGCTATAGAACTTATTGAGTGCCCACAGGCCAGTTACTATTTATTAGGCTAACCTATCTCGCAGTGTTCTTGCAAGGATAAAATGGTGTTTACATGAGAGAGAGAACCATGTACACCACCTTGAATTATTTGGGAAAAGAGAAGAGTGCCACAAATAAATATTTTAATTTTGTGTATGGCTTTCCTCTTAGTAATTTTAGAGGGGCCTAATTCAGGAATTTCATAGGAGTCTTTCAGAAAAGTAGAAGAGTTGTTACAAGGGTGTGAGGATTCTGTGAGGGGAATAAGGGTCTTCGCATGCTTAAGAAACTGCTCCCAGGATTCTTTGGGGGAAGCCATGACTATTTAAAGTGGTATCATAGTGCTTTGAATCTGTCTGGTGTGAAAGTAGTCTATGTTTAGAATGCAAAATACACTGTGAAACCTAATGTGAAACAAAACTTCCAGGATGCACTTGGCTGTTCTGTGCACCCCAATGCTGTTGTTTCCCTACCTGTCCATATATTTTAAACACATTTTTATTTCTGCTTCAGTAATATGGATTCACTCCTAGCTCTTCAGGTTTCTTCACCTTCTCGCCATGCTGTTGTTTGCATTCCCTTCAACTTGCAGTGACTCACTTTGAACCGTCTAGTTCACTCAGAAAGATAATTGCCTATTTCCACTTTAGTGCTCCAGTCCTCCTCCCCCTTTCTCTTGATTTAAAATGACCTGTCAGTTACTGTTTATCTGATGTTCCAAACATCCTGGTCCACTTTCTTTCCTCTGTGCTTCATTCGATTTTCTTTCTGGGTTCTGCAAGATGTTTCAGTTGTCATTCCCCCCCCCCCCCCCGTTTCTCCTGTCATGAGCATTTTGATGTCAGCTCCAGCAAGCTGTCTGCTTGGTTTCGTTTATAGGTGTTTTGGTGCTGAATTAGTACTTTCTAGATAGTCCAGTGTAGTATGCCATCATTAAGTGACAACATATGAGGTGCCAGCCCTTTGGCAGACTGTAAATGACCGGCTGGAAGATTTAGATGAATGAGGTGAAGTCAAGGAAAACTTAACATTTTAGTTACTCATTAAGTGATAGGTGAAGAAATGCAAGTACTATTTTTAAAGCCTGGGTAGCGTAAACCAAAATGCTGGGTCGTTTTCTTTTGTGTGTGCTTCAACTAGTGTTTTAGATATTTGATGCAACATCTAACAAGTAAAACATAAAATGAGAGCCAGTGTTGTGGTGTAATGGTTAGACCAGGACCTGGGAGGTCATCTTTCAGCCATGAAGTTTTCACTTCAGTCAATTGCTATCTCTCAGTATAGCCTACCTTTCATGGTTGTTGTGAGGAAGAAATGGGTAGAAGAAACAAGTTTATGCCACCTTGAGATCCTGTGGCACAAGGGAAATTGGGTATTCTAATTTCCATCTGTACACATATATCTTAAACGGATTTCCATCCATCAAGATATATGTGTAATTTGCTGATACACAGTAAAGTTCTATATACCCATGGACATGAGCATAATAAGGTTGTATCAACTGGGCATTTTGACCCTGTGAGCGAGGGCTGAGACTTGCAGCCAGTAAAAGGTGTGGTGGGATTTCTTGAGCTATTGGTGGTGAAAGACTTGGGAGCATCATCACAATCATAAACCTACAGCACAGTCAAAATTATACACCTTTCAGCAGTCTACATCAGTGTGGTGCCCACCAGAAGTTTTGGAGTACAATTCCCATCAACTTGCATGGAAAGATGCAAGGGAAGACATATGGATATACATGGTAGATCCAAAAATATGTGGAAGGGAATATATAGCACACACCCAGAGGGGTAGCAAAAAAGGTCCCTAAATACCATTTCTGAACCCATTACATTTTACCTGTTGGATGCCATATCAACAGTTTATTTCATGTTTAGTGAAAATTACTCTTTTAAAAAAAACCACATAAACTTTTTATCCCACCCTTCCTCCCATTGAGTTCAGTTTTCCCTACGTTAAAGATAACTAGGTGGACCGAAAGAGACAAAATTAAATAATAACATCTAGATAGAACATAGAAATATATACAGTGGTACCTCGGTGTATGAACAGTCCTGTTTACGAACTATTCGGTTTACGAACTCCACAAAACAGGAAGTAGTGTTCTGGTTTGCGAACTTTACCTCTGTTTATGAATGGAAGCTGAACGGTGGAATGGCACCAGTGGCGGGAGGCCTCATTAGGGAAAGCATGCCTCGGTTTAGGTTTAAAAATGGACTTCTGGAAAGGATTAAGTTAGTAAAACGAGGTACCACTGTATGTATATTTGTGCATGGCCATATATTTGTGTCTCTTTCTTTGTGTCCAGCTATGCTTAAAATAATATGAGGAATGCTGACATATAACTGGGATAAAACCAACTTAGCCTGGAATAAAAGGCAGAGCAACATTCCAAAGTCCAGAGAACAGTGGAAAGCAGCAGAAAATTGTACAAATGTGTTGTGGTTGCCTGCATACCTACATATTGCATACCTGCAATGCACAAGCTTTCAAAGCTACGGCATAAGGATCCATGTCAAGGTTACACAAATGGTTCTACTTACATTCCCCCATTAGGATGTTTGCAATTGTCTTTCATTTGGCAGGCCTGTGTGCACCTGGTTTAATAATAAGACAGTGCTAGGCAAAAGTCTATATAACAGTGTGCACTTAGGGCTGAGATATAGTAAGTGGCTTGCTTCAAAATCAAGCTGTCTTCTGGCAGGAAAAGATTAGGGAGGGTGGAAAGAACAAAAGTTTTAGGGAACACAAGAAAGGCAAGCCTCTGCCTGCTAATTTTCTCCTACAGCATATTTGAAGGTGGTTTAATAGTTTAACCCCCAAATGATAGATGGTCTTTAATGCTGCCCTGAGTTAGTATTTATAGCCTTGTCCTTTCAACAGCACCACCCGGAATTTAATAAATGATTTGCACAGATTTCTCAGGTTTCTTTAGTTTCCCATTGAAACCAAGCCAGGTTGCCCAAGCCACAACATTTAGATATGGATCCAAAGATCCCTATAAGACTATGACTTTATAAAAAAATAAATCTGAGGTTTTGGTCTGAACTTTTTTTTTAACTCTGCACACACAGTTTAGAAGCAGATGTAAATGTCCCCAAGTTCATTTATAATCCTTGTTTTTTAGCTCAACATATTTCTAAACTAAACAGAAGGGGCGGGCGGGAAATGCCCAGGTCATCTGTCAGTTTCCACTAGGCCTTTGCGAGAATCTATCATTCTGTCACTTGGCATTAATATTGTATCATCATGTCTCACCAATAAAATGTAAAGGAATATCAGCTGACAACAAAGCTTAACGAGTAATTAGAAAAGAGGCGAAAATTCATTTCGGCTTGAAAACAAGAACGCAGCAGCAGCTGCATGAATGCCACAGGGTAGGGAGTTTCAACAAGATGGAGCCAAGCGAGGGGACTGGATGGCTTGAGGGGGCTGATAATGTGATACAGATCCCCTTTGCCTGCAGGCCACAGATTGAAATGCATCTCATATTTGTAATGGCTGGAAGCCACGATCATCTGGATTTAACAACCTTTGTGGTCTCAGTCCAATTCTTAGTGTACAAGTCTATACTTCATTTAAAAAAAGCTGTCACAAGCAACTGACAGCAAGATATGGATAGGGAATAAAACCGAGCTTTCGTTTTCAAGCAGGCAAACCAAAGTGTTCGGCCAAACCATGACCCTTGTTCTGATACCAAAGCAGATTGCCATCTCACTTGAAATCCAGGTTTACAGGCTCAGTTTAGAAGTGACGTTCAAAATAGGCAAAACCAGCGCTTTTCTTCTAGAGTATCCCCATGAAAAAAAAAAGCACTGGGCAAAAAGTAAAGACGTGTAAAGCAGTCCATGCAGCCACCATCTCATTTAGATGCAGTATATGCAATGCATTGCTTGGCTAATATACAGTGTTAACCAGGAATGAGAGCACACGGGTGACGGATAGCTCTGCTCGCTAACATTAGCAGTAAGCACACCTTAAGCAAGAGAGTGGTCATGTGAACTTCTCAAAAGAATAGACACTTTGCTGTGACCAGTGTCACATTTAAACCTAGCTTGTCCCACCTTTCCTTTTTCCCTTTCCCCCCTTTTTTAAAAAAAGTCTAGAGGCCAGCTTTTCACCAAGCTTCATCGTGGGTGAATGTATTAAAATCCACTGATTTCTTCAGGCCATGGTAAAACCATATGAGTTTAATATATATAAATGGATTGTTGGCAAAGCTCACAGCCTGTCAGCCATGGTTGCTGAGTGCGTTCTTTTCTTTTTCATGTGGTTCGTGCAAGAGTGTCCGTGGTTCGATGGCAGTGCTTAATGGATGGACCCAAAGTGTGGAAGAGTGGCTAACAATTTCTCTCCAGACAGTTATGTACACTCACAAGTGTACATATTTGGTTGTCTTCTAAACATCTGCTGCAAAATCGACATTTACATCGACAGCCAGATGTTGAGCTTTGTAATCACAAGCAGTAAGATGAGGCTACACGGTCTGTATCCAACGCACTTTGATAATTGAGCATGACTTATATGTTCATCAATTACTCATCTATTCAAGGTCTCCCCCCCTTCTTTATTTTGTTGCTCTGGGCTTGTTTTCCACATTCCTGAGCTCTGTCTCTCTGGGAACCATCATCCCTCCACCTGCTGGAGCTATGCAACTACAGTATATGGTGTAGTACTTAAGATCGGGTTTTAGAAAGAAAGTAATTCCAAAGCTGCTTGACTCCTTACTGCCAATCCCAAATGTTTTTTCCATCCTGAAATATTATTTTTCAGTTTTCACGGCAAGGAAATTGAATATGATTAGCTTTGCAGTACAGATTAGCTGAAAAATTCCAATGTTGCAGTGCGGATGGAATTGGATAGTAGCATTAGGGGGCAACTCATGAAAATAAATTTACTCCTATGTGTTTTTTATATTTTAAGAAAAACCTATGGGAGGTGATCAATGATTGGCTTTTAATTGTAGGTTTAAACTAGAACATGAATTTTTTTTTACCCACTGTATATGATCCTCCTTCAGCTAACACAGAAAATAATTAAAACACCATTATTTCTGTCCAGTGCCTAAAGTCAGAAAGATTTATTCATTTCCCCCTAAATTACATGTCTATTATGTTCTCATTTATTTATTTTAACCTCCACAGAATTTATTTATTTTTGACCTCTACATGCCACCGAATTACAAAAGTTTTCTGAGTGGCCTAACCACTTAGAAAACTAAATAAATCAGTTTAGTTTAGTTCAAAAATTAAAACCATGAAAACAACACAGCATAAAAGCAGTACAGAAGGATAAAAACATCACAAAATACCACAAACAAAAACCTTAAGTCTAAAAACCAAAATATATGGATTGAAAGTTTCTAAGTATAGTTATCTGGAAAAAAGGGAAACTGCAACTTTGAAACTGTTGAGCTTTACTGATATTGTGTTACCACTTACTATTATGAAACTTTCTTTTATTTGAAAATGGAAAGGTTCTGTGGAAAAATATAACAATACAGGTTTTTCTGCTCCACATTGTTCATGATGGAGCCTGCCTGGTACCAGGGATAATAATAATAATACTAATACTACTACTACTAATAATAATTAATTTATTTATATCCCGCCATCTGGCTGGGCCTCCCCAGCCACTCTGGGCGGCTTCCATAAAAACCAAAAATACAGTAAAATATCACACGTTAAAAACTTCCCTGAACAGGGCTGCCTTAAGATGTCTTCTGAATGTCAAGTAGTTGTTTATCGCTTTGACATCTGCTGGAAGGGCGTTCCACAGGGCGGGCGCCACTACCGAGAAGGCCCTCTGCCTGGTTCCCTGTAGCTTTGCTTCTCGCAATGAGGGATCCGCCAGAAGGCCCTCGGCGCTGGACCTCAGCGTCCGGGCAGAATGATGGGGTTGGAGATGCTCCTTCAGGTATACTGGACCGATTAGGGTGCTCGGGTATTTCCTGGGGGCTCTGGGGCTCAGAAGGGCCCATAACTGGGCAGCCTAATTCTGCCAACCCAGACTGCTGCCACCAGTCACTCCCTTCATCTCTATCCCAGACATGATGGGTGATAGAGACTTGGGTTTGGTTTCAAGTGGTTTGAGGTTTGGTTTCAAGTCCTAGAGATGAACCACTGTTTGTAAGCAATTATCTCATCTAATTCACCCTGTTCCAAGTTCATGGCGGTGTTTATCTTGCCAAACGCAAGGTGGTTCTCTTAATGAGATTCAAAAGCAATACAAACACACGTGAGTGAGAAGATTAAAGATTTTATTCTATACGGCAAGCATTATATACATTACCAAGCAAGCACTTCGATCTGTCAGTAGGAAGCCCTCAAGAAGTGGCAAAGTGACTCCTAGGTAGTCTCAGGTTGTATGAGCTTCTGGTCATAAGTTCGTACATGAGCTTCTGAGCTATGCCCCTAAACCACCTGATTTATAGATTATTGATAGCTAGCCTGTATGGCTTGCCCATCTGCCTATGTGCAGGTTCTTCATTAGTCACCCTCTTCCCAATGCTTCTGCATCAAAGAAGGAAGATAGCCAGCACTATTACTTCCTTCCACCATATTATACATTAAAGGCTGCTCTCAGCCATCAAGGAACTTTAACAAGAGATAGAGAAGGGAAGTAAACAGAAGCAGGAAGAGATGACCATGTCAGATCACTTATCTCCTCAAAGTACAAATATCTTCCGGAAATATTGCCCCTACAGTGTTGAAACATTGGCCTGAAATGGGTTCTGATGACCTATGGATCCATTCACACCGGTCATACCTTCATAATGCAGGGCCCACAAAGAGTTACGTGGCACTTTAAAAGCTACCAGATTAATTGTGACACCAGCATTCATAGTCTGAAGCCCTCTTAGCCCTCTTAAAAGCATTTAAAAAAAAAATGTTTTCTCATATCATACAAATAGGGACATCAATGGGCCTAGCGGGATATAGGGCCTCGTTTGCACGAAGAAGGTTCAACTATAACTGCAAGAGAGCAACTGGTCTTTTGCAAAAGCCAGGATGATGCGGAAGTGTTATTATGTTGTGACAGTGGTGGGGAGTGATATGAAGAAATAATTCCTGGCAAAAATGAATTGCATCAATAATCCAGAGCAGTTTGACCTTAAAACTCGCATTTTTTTAAGGAGTGGAGATGGGTGCCTCGTTCCTCACAAGCGGTGCTAAAAGTGTTTTATTTGCTTAGTATTTTCAAGAAGAGTTATGTGTGCTTACAGTTCCCTTGCTAATGGAAGAAGCTTCAGTTCCTGTATGCCGTTTTTACACAGTTGTGCTAGATTTATTGTCGAGTTCAGCTTGCAATTGGCACGCAGAGCATATCTGGTTGTACTCAGATCCAGATGGAAACTTCTTGCCCAGCCTCCAATGGTTTGTTCACCTCTCCCCCTCCCCCCTTGCTTCCTCTCCCTTTATTGTTTTCTAAGACATGAACAATATGTCTGAAAGAGGCTTGAAAACACAGATTCCTTCCACCAGCTGACTTCTGGCTTCAAACTAGGGGAGATTCTTGAGGCTCTGCAAAAACCTACAGCCACTGAACATTTGCACTCTTCTCCCGGAGAAAGAGACAAACCCTTCTAATGGTATAAAGCATCCATCCACACACAATCTAATTTATTGTCTTGTTATGGAATAAATGGTTCCCTCATGGAAAGAAACAGAAAGGCATATATTTGAGCTCCAGGAATGGCCTTCCTTGCAGTTTCTACCTCTGTAGCATAGATCTCCTCATTCCTGCATCAATGACTTACATGGCAAATAACTTTATAGCTAGAACTGCTTTAAATGTGACAAGGGAATTAGAGTTGCTGTGAACATAACATAAGGCCATGGCTGGTTCAGACTGGCAGCCCGTCTAGCCCAGAATCCTGTTTTCATAGTTACCAAACAGAGGATTATGGGAATACTGCATGCAGGTCATGAGTGCAACAGTGTCCTCCCATTAGTGTACCCCATCAACTAGTATTTTTAGAGAGGCATCAATAGCTTTATCTTAGTTTTTAAAAAATAAATAATCTACTTTAAAGCTGGCCATATTGGTGACCATCACTACATCTGGTAGTAGTGGGTTCCATTGTTAATATAATAACATAAGAAGAGCCTGATGGATCAGGCCAAAGACCAAATCTCTTGGCTTTGATGGTACATTTCCTGATCTGTGATATACACTTTAGCCAAGCATCCATAATTGTGGCTTTGAATAATCCCCACTATGTCCCAACATGCAAGAGGGAAGAATAACAGGAATGGGGGGGGGGGGAAGAAATGGATTTCAGTCATATTACTGGTTCTATATTTTTTGTTGGTGCCAGGAGAGGTTATTTCTCTGAGGTCTGTCACCTCGGCACTTCTGATTCTGATTCTGATTCTCACCCTCTTGCAGGGATTTGAACTGCTGACCTTCTGATCGGCAAGCCCAAGAGGCTCTGTGGTTTAGACCACAGCACCAACTGCGTTCTGTGAGGTAGAACCCATTATTGCAGGGTGGTTTCAGGTTCTGCAGAAATGACTTTTTTTGAGGTAAACATAGCACTTGTGTACTTTTTAATGAAAACTGAGTCTTTGTGTATTTTGCGGTTTATATTTTGATTTTATTCTGTGAACCACCCTGAGACTTCTGCGTATAGGGCAGTATATAAATTCTATTATTATTATTATTATTATTATTATTATTATTATTATTATTATTATTATTAATAAATAGAACATGTTTGAATGTTCTGTCTATATCCACCTGCATAAGTAGCTGAGGCTTCAAATGGCCATGATAACATAAGATTGTTTTGATCCCCCTATAGAAATATGGTCCTGTGAATCCACTTGTCCTTGTATGTCTGATGCCATATGCTTGAAACCTGTTTTTGGAGTGTATGTGTGTGTATGTGTGTAGATATATATCAAACACACACACACACACACACACACACAGGCATTGTGCTGCATTTTTATGTGACACGATGATGCAAACTCTACAGTTTGGCTTGTTGGAACATGATATCTGTGTCAACACTGTATTCTTGGTTGCCATAACACCAGGAAAAATAATACGGAATGCCAAATATTAATATAGCTGTAGCTTTGGGGAATGGGAGCCTTTCTAAATGGCTTGAAGCTATGTCACACTATAATCCTTGGAAATAAAATGTGAACATAATTGCTGAATGCCGACTGGATCTGTGCCTGCTCTGGTCTTCAGCCATTCTGTGCTAAAGCATTGTCTCTTAACATTGTGCAGCTACTTTTTGTTTCTTTATCCACCCACCCCCTCAGCATTTTCTTATTCACATAAAATAAGGAAATAAACATGGCTTAAGCTAGTATGAAAGAGTTGAAAGATGGATTAGCTATGGTTCTGCGTGTATAGGACTTTTGCATAACTTACAACCACGAATAGGTTAAAGGTAGAAGGAAGATTGTGAGCTGCCCTGTTAAGAGGTGTCTGCAGCAATGGGAAGGAGGCCTGAGGGTTTCTGACAGGGTCCTTCTCCTTCTCTAAGCCCAGTTTGTGCTTTCCAAGCTTCGGGGAGAAGGTGGGAGGGTTCTAGGACCCTGCCAGAGCCCCTGCCTTCCCAAAGCTCAGTGCCTCACTTACCCAGCTTTGGGAAGGCAGCACAAGGGCTGAGTTTGGGGTCAAATTTTGACCTTGTTCCCCAACCTCCCACATGATAAGGCAGTGTGCGGTCTGCAGGTCCTGCGTCAAAGTACTCTTGCGGCCCACTTGGTATGAAAAGTTGGGTCACCCTGTTCTAAACCACCTTATACAGGTGGAATATATCACAAAGACAGTGGGAGGCATGATGTCGGCGCATGCACACACACCCCAGTGATGGTATGCGGCACCAGGCACCCATGGTTATGGGGGCAAGCCAGCACCGCTGTTAGGAGGAATCCTCCAATGGTTTCTGAAAGCAATCATAACTTCCCATTATGATGGGCTTTATGTCTTTAGAAGAGGTGGTGAAGTTAAAACATTTCCATGGAAATCAATGGACAGCCATTGAGGTCTGCTCCAACTTGTTTGCTTTCTGCCTTCACAGATGCTACAGAGCATAGGATTCTGAGTAACTCTGCAGCCAACCGCAACACCTCCCGCAGTATTGTCATTTCCCCACAAGCAAGCTAGCAGCTCACACTGTTGTCTGCTGTGAGCTTCCTATTACACCTTTTATTTCCCTTTTATTTGCAGTCCAAATACCGTAATTTAGAAGGCAAAGCACTCCATACCTACTCGGAAGATCAGGTCATCTTCAATGGGGTTCTCTTTCCTTTTGCCAGTGCTGTACATACTAGCTGGTCCTTTCACAGCTTTCTGCTTCACGTGGCCACTGCCAGGAGACTTCACACGCCTCTTAACTCCTTTGGTGGTGGGGGACACATTGGCTGACCTGATTACCTTGAGTTTGAATGGGCTGCCCCTGATATGCTGATCATACAGTCTCCAGGAAAGGGTAAAGTCCCCTTCTTTCTGGACAGTAAAATTCATCAGAGCCATTTTTATTGTCAAGTATTTCTCCATCCACCACACTCCCATCAGGAGTGTGGTGTCCATCAGGGAGTGTGGTGTCCACTCTTTCGGCTTGCAAAATGCTGGTTCCCGTCACAGACTGAGCAATGGGTGCAGTGTTGTGGAATTTGTCTGCATGGAGGTGTTATTTCCACAGACAAAGATTTGAACCCTTCTCTTGGCGGACTTTTAGGTTCTCCATGCAAGCCACCTATGCTCAGTACAGTGGCAATAGACCTGGTTCACACCATAGCCACTGAACTTGATAAGATGCACCTGAGGACAGCTCTCAGTCCAGTGTGAGCCTCAGGCACTTCCACACCCATTCCTGTTGATCAGAATCCAGCTAATTCCCACTGAAATTGCTTCCAGAAATATCAGTGTTTTTCTAATGGGCAGCAAGGGAGACACTGAACTCAAATAAATACAGAACCAGCTAGTTCATTTGTGATTAGTTACAAAATGTGCCAAATCATGAACACATGGATCTCACCCACTTGTCTGAGTATCACAACAACTGTCTAAAATATTGGTTCTGAATGATGCCGTTCTGAAATTTGAATGTGTGTGTGCACTGCTTTGTTTCCTATGCACAACAAACAGGTGTCCTTCCCTACATGTGCAGTTCCTCTTGGATCAAAACAGTAGGACCTGTTTATACTTTTATTAGAAAACAGAGATAGGAGGGTGTGGGAAGAGTCAGTTAAAACTGTGATCAATCCCAATGGCAGTGATCATTATAAAAAGCTCAAACTAGTTCAAGAGATCTGAATGCAAGAGAATGCTGGTGAGAAATTGGTGAATATATTCTGTTTGTGAATATATTCTGTTTGTGTTTTCTTCTTCCTTTCACATTAACGAAACAAAATCTGCCTGAAAGAAGGATCTTCACATCTTATCTGCATCTACTAAATCTTTTATTTCACCTGAAGCCATATAATCTTCTGATAGTCCTTTCCTGAGCAATCACTTGTTTGGTTGTAAACAGAGGATTAAGGTGAGGAACAAGGAACAGGAAGAACTCTTAGAAATGGTGCCAGCACTAGACTTTGATGAATCCTCTGCAAAGAAATGTGGAGCCCAAAGAAGCCCAGCTGCCTGGAGAGGAAGGACTTGTCTGCCTAATTACTGATGGAGACTTGTTATTAGGAAAAGGGATGCTCAGGCTTCAGATTGCCCTTCCACTCTACTACACACTTTATATTCACTAGAAGGGATTCTGGGTTTACAGATGCTGGTGAAATGCTTCTGCTCCTTTGGGAGATGCAAACACATGATGACACAGCACTAACATTTTTACATTATAACTGAGTGCTGTTATGAACTCTGGGGAGTTTTTTTGCCACCAGTGGTTAGGCAACATCATCAAATACCCTTGGTGCTATACCACTTTGAGGTGTACGAGCTGTTAGGGGAGGGGCTGTACATCTAATGGGGGACACATCTTGGTTATAGTGAAGATGTGCAGAGTTGTGATAGGTTGAATAATAGAATCAAAGAACTCTTGGAAGGGACCCTGAGGATAAGCTAGTCCAACCTCTGGCAATGCAGGAATCTCAACATGACAGGTGACCATCCAACCTCTGCTTAGAAACCTCCAAGGAAGGAGATCCCACAACCTCCCGAGGGAGACCATTCCACTGTCAAACAGTTCCTACAACCAGAAAGTTCTTCCTGGTATTTAGTTGGAATCTGATTTCTTGTAACTTAAATCCATTGGTTTGGGTCCCACCCTCAGTGGAGGAGCTTCATGTTCTGGCACCGGGGGGCAGAGAGCAGGCGGGGGCGGGGCTGGTGCCTGTCTGCAGGGGCATAGCACGCCAACTGCAGGGGTGTGGTGCTCAGCATAGGTGGGGGGACAGTCGTGATGGCGCCCCACCGGGATCACATTGCTGGGGGCGGTGTGCTCCTCCCACACTCCTCTTCCTCCACCAGTTCCTATCCTCCAGAGTAGGAGAAAGCTAGCTCCATCTTCCATGTGACAGGCCTTTAGATATTTGAAGATGGCTATCACATCTCTCTCAGTCTAATATTTACCAGGTTAAACCTACCCAACTCCTGCAACTGTTCCTCATAAGGCTTGGTTTCCAGACCCTTGAGCATCTTGGTTGCTCTCCTCTGCGCAAGTTCCAGCTTGTCAATATTCTTCTTAAATTGTGGCTCCCAGAACTGGACACAGTACTCCAGGTGTGGTCTGACCACGGTGGAATAGACTATGACTTCCCTTGATCAGGACACTATACTTCTGTTGATGCAGCCTAGTTTTTTTAATCGGAATGAATGCTCGATATGCAGTGGGCATTTTATAGCCTTCCCACAAAATTTGTACAAAGAAATCAGGATGAGCACTCAATAAACAGGTCATCTTGGAAGTGGCCCTAGTCATTTCTAGGCTGCATTCACACAGCAGTTTATTCCATTTCCTTGACTTTTCTCAAACTGTCAATTTCCACATTATATTTCAGTTTCTGCATGATATGCAAGCAGCTTCCAGAAAGCTGGCAGAATATTGTGGAAGGTCAGTGCTCATTTCTGGGTTAATTACTTCCAGAAAAAAATCTGTTTGCAATCAGGAAAATCGAACACAGTATTTCCCATGTCTGAATGCACCCACCCCTAGATAAACATACTTAGGATTGTCATTAATTTTTGTTTTTGTAATTGGTAAAAAACTAAAACAACCTCTTTTCCCCATGTTGTGGTCATAATTTATCATAAATTGCTATTTTTCTATTGAAAAAAAAAGGAAGATCTCTTTATTGGAACTTAATTCTATATAAGTAGACTTCGAAGTTCCTGATACTGGTAGCTCAGAACTTTACCTTCCTCACATTTTCCTGCTGTGGTGATATGACAGCACATTCAGAGCAGTCAGAAATGAAACCTGGCTTTTTGGAAGAAGCACAGAAATCCTCCCCAGCTTCCAAACAGAGCAGCTGCAAAGAATATTAAGCATATCCACTAACTCTGAAAAGCACCCAAATGGTAAAAACAATATGCCTTTATTTTGTTTAGCATCTTCCATCTGAACTATACTTTCAAGGGCTTTGCAAGAGTTAAACAATCTAAAAATCCTGCATGGTATGAATTACAGGGGGAGGGGGGGGGAATGATGACATTTTAAAGAAAAGGATATTGTACAAGTATATATTACGATCTTGTATGGCCAGTAACAGATGGCAGTAGAAATGAGAAGCCTGACAGCAAAGGAAAAATGGTAGAATGGAGATCTGTAAATAAATAGAGAATTAGTGAGATGATAAAGGGGATCATTGTTGGCATGAGCTGTAATGGTGATACTGTAAATTTTGCAACTATGTTGGTTAGTCATAGAGAGCAAGTGGATTCTAAAGGATCAGGGAAATGGAACAGATGAGGTCCATTATTGATATACAGCTCTATAATGAACAAAATAGTAATAATTGCTCTGTGTTGTTGTTGTCTAATCACAGTTAGACATTGCTGCTGTGATTCTCCTAGGATCTTAAACAAACTTAAAGCAAAGAGCTAAAATCTTATAGATCTTAAAGAGCTAAAATCTTATAGATTGCCTAGATTGCCCCTGTTCCGGTCAGTTGGACATGGCATTTACTGCTGGATTGTGTTCTAGTGCACAGTGACCCATCTAAGCTCTTCCTTCCTTTTAAAAGTTATCTCTTTTAAAATCACTCTTATAGAATTTCAGCGGCAATCTGGCTCTTTTCGCTTGGGTTTCTATGCCTGGCTGGCACCCAGTCCCCAAATCTGTACACGATATTGTTTTCCTGAGAGAAGCACAGATAAAGCTGGAATCTTGTTGCAGCAAGCAATTTGCTGTTACCTGTGCACTGCATCACACAGCTGAAATGGTCTGCAGAGCTCCTCTCGAAAAGGAGCTAGCCTTTTCCCTCGATGCAGATGTGCAATAAGAACAAGAACAAGACTTAATCCTGTTACTAACATTCAGAAGAACTCATAATCTTAAGAACGTCAGAAGAGCTCCTGGATCAGAAAATTGCCCCATCTACAGTTCGGCATCCTGTTTTCACAAAGACCAACCAGATGCCTGTGGGAAACCTGTAAGGAGAATTTGAGCACGAGAGCACTCTCTTCTCCTGTGGAACCTTATATCATATGCCCTGCTTCTTCTCTTTTGTTTAATGAGGACCAAAACCTCTTACTGACTCTTCAGTTTTCACTGGCAAGTGGCAAATGTTACCTAAAATAACCAATATAAGGTATGGATCACAGCTATTCTTTTTGACCAGCCTTCACAAAAGGAGCACTTGAGAAAATTATAATTGCCAAAGCAGAAGTTAACTGTTTGAGAAGCAGCATGAACTTTACTCTTAAAGCTGTTTAATATACAAGTTTCTGAGAACCAGTATAAGGCCTGTAATTTAATATGTCATCAATAGTTCATGTATAAACGAGCTGGGGTCTTGGCACTGTACAGACCATGAGTATCATCCAGCCGTCATTGCCTCTCAATTGCTTTCCCTGCCTAGCTTTTTCTTACCCTTGACGAGTCCCTGAAGCCAGTAAAACTTGATCAGCCATTTCAGTTCACTTGAGGCCTCAATGTCACAGTGGATTTTGCATTTTCCCCTTCTTGGCTGTGGTCAGCTCAGCTGTTTGGATGCCACAGCCTGTGATGTCATAGAGAGCTTTGGATCTCCTGGCTAGGCCCTCTCAGGAGTCAAGAGATGCTTGGGCCACTTCCACAATTTGAGCCCCCTTGCCATAATAGATTTTTTTTTAATGACACACTCATAAAAGATATATTGTTATCAACATTTAGGAACATAATTTGTTGTTGTTTAGTTGTTTAGTTGTGTCCGACTCTTTGTGACCCCGTGGACCAGAGCACACCAGGCACTCCTGTCTTCCACTGCCTCCTGCAGTTTGGTCAAACTCATGCTGGTATTTCTATGGGTTGTTGATATTTCTTCTGGCAATCTTAATTCCTGCTTGGGATTCATCCAGCCCAGCCTTTCGCATGATGAATTCTGCATATAAGTTAAATAAGCAGGGAGACAATATACAGCCTTGTCGTACTCCTTTCCCAATTTTGAACCAATCCAGAACATATCCAGGTCTAACTTCTTGTCCCACATAGAGATTTCTCAGGAGACAGATGAGGTGATCAGGCACTCCCATTTCTTTAAGAACTTGCCATAGTTTGCTGTGGTCGACACAGCCAAAGGCTTTTGCATAGTCAATGAAGCATAATACATACTTTAATATGGCAAAATCTGTATCAGATAACAAAAAAGTTATTTCTTTTACCAGATCGCATTTGCTTACATTGGTAGCTCTGAGCTGAGGGTGCGTCACATCTTGGTCTGACAGGCATCCGATCCTGTATTGCATTGTAACATTGTAAGCACAGTATAATAATAATTATTTATAAAATTTGTATATTGGCCTATCCCACAGATGTCAGGGTGGTTCACAACCGTGCCTATGATTCTATCACCTGCACATATGCCAATATGAACTTGTCTGAGGCCCAGGTGGGAGTCTTCTTAGTATAAAGTTATACACTCATACTAAAAGACAGCTAGTCCCTGGTGTGGCTCCCGAACCAGCTTAGCCCTCTGAGGCCTGGGAGAAGGGTACCCGGCTTACCCACACCCTGCATGGGTCTGCCTGCACATATGATACAGAGATAGTTTGGGAAAGGCAAAAAAGTCTGTGCTTCGTTAAAGGTTGTCTCCATTCTACTTGTAGAATTCAAATTCTGGGGTGTAAGTCAGTTGTGTCTATGAATTTCAGTGGAACTATTCTGAGTAGCAAGAACACTGGATGCAAGTATTTTACGGCAAACAGTTGTATGGTCCTGCTCCACTGAAATTCCAGAAAGAATTCCCCCCAAGTTTTTACACCAATATCATATTCTCATGACGACATTGTGGTTGACATACCAGGGCAGCGTGTAAGAAAACACGCTTCGTGCAAATGGGACTATGAGATGGTGGAGAGAGCGGCAGCACACATGAATAGGGAAGCCTCCGCAGCTAAAGCCAAGTCTGTATTGTGCAAGAGCGGTGATGGCTCAAGGAGGTACACTTGAAGTGCTTCGACTGCTGGGTAGCACTCTCTGTTTCATGATTTATGATGCAAATCACAGCCTCTCTGGCTGCTCTTGAAAGCATGCAATTATGTTGGTTTGCTTCCTGTTGTGTTCTGTGGCCTTTGTCATAAGGACGAAGCAATGGAATTTCAGTAGCTAACATGCTCAGTGAATGGCAGCATTGTGCTGTGCAGCTCTGACCTTTTCAATATTCCACCGTTCAAACATGAGTTGTCTCTTTGCAGTCTCGGCAGCCTCCGGGAAGAGCAAGGTTACAGGAAAATGCAGAATACTGAAAAGAGAAATAATAGTATGATTCATTGTCTCAAAGCTGCAAACTGTGCCTGTATTGTCTCGAGTCTTCTTTCAGTGGATGAAGCAAAATTAAACCATGGCCTCTTATGCCAGGGTTAGCCCTAGGCACCCGGGCACCCCAGCTGACCCTTGGCAATCCAAACCCAGCTGTTCGACATGCCATCTCATTTCTCTGTTTCTAGCTGGTCATGCCTGTTTCTTTTCCTGCTTTCGGACACGCTGCTAGCTTCAGACCTGACCTGCCAAATGAGGATCCTGTTTTGCTATTGGCAAGCCATGAGGAATTAATTTAGTCGACTTTTGCATCCGTTTCTGGGCCAGCACTTGGGACACATTCCCTGTTTATCCAGCGAGTGGGTTAATGTTCCTCTGTAGCTAAAGGAATCATTCAGGCAGAAGCAACAGAAGGTCCTGCCTAAAATAGATGTAGGAAAGAATGCTCAAAGACATTTATTTGAATTAAACCGGGGTGGGGTGGGGTGGGGGGTGAAGCAGTTTCTTTTTATGTGTATTAGGAAAGCTGTGGTGGATCCTTCTAATATGACACTGCACCCTACAGAATATCATAGATGGGACCTTTGTACTGTGGAATGCCCTTCCCTCTGCCATATGTGAAACAGCAACTCTCAGTTGCTTCAGAAATGTTACGAAGGCCTATATTTTTGCTCAGCCTTTCCCTATAGGATTCGACCCAATTTAAATGTCCGAAGCTTCTGATTTTCTGTTTTACTTGCTTTCATATGCTGCTATATTGCTTTTTTTTATGGGTTTCAGATAGTGTTCTTGTTTTAGCGATATATTGTTTGTCTTTTAGACAAACGATTTCTGAAGTATTCTGAAGTATTAAGCGGTATATAAACACCTTTAAAAATAAAATGAAATAAACGAATGTTTCAAATAAAATGTCAGGAGAAGCTTTCGGTAGCCATGGAAGTTGGGCTGGAGGACTGAAATGTTTTTTCTTCCTCTGTATGTCTCAGGTTCCAAGGAAGGAGGCAGATGATAGGGAAAGATTATAGACACTGCCAGAGCCCACAAGGGAAGCCTGCTTCCTCTCTGCGTCTCTTTATATTTCCCCAGCTTTCCAGGGAACCAGAGACACTCTGCCTATTAAGCACACCGGCTTCACCTTTTTCCCTCACCCAGCTGGCCAATTAGGCCTCGCTGCCTGATTGCTGGCAGTGACATTATCAAGTAGCTGCTGTTGAGGCCCCCTGCAATGCAGGAAGAGCCTGCAGGAGCAATATGGTCATGGGGGGGGGGGAGAGAAGGGCTTGTTAATTCTTGCTTGCCAGACACACTGTAACAGCTGCCGATCTAAGGCTGGGCAGACGACTTGGGTCTGGTTTGAATGTGACACTTCCCACATTGTTAGACACTGTTGTGGGGCTCAAGGTGTAATGTTGTGCTCCAGGAAGCTGCCTGATATGGAGTCAGTCCAAACAGGTCCATCCAACTCAGTTAGATTGTCTCTGCAAGACTGACCACTCTGGCTGCTCTTCATACCACCCAAGCAACTTCCTCCTGATCTGTGTCCCAAATGAACTTAGTGTGAATGCTGCACATAGCATGTGAGAAGGATGGTGCACCAAACTATCACAGCATTCTTGAGGTGGGTACCCAAGGTAGACAACAGACTCAAGATGCCACCCACTCGTGATATATATTGCAAGTAACCAACAACAGCTCCTCCTCCTCCTCTTATTATGATGATGATTATTTAGTCACTTTTCTCACTGAGTAACCTCATAGAATCATAGAATTGTAGAGTTGGGACCTCAAGAGTCATCTAGTCCAAGCCTTTGCAATGCAGGAATCTCAGCTACAGCATCCATGACAGATGGCCATCCAATGTCTGCTTAAAAACCTCCGAGGAAGGAGAGTCCACAACCTTCCAAGGGAGACTGTTGCACTGTCGAACAGCTCTTATTGTGAGAAAATTCTTTCAGTTGCTTAGTCGGAATCTCCTTTCTCAAGCAACTTATGTTAAAGCCAATCAATAGAAACGTAAAAACACAGCCTTACAGAATCTACCCCACTAAAAGAGACCACAGTGCCACTCCTCAAATTAAGAACCAAAACCCCAGGACAAAAAAGTATTTGCCTGACATCTCAAAATAGATGAAGGTGGTGCCAGGCATGCCTCTCTGAGGAGAACATTCCACAATCGGGGGTCACCACTGAAAAGGCCTCTTCTCAGGTTACCACCCTCCAAAGCTTCCATTGGTGGTGACACACAAAGAAGGCTTTCAGATGATGATCACAGGGTCCAGGTTGGTTCACGTGTGAATAGGCCCTCCTATGTTGTCCTGCAGTCCTGAGCCACATACGGCTTTATAGGCCAAAACCAGCACTTTGCATTGAGCCCAGCAACTAATTGGTGCCATTGCAGTCATGGTGTTCTACATTCTGACTGCCCTGTCCTGGTCAGCAATCTGGCTGCTGATTTTTGCACCAGCAGGAGTTTCTGAATCATCTTCATAGGCAGCCCAACATATAATGCATTGCAGAAGCCCAACCTAGATATTATCAAAGTGTCAGGAACTGAAATTAGGTTATTCTTATCTAGATAGGGGTGCAGCTGGGCCCCCAGGGGAAGGTACTTGGCTCCAAGGCAGAGCCATAGCTATGGGAGGGCTAGCTGGGTTTTTTTTGCCCTGGGTGAATCCTTTTGAGGGGTGCCATTGAGGCTCCCAGTCTATATATGTGTGCAAAACTGGTGGAATGCCAAACTGGGTCTTTGACCCAGGTAAAATAAAGCCTACCTTCGCCCCTGCTCCAAAACGTGGGGCTAAGTGGAAGTTTGATGCTGACAGCAGAGAGTCCACCTGGCTTCCTACTTCCACACCTTGCCCTGACTGGATATTGTGGAACTTAAGCCTGCTTGCTTCACAGATACCTGCCAACCTCCACAGCAAACAGATTTCTCCCTAGTCAGGCTCCTTTCATTGCTGGGTTGCTTTTATATGCAAGAGGTTTTTCCTATTATGAGTGTGGCCTTCATAGATGAATTCTGATTCATTCATGCTTTTGGGCTGCACCACAATTTCAGCCTTCATTAACCTTCACATTTTATTCTGTTGCACTATAAACAGCATCTCTTGCCAAGAAAGAGGCCGTTGCAAGCTGCGTACTTTTTGATCTCACAGGTGACACCTGCTGGCCATCTCTAAATTGCATTAGATCCATGGGAGGGTGAAATCTTGTTGATTCATGGGGATGTGGGAATGGATGAGGAAATTATGAAAGGTGTGGAGACTGATCAGCTCAGTGGTAGAACACATTCATTCCCAGGCATCTCCAGTTAGGAGAAATCCTAGAGTCCTGGTGCCAGACAGTGCCAACAATGTTGAAATAAATGGACCAATGACCTGACTAAGGCAATTTGCTATGTTTCTTTATTTACTTACTGTATTTATTTCTATTCTGCTAATTTGCTTTCCTAATTTGCTTGTCCCCTTTCTTTTTGTTATTCTCTTTCTTCCTTTCCATTTAAAAACTTATTTTAATTTTTGTCTCTTATTTTCTGCTGAGTCTCCACTCCCCTTCCCCCAAGTTTTTAGTGGCTGCATCTAAGTTATGGCAATGGAGAGGCCAGGAAGTGCACCCAAAGCTTGTCAAGACACAAGCTCCTAATGGCTTATAATTGCAGGTCTGGAATAGAAAATAGCAATTTTGCTCTTTGTGATTCCAATCTAAATCTTGAGCAAAGTCCTCGACAGTCAGGTGTGCAAATTTGTACCTGATTATGACTTGTTTCAGAGCCCGTTAAAGACAATATGAGACTGTTAGTGTTTGGATCATTTCACTAACATGTTAGGCAGTTATATATGAATCAGAGCTCTTCCCAACTGAAGTCTTGGAAGTTTTGAAGGAGAAGATTAAAAATGCCCCTTATTTCATATCATAGCTCTCATGCAGACTTTGGTTGTAGTTGAAATTTTGAACTATGGACCATTTAAAAATGATTTGCCAGTTGTTGTTGTTGTTATTGCCACCTGCCGTTCCTATAAGAATCAAGGCAAAGAACATATTTTTCTTTCTCATTTTATCCTCAGTACAACCTAGTTAAGTAGTGAGGCTGAGAGTCTGTGATTGGCCCAAAATTACACAGAAAGCTTTGTGGCTAAGTGGAGATTAGAATCTGGATCTGCTCTAGACCAACATTCTAACCACTATACCACACTGGTTTACATGGACCTTTAGTGGATCTGAAGAACTTTTCAAGGCACCAGTGTATGAGCCACTGCGTAGTTAGTTCCACTTGCCCATGAATATGTATTTCTCAGATTCCATGTTGCATTTTTGAAATTTGTGGGAGTTTCATAATCAGTTTGCTGCATGGCACAAAGTAAAAAGTTTCACTAGTTATATGAAAGAACATGTCTCAAGTAGCTCACTAAACAGAGGCCAGGGGCTGATAGCTTAAATCAGAAGTGGCTAACCTCTGACATGCTCAACATTGTTGGACTACAAATCCTATTATCCCTGACCATTGACCATCCTTGCTGGGACTGATGGGAGTTAGAGGGTCACAGCTTAGCCACCCTTTGTTTAAATACACATATGATGGAGCAGACTACACTTGATCTCAGTTTGTTCCATGCTGGCTCCTGAAACTTTTATCAAAACCAAAATACTCCCAACCATCCAATTATGCCATTGTAAATGCAGTTACATATGGGCATTGTATCTTCTTTCTTAGAAGTGGTATTAGTTTCAGAAAGTTTTACAATCTGTGTGTATTCAGTTTCTTGCCAAATGGCAAACAAGGACAAGACTGCTTTTTGAAAGTCAAATTTACATGGGATTAGCATATTTTTGTGATTTATATTGTATTGCTGAGGTGCAAGGCAAAAATTCAATACTTCTGCAATGTGTTGGTTGCCCAAACTGGAACAGTTAGCTAGAGTGCATATTACCAAACTGTATTTGATCTTGGATGGAGCTGTGTATTTGCTTTACAACTTTAAGGGTGCCAAGAAAATCTTTGAAGGAAAGATGGCAGCTTCTAAGATGGAAAAGAAGCGCTTCCCAAAGTTGCCATTTTATGGATATCTCTTCCACATGCCCGCATGCTTCTGCATTTGTGCACATGCACTCACACATCTTTCCCTCTGTTGGGGTTTTAACTGCATGGTCTGACACTTGATTGGTTATATAAATGCTATTGGTTGGGAAGTGGAATTTGGTTTTTCTGTTGGCAGATTCGTATACATATTACAGTAAGTTGCTGTGGTGCAGTGAGAGACCTGTGTTCAAACCTCGACAAGGCCAAGGCCTCATTGGATCACTTTGGACATATAACTAATGAACCTGCAAAATGGATCTGTAAAGTCTGAATACACTACCTCACCAAAATATATATGTGATATATAATTTTTTTAAATTTGGTTTTACAATTTAACCTTACATTCACATACAACATACGATAATGAATATAGAATTTTTCGACTTCCTTCCTCCCCTCCGTGGAGTCCGCATTCAATCGTTTTTCACTGCATCCTATATTGTCCTCTATATTACTATAAAACTCTATTTTTATCCATAGTACTTTTCGCATTGCAAGTGTTATTGTAACCCTGCTAGTGTTTTTAACTGTTTACAGTGTTCTCTCAGACAAGTTACAAATTTTCCCCAATCCTTGTTGAAGTTTTTATCATTCTGGTTTCTGACTTTTCCAGTCATTTAGCTATCTCAACATAGTCCATCAGCTTTATTATCCATTCTTCTCTTGTAGGGATTTTATCTTCCTTCCAACTTTGGGCTACGACCAAAAGGATCTTTGTGTATGACGTCCTTTTACTTGGGACCAACAGCAAAGAAATCAAGATCCCCTATATTTGCATTGCAAAACTAGGCTACATACTTGAAGTCCCTTGCAGGATAAGCTATTTTGTTATGTATTTTTGTGTGTTTATACTGTAAACCGCCCTGTTATCCTTGGATGAAAAGTGGTAAATATATTTTATTATTATTAATAATAGCTCTCCTTTCCCCCATCACCTTCCATGAGCTCAAGGGAAACTGTCCGAAGCAAATAAGCCTTCTGTATTTGTGTAATCCTCCTCACAATGTAGAATCCTGGAAACCAAGATTCTACATTGTCTGTGGAACTTACATGAGCAGACTCAGGTGACCCACCCCAAACAGTTGCCCGTGAACTCATGGAGAGTGATGGGGATAAAGGGACAGTGGTGGGTGCATGTTCCTGCAGACGCTATACATACAGAATTTCCACTTTACAACAGCACCTGTTAAACTGTTTAGGCGGATGCTGGTTGAGATCTTAGTGGGGCTATACAACCATCCTACCCTCCAAGATCTCAACCAGCATCCTCTTAGACACATTGAACAGGCCGTCTTGAGGCTTCACACAGAAGCAATTGCCCATTCCTGCCCTTCAGGGCCTCCTTCCTAAGAAGGAATAGAGCTTCTCAAAGTTTCATGAATGCCTACCAAGTTCCACAGTTGCATCTTCGGTACAGAGTATAATAACTGGCTGTGCCTGCACACATACAGGTTTGCTTTGTTTTTTGGAGCAGGGAGCAAACATCTGCAAAGTTGATGCCAGCCAGCACCTTCCCCTCCCTGAATGAACTGCTAAGCATGCCAGCCAGCCAGCCAAGGATCTAGACTCTCATCTGGCTTCAACCAGCTAGGATGGGCATGGGTCCAACTCTAAGAGAGTAGCTTGCATAGCAGTGAGCATAGTCTTTTCATTGGCATGCAAGTCTGACAGAAGCCCATCCAATACAGTATCTTGAATTCTGATTCTGTTGTTAAAAATAGGCAGACTTCCATTGCCTTATGCAGAAGGACGTGTTATGACTCCCCCCTCCCCAAACTATGGCCTATTAAGGGCCAGAAATGATTCCCCCCCCTCTCACTAGAAATCTTTCTTCCTTTGCAGTATAAATGATGCCAGGTGTTATGAACCTGTGCCTCAGTAATTCCCCCCCTGGGAAGACATAATGGGTAGGATTTATTCATGCACTGATCATCAGAACTAGCTTGAGGTGTAACATAAATGGGTATAAATGTCAACCACTTAGAGTTTTATTATTATTATTATTGAGCAGTATGGAATTTTTATGTATTTATAAGAATATTTATAAATCCCCAAACATCAAGGTAGTGTACAATAAAATAATTAAAACATCATAAAACTATAGCATCATAAAATGGTAAAATCCTAAAATACATCTTGGTAAAAAACCCCAAAATACAGTGGTACCTTGGTTTAAGAACAGCCCTGTTGACGAACTATTTGGTATATGAACTCCGCAAAACTGGAAGTAGTGTTCCAGTTAGAGAACTTTACCTCAGTCTACAAACGGAAGCCAAACGGTGGAAGGGCACTGGCAGCGGGAGGCCTTATTAGGGAAAGCATGCCTTGGCTTAAGAATGGACTTCCGGAACAGATTAAGTTTGTAAACCAAGGTACCACTATATGTGTAAAGAAATGTGGGGACATTTTTTGGAAATATTTACAATAAGACTAAAATGAGTTAAAACGATAAAATCAGAATTCAATTAAAATGCCTCCTGAAATAAGAAAAAGTCTTCAGTAGATGCTTGCTGTTCAAGAGAGAGGGAGCTGTCTGACCTCAACTGAGAGTTCCACAAAATTGACCCCACAATACTGAACACAGGGATTCTAGTGTCTATTAACTGTGAATCCTTTGCCACGGGTGACCACAAATAGCGACTTCTACAAAGACCTCAGCAATAGAGCAGGGATATATAAGGGATCAGGTGATCCCTGTGGTATCTTGGACCCAAGTTGTTAAGGGCCTTGTAAATTAATACAAAGAACATTGGGCCTAGCTCAGTAGCACATGGGCAGCCCGTAGAAGCTTTTGAACAATTGCATTATGTGCTGGGTCTCCATCAATGGTCTAGTTGCAGCATTTTGAACCAGGCCCAATACACAGAGTGCATTGCAATATATATATATTCTACACATTTTTGCAAGCAATTTAATATATGTGTTTTAATGCACCATTTCGCCTTATACACTCATTTTTTATATTATTATTTGTGGTTTGGAAAATCACAAAATTCAGAGTCATGCAACTTTTGAAGGGTAGCTGGTGGCTTTATCATTTCAGGAAGTTGGAAACCAGATCTATCCCCCATTCCCATTCCAGATGGGGGCTGAATATTGCAACGGCGATATCACCACTTCAGATATCACCACTGGAGAACTGGCCACTTGGTTTTGTTTGCTTATTTTGCTTCTCCGTGGAAAGGATAGATCCAGATTAAACAGGGGAAAATAATAGGCTGGCATTTATGATAATTTGTTAAGCTCTTTAATCACCTTACGCTGATTTTGATGCCGACGACATTGTGTGGACGCATGCATGCACAAGACACACTGATCCCCAAATAAAAGATAGGTAGTGGGTAGATGTGCAAAAGATTTGTAAACAATGAGTGGTGGTTCATATCCCTTCATTCTGTTGTGGAACTCAAGGTGGCATTTAGATGAGTCCTTCAAAAGGGCTGGCCTAAGACATTTTGCTTGTCTGAGGCAGAGCTGGAACCCCCCTCTCCTGTCCTGCCCCAAGTCAAGATGCATCCCATACCCTTCAGCTGCCCCAATTAAATAAGGACATCCCATTTTCGGGCACGCAGTCTTGCATGGGTCATGTGACTTGCTCAGGAGCACGTCCCTGAAGATGCGCACCCTGGTTTTCCATTGTGACATGTTGGAGGGCATGGCATGCTAGTGTTCAAGCCAAGCCACGTTATTTTGGTCTGACCCTGCAGGGTGCTTCTTACATTCTTACAACAGCTGATATCTGCTAAACCAATTTACAATATTAGGTTTCATATTTATTCCCATATCTAGATAATTGCAATAATTCCCTGTGTGGCTGGAGAGGAGAAAGTGGGAAGAATTCACAGTTTGAACACTGAAGACTTTGTGTCTGAGTCGTAGAGACGTTTCCCAGCTCAAATTAAGCCCTGACATTAATTGCTGCTTCTTTGCATCACAAACTGCAATTTGAATGCGGCATTTGTTAAAAGTTTGTTTTGACTTACCATCAAACCCTAAAAGCATTAGTGAATGGTACCTCCACTATTGCATTTTTCAAAAAAAGAAGAAGAAGCAAAACTGTAGATTTGTTTGCCATTTCCTTAATCTGTTGTTAATAAACTTGAAAGAGCACAGGCCTGTCTAATAAACACATCAAACTAATGGGCACCGAAGCCGTTCAGAGGAGCGTTTGTTGTTTGGTGTTTAGATTTCCGTCAAAATTAATCAACAATGGAGGGGGCCAGCTGTATTTATTAGCAACACAAACCCTTGTGATTCAGTGCCAGGACCCTTTGAATCATTTCAGGGCATGCTGGCAGGGATACAGGACTGATAAATACTTACATCCTTGTGCTCAGAAAATGGGGAGGGGGGAGTTAGGTGCAGGGAGGAAGGGTAAGGCAGCCGAGAAAGCAGACTGCACAATTGGCAAAGATTCCCAAAGAGCCATTTTGAATCCTCTCTATACAGCAAGCCTATGAATGGAAAGTAATTGATTCAAGAACAGTGGAAGCGCTCCCATTCCAGCCTCCGTCTCCGCCCGGGCTGCTTTTGTAAACCCTTCAGCCGTGCAGATGGCTGGCCTGCATAATCCAGCTGGGTTTTGTTCTTCCTTCCCCTCAAGGCTACTCCCCTTTTCCTTTAAATGTTCATTTCCCCCTCTTTTCTCGTTTTCTTTCTTCTCTAAACCCCCTCCCCGCTCCCCCCCTGTGTGGGGTTGGCTGCCTGCTGCAGTTGGGAGACTGCTGTGGATTGGGAAGAACCTAGTCGTTTCCATCCTGAGGAGCGCACAGTCTTCTTAACAGCTTGCGATCAAAGGCTGAAACCCAATCCTGGTGTTCTGAAACAAGGAGGTGTGGTTTAAGGCAAATTTCGGCTGCAATCCTAGACCTCGTTACCTGGAAGTAATTCCCACTGAACTCAGAGGGACTGACTTTTCAGTCGACGTGGCTAGGGATGCATTAGTAAGGATCATTCTGGAAGGGGAGCAGGGAAAGAAAAGTGGACTGCTGTGCTTGAAATTGGGGGTGGGGGTGGAATCAGGGGACTTGCTCTTTCAGGGGAAACTTCACACATCCCTCCCCCAAATAGTACCTTCTGCTGAGAAAAATTAACAACCATAGCAAATGCTCTCACAAGCAAATGGGAACTCTTCAGAGGCAGTTTGTCTCTGAAGACCAGTTCCTGGGGGTCCTGAGCTGGCAAGGACTACTGCACACATATTTCACTTTGGGGCTTTCCATAGGCAACTGTGTGGTCACTGGGAGGACAGGATACTAGACTACATGGATCTCCTGATTGGATCCAGCAGGGCTCTGCTTAGTTTCTTATTCGACCATGTGTGCTTTCATTTGTGGCATTCAAAGTCCTGTTTCAGGGAAAGTTATTCAGGCTTAAATCCTCCTGAAAGAAGTCAATGGGCCGGAAGGAGAATAACCACCAGTGCTGTTCTTCAACCCTTCCACAAGAATTGATGCACTGCTATAATAGCTAATATTTTTATGCTAATGGAGGGATAAATTTGGATTCAGTTTTGTATGTATTGGGTTAATAGGTTAAAACACCTACCTGATAAGACTGCATTAACATCTAGTGAAGGGGCAAAAAGCAGAAGCCAGTCAATACCCCAGCCTAACCAGCTTCACTCTAAATCTTAAATGCAGTCTGAATAAAGAGGTTTGGGTTCCTGTTAGGAAAAAGGCAGCATATAAATAAATATGAAGAAGAAGAAGAAGAAGAAGAAGAAGAAGAAGAAGAAGAAGAAGGTGGCTTCTGCAAGGTTCTGGAAAGGTTAAGGAAAATTCTGAAGAGAGCCTCAAATCATTCTCTTCTACCATTGTACCCCCTCCCCAAAAAGTCAAGCAGTCCCGCCTGTCATTAATTAAACTGACTGGCGGGAATGGAAGAGGGCCATGCACATTGCAAAAACCAGCTGTGTGTCATTCTGTTGAATTCAAGATGGCATGACACTTGAAGACTCTGACCTTGTGGGACTCCATTGCACTCAAACAATCTTCCATTCAGTAGGACCTCTGCACATGTCCAGCTCAGATCACTGTGGGACCTGGACATGCTGAGCCAGTCGTTTGTATGCTTTAGACTAGGCTTCCTCAACCTTGGCCCTCCAGATGTTTTTGGCTTACAACTCCCATGATCTCTAGCTAGCAGGACCAGTTGTCAGGGATGATGATGGGAATTGTAGTCTCAAAACATCTGGAGGGCCGAGGTTGAGGAAGCCTGCTTTAGACTGCCCTACCATAGGAATTGACGGTGCTGCCACTTGGCAAACAAAACAGCAATCTATCAGCCAGTTCTATTGTGCTGCCGTTAGGATAACCCATGACACACATCTTTAGTTTTTTTTTAAAGTCCATTTTCAGTCAGTTCTAATTACAAGTAATTCAGACAAGTTGTCTTGCCAAGTCTCTGTCAGATTAATTGGATCCTAAAAATAAACCTGAAGAATTATGAATGTTTTAAATTACTGCATATGACAGCCACTTTCCTGTGCAATTGCCTGTCCTTAAGGTCTATTAACCGGGAATGGCAACAGCATGAAGCATTTCCAGGACACCTGGCCGCTCTCTCTCACTTCACATTGTACTTCATTTTCCTAAGAGGCTTCTTTTACTGACATGTCAGCTGGGGAACTTGGGACCTCCTGTGCAGATGTGCATCTATGGATTTCTCTGCATTTGTCAGCTGTGAGCAATGTTTTTGCTGAGTGCACTAGTGAGGCCAGCCTGAGAATGAGAGGGGACATACATTCCAGGTCCCTTAATTCTTAGTATGTGTAGTAGTGTAGCATGGGAAAAATAGGACAGTCTTAGTTGAATGCAATAGCAGACCCTCCAAGTGTCTCTATCTCCCTGATTTAGAGAAGCTGTCCCGGTTTCTGATTTGAGCCTGGGATGTCCCACTTTTCCTTAGGGTGTCCCTGTTTTCACTGGAAAAATGTTGGAGAGTATGGAGTTATCTGACCCCTGAACTGTCTGAAGGCAATCCTGTTTTATTATGTTTTTTATATATGTTGGAAGCAACCCAGAGTGGCTAGGGCAACCCTGTAAGATGTAAGGGATATAAATAGTAAGATTATCATTATGGAATGGGACGTCCCTATTTTCATTGGAGAAATGTTGGAACGTAATAGTCAGAGATGCATTGAAGAATTCAATTTCTATGATCTGTACCTCTTGGTCTAATGTGTTGATTAGAACACAACTATCCTTCAGATTTTTTGCCTCTCTAAATATAGTTTGCAAGTCAAAACAAACATACCATGAGGCATTAAAATTCACGTTAGGATAAAAGATGTTTGTTAATGTGGATATTACGATTCTATGACTTTGCTTGCTCTAGCAGATGCCATGTTCCGTGGAAGACCTTGTTTATTTATTATATTTCTGCTACTATCACATTTCTGACTTGCATGGCACAGTTAACAATTGCTTAGATTTCTCAGCAGATGAGACTCTTAAAAAAATGGTTTCTCCATGCTGACAGTCCGAATTAGTTATTCTGAATAAAGGAAAAGCCTGGCCCAGATACCCCATATGTGAGTGGAAGCCAGTTCCATTTCTGCAGGAGGGTCTCCAGTTTTTGCGGCAAACAAACACATACACTCACTCACTCACTCACTCACTCACTCTCACGCCCACTCACTGCTTAGGCCTAGGAATATTTGGAAAGGTAAATGCTCTCTTGTCTCCGTAGCCATTTATCTCCTTCTGCTTTGACTTGCTGTGCTCTGCAGACACACAATTACAACTCCAGTGGGCCTGGGGATCAAATGACACGCTGCTAAAGGATTAAGAGCAATTCTATCCTCTTGGCATGGGCTTTGGAATTTTCATTAAAATGACCTTGGGTGTGGTGAGAAAGGAATTCATGCTGCACTGATCAGGAGCTAAATAATATCCTACCTGGGGGGGGGGGCAGCAACCAAAAGGCTCATTCAAAACAATACATAGTTGGGCTTTATTATAACCTTCTGCATTAAGGGTGGGTTTTGATATGTGCAGAAGACTAAAATGTGTGCTGCGGTCGTGGTGGGGGGAAAGGGATACCGCGTGGTCAAATTCAGTACAAAGGAAGTGGCCTGTGCCTTGTGCATGGTACGCACTCGGGAATCTATTGAATTGTAGCAGTAGTCAAGCAGGCCATGTTAAAATCTGACATGGGATGTGAAAAGAGCATTGAGGTCCGTGGTATTCTTTGGAAAAAGCAGCTATAAAAGAACGGGTGCTCTTTTGGGTGAGTTCTCTCTAACTGAGCTGCACCCCCCTCAATTGTGGCCACCTTACAACTGCTAGCTTATATCTGGTCAGAGCTGAGCCATTTGCAGCAGGTGAAGGGGAGCCAGGCATCAGCCACCACGAGCTGTGGCAATGTGAAAGGCCGGAGCCAGAGCTGATGGAGAAAGACAGGGGTGGCCATTTTGCTGCCTGAGGGCAAAGGGTGATGGTGTCTTCTGTTCCATGTGAGAAGTTAACTGACAGTTGTGTTTTAGTTCCACGGTGGAGATGAAACAGTGTGCTCACCTCACCTGAGTGCAGCACATATGCTACAGCCACACAAAACATTTGAAACGCTGTGATGCCACTTTAATAGTCATGGCTTCTCCCAGAGAATCCTGGGAACTGTTGTTTGGACACCCCTATTCCCCTCCCAGAGTTGCAGTTTCCCTAGTTCCCAGGGAAGAGGTACTGATGGTTAAACCACTCTGGGAATCCCCACGACAGGGTGAGCTCCCGTTGCTTGGTCCCTGCCAACCTAGCAGTTTGAAAGCACGTCAAAGTGCAAGTAGATAAATAGGTACCACTCCGGCGGGAAGGTAAATGGCATTTCCGTGCACTGCTCTGGTTCACCAGAAGCAGCTTAGTCATGCTGGCCACATGACCCAGAAGCTGTCTGCAGACAAACGCCAGCTCCCTCGGCCTATAGAGCGAGATAAGCACGTAACCCCAGAGTCGTCCACGACTGGACCTGATGGTCAGGGGTACCTTTAGGGGTACCTTTACCTTTACCATGTGCTAGGATTGCTACAAGCATTTTTCTCTCCCATGATTCCAATGGACATCTGTTTTTGTCTTGAAACTGCAACCTTCTTTCCTTCTTCTTAAAATTGTCTCCCTTGTTGAATTTTCATCTTTAGCACCTCGTGAATGAGACAAATGCTCATTATTGATCAATGCCGCTCCCCCTTGCATTTGGGAACCTGACTCATCCTATTCTAATGCATCTGAAATAACGTCTAGGAAATGACTGCCACAGGGCATTCTAATGAAGAAAACAGATGATTACTCTGAATTGTAGTGGACCAACCTAGCTTGATGGTTGGATAGTGTTTTCGAGGTTACCAGCATGAGTTTGACCAAACTGCGGGAGGCAGTGGAGGACAGAGGTGCCTGGCGTTCTCTGGTCCATGGGGTCACGAAGAGTCGGACACGACTAAACGACTAAACAACAACAACAACCTAGCTTGAGGAGCAGAGAAAATCACTTAACACAGTAGGATCCGAAAATGTATTTGGGGACCCACTTCTTCCTCTTTTAAATCCTTCTCTTTTAAAGTAATAGTGCTGCTCTTGTGGCTTACTCTGGTAAGAAGGTAACCTAGCAGTGTGTAAAAGAACAGTGGACAAATATGGCAATATTGCTAATATTTGTATTCCAATTATTGTAAAGGAGGAAGCTATAATAGCAAGTGCAGTGTGTAACTACATGCTGTAGTATTAGGGTGGGGGGACGACAATATCTGACTCTGCAAGAGTGAATTCTACCTTGAAACAATGGAAGGCAACAAACCATAAAGGAGAAACTGAAATGAAGGACAAGATAACACTATCAGCTTGCGCTCTGAACAACTTGACAGCCCTGAAATGTCATAAATATGTTTTCTCTCTCCCCTGAATGACTAAATAAATGCCAGCTCTCTGCACATGCCACTCATTCTAATCCCTATTAGTCAAGTGATATTTCACAGGTGTCACGGTGGGAGCATGTCTTGAAAAGAAACAGGAAAGAGGAGAATGTGTTAACTTTATGCATTTGTCCAAAGACTGCGTTTGAATGGCATAAACGTGGAGAGATGACTGCAGAAGGAATGCAAAAGTAATTGTGAAGGTCAGCTGTAATTAGAACAACCTTTTATTCTGTCTAATGTCCCTTGCTATGGACCATAAGCTACTTGCACAGCCAAGCTTACAGTAATTTGTGTCATTACTCATCATATCATGGGAAGCATATTTTTGTTCTACCCAAAGCTGCCAGGATTTGTCAGCCAGTGCTTGTGCAGAAATGCAACAACAGAAGAAATGTATGAATTAGCATCGAGCATCAAGCTGCTGTTTTATGGCAGAGCACCTGATTTAGAAATCAGGAAATTGATTGATTGCTTGATCGATTAAATGTTATACTTCTCGCTGAGGGGTGTAGGAGATTTGAAGAATGGAAAGTGAAATCTGGCTTCAATGTCCTCCCCTGCCAAAACATTAATTTAGTTGCTGGCAAGGCTGGTGGGTCCAGATATATTCCTTCCCACCAACGTTGGAAATGCATTCATATCCATTTCCTTAGCATAGAATCATGGAATTATAGAGTTGGAAGAGACCCTGAGGGTCATCTAGTCCAAACCCCTGCAATGCAGGAATCTCAACTAGATCGTACATGACAGATGGCCATCCAACTTCTGTTTAAAAACCTCCAAGGAAGGAGACTTCACCACCTCTCGTGGGAGTCTGTTCCATCGTTGAACAGCTCTTACTGTCAGAAATAATGCTATCTTCTCCGATTACTCAGCAGTGCATAAAGAAGTACTCTGGATTAGTAGTTCTGCATGAAATGCAAGAAATAAAATAACAAGCATGAAGCAAACCAGAAAAACAATATTTACATGCCTAGAGAAAGTCCCATTTAAAAGCACCTTTCAGAACTACAGTGGAATAGAGTGTGTGTTTATCACTTCCATGTTATTTGCAAATGGATGTTTTCTGGAAACAAAGAACACAGAAACAAGCCCTAAACTTGTACTGTATTCCACATGGCTTTTTCTCCATGTGAAAGCTTAAATATAATGCAGATTTTAACAGTTAGAGAAAAATCGTGAAAATGGAATGAACTATAAATAAATTCCATGTATTCAATGGAAAACAGAATAAAGTAAAATAAAAAACAACTGGATTGATTTTATTTTTATTAATATAATTATGATTTCTAATTGTTTCTAATATAAATATTTTGAGTTGTTATACTTAATTGTTCGCTTGATATGTTGTGAGTCACATTGTGGAAAAGTGGCATGCAAATAAGCAGATGATGAAGATGATTTCATCCGCAGTAGGGTCAGTTGTGTTTTTGTGGTTCCTTCTTAGACTGGGTCCGGAAGTGATTTGGAGGTAAGACAGCTCCCATTTCCTGCTTTTATGTTTGCAAATGCTACTCATCCAATTTTGCAGGATTAGGATAACCAGCTGTCATGTACAACCCTATTTGCTTCAGTACCCTTTTATGCATGCCAGTTTGCATAAAATGTGAACCATTGTAGTTAGGGATTGGGGGGTGGGCAGGATATTCTGCAGTTTGCATTTAAATTCAAACTTATCAAATTGTGCTTTCCAAAACAAAGTTAAACTTCAAAAATTCACATTCTCTGAATTTTGCAGTGCTGTTCTCCAGCCGAGTAATGTGTACAGAAATGCATGTATGAATGTAAAGTGTAGACTAAAACGCAAATATTAGTGAAAATAGCACTCAGAAATACACTCTGTTACAGAAAATTGCTGATACAAAAATGAGTGTACTAGGAGAAATTTGCACTAAATTGCTGATGAATTTTTATGAAGCGTTTTCTTTCTTTTCTGTTTTTGAAAATGCAAACTGGTGTGGAAGACTAAACTTAACACTGGGAAAATGTAAAAATAAAAGGAACCAAATTTTACACATTTGCCCACCCCTAGTTGTATGGAAGCATAGAAAACAGCTGTTAAGAGACCCATTTCTTATTCCTAAAAGCTTTCCAGTTGCTTCTGCTGAAACTTTCTACTTCTAAAGCCTAGGAAGAAAAGCTGAGGCCTGGGCAGGAAGCCTGAAATCTGACCTTCTAGGTTCTATGCTTATGAACAATTTCACTTAGGTGAGCTGTCTGCCTACTCCATTTAGTCAAACTCTGCCCCAGATTTCAGCAGTTATTTCAGGACTAACGGCCAAATGTAATTTATATTGAAACAAAAGATTAACTCGCTCAGTGGGAGAGCACTGCTAGATGCATTTCATTAAACATGTGAATTACACCAAACACCGTCCATTAAGTTCATACATTTCTGCTTTTCTGCACGCAGTGTAGTGGGCTGCAAAGTTAAGTTCGAGCTAAACCTTTTATGCCTTTCAGCAGCTGACACAGTAGATTCAGAAGATGCCTCCGGACCTAATGGGGGAAATATACAGCTTACATGGTCTAGAAGGTGCTACAGAAGATGAGCTCTATATTACCACACCAAAACTGGCACTTTCTCATTTTTGTAACAACAAAGCCGCCCTTGTTCTTCCAAGCCTCTCCTTCCTAAGCATTCAGTGACAAAATGAATTACACTTTAGAGAAATAATAAGAGAAGTTATTTCAGCCTGATTATATTTCAAGGAGGCCCTCTTTCCACGACAGGCAGAGTGGCAGAGAGCTGTCATATTAAAAATAGGTTGTCGGTTACAACATGTCCACTCCCTTCAAAACAATGGCTGGAGGCCATTATTATAAAGGGAGAGATATTATCAAGTCACTGAAATACCTGTGATTGTCAAAATGCTTATGGATATCATGTGTATTTGTGTGTAGCAAAGGAGTCTTTGCCCATACAACTTTTTGCATTACAGCGTTCATTTGTCCAATATTTCAAGAGGGCAAATCAGGGCACCATCCCACCTTTCCGCTGCCCCTGACACTCGCCCGCTTGTTCCCTTCCTTGCACACCCCTGCTTGCTCACCCTTCTTTCTCCCCTCGTACCTTCTCCCACTGCCTTCTCTGCCGGTACTGCTATGGAAGGAGGAAGAGCAGTGATGCCTGGGGCCAAGGTAGGAATCATTTTCTTCTTGTCCATGCTCTGGTGTGAAGAAGAAGAGTTTGGATTTGATATCCCTCTTTATCACTACCTGAAGGAGTCTCAAAGCAGCTAACATTCTCCTTTCCTTTCCTCCCCCACAACAAACACTCTGTGAGGTGAGTGGGGCTGAGAGACTTCAAAGAAGTGTGACTAGCCCAAGATCACCCAGCAGCTGCATGTGGAGGAGCGGAGACGCAAACCCGGTTCCCCAGATTATGAGTCTACCGCTCTTAACCACTACACCACACTTACAGCCAACTCACTACTGCCACAGGACGGGACAAAAAAATGCCCATCTTTGCTCTGTCACAACACCCTGCTCTGTTGCCTGTCCTGGGTATCCTAATCTGCCTCAGGTGTGGTGAAGCATCACTGGTGTCTGCTTCTGGATGTAGAACAGGGAGGAGGTGCCATCTTGTCCACCTCAAACAAGAAAATGTTTTGTCTGAATTACCCCTACCCCAATGAAAAAAGCCCACCCCTCAGTCATACACAAAACTATCTTGTCAGAAGGAAAGAATGCTTAACCTAGCCTGCCTTCTTGACATGCTAACTTTCTACTTGCAAGGAGTGTATATTTACACACACACACACACACACACATGCATAAGGGAACAATCATGTGATTATCCTGCCTGGACTCAGAAATGGTGCTGAAGAGAAAGGATTCCACCAAATTAAGATTCTGTGCATTTGATTCAATTCTATACAATGAGATTGGTGAATATATTGAGAAAAAGCAGAGGCCCTGTTTCGCTGCAGCATCATTGTAGACTGTCCATTTTGCACTGATCCCAGGACATTACCTAACCGTCATGTAAACAACAATATGGAAGTGAGCTGAAAACATCTTGCATCTCTGGGGAACAAGAATTCTGAAACAGCCCTCCCCGCCCTCTCAATGACCACCATCTGGACAAGTCATAAGCTCCTACTCCAGCTTAGATACTTTATGGTCTTGCAGCATCTGAACCTCAAGCTAACCTCTTTGAAAACAAAACACATGGTTTAAAGCAGCTTGACAGAGTGCAGTGAAATGACAAGCCAGGATGAGTCAGGCTGTTAAGCTACTGCTCAGCTCTGATGCCTCGTTGAATCCGTATGGTCTCAACAGTTGCTCAAAGTAAGCATGAAAACAACAACATTATTTCTGAATCTGTTGCAGAAATAAGGAGCAATATTCTTCTGAAATCAGGCTGGAGCATATGCTTGGACTCTGTAGCCAAAAATACGTAATCAGGTTTGACAAAACAAAGTTTGACACCAAATGCGCCAGAAAAAAGGGATGTCAGTCCGAGATCGGCTCACTTTAACTCAGCCCTTTCCAGAGCACAATGCCATCTGTACTTAATATACGCCACTTCATTTGCCATCAAATGCATTTTCTATTAGATTTGTAGAAAAATATACTAAGGATTATACAATCTCCCTAACATACACAGCCATAATTGAATATCTTGCATTGGCTGTTTTCAATCAGGATTAAAATTTGTTAGCCACATCCATAGCGTACAATTATGAACCAGGCATCAACAATGACAAGGGCCTGAGAAGGAAAAGAAAAGAAAAGAAAGCATTTGTGACCTTTTCTAATGAATGCATGATGGATAATATCCTGGGCAGATGATTGAAAACCGGCCAAGTAAGTTGATCAATTATATAATGATCAGGTTTGGAAGCCAAGAATAAAGAAAGGGACTCAAGATCAAAACCGTGCTCTGAACTGCTTGTCTCTTTCTCCTCAAATTTCGCCCAATGTATGCAACATCTTTCCAAACCAAACCATATCTGCAAAATACCTAAGCCCTCATCTCCCGCCCACACGAAGTATTCTAACTACCATTGGGAAATCTGCCCCCTCCCTCCAGCTGCCAATCTCCTTAAGCCAATTCCCAGCAGTGTTTTTCCAAGTACCAGTCTGTTGCCCCGAGCAACTTCTGGAGCAGCTGGTGCTTTGGCCGATGGTTTTCTTTAGGCAATATCTGTTAATGCCTCCCTTCCAAAGCAAAGGTCAGTTCCTCATGTCAAGGTCAAACTGTGGACAGTTGCTCGATGTCTGCCCCTGATAATCCAAACCAAACATACCATGTATAAGGAGCTTATCTCTCAAAATAAATGATAATTACCATAAGCCACTACTACCACCCATTCACATGACTTTCCATTTTGGCATATTAATGTTTCACTGTATCACTGGATGCTCAATGTAATGAAGCATTTCTTTTTTTTTTATTCAAAGCGAGCCCTTCTCTGCACCCCTTCCCTATATAATTTTTAACATCTTCCTCTTGATGTTGATAAATGTCTACATTCACGTGCAATTCAAATAACACATTTTATCAGACTATTGCTGACAAAAAAACAAAACAAAACCTTCATAGTGTAGCAGCAAGGATCGTCAGCTGGCCAGCCAATAATTGTGGGTGACTCTTAAACCCCGGTCAGGAATTATCTTCATAGATTAGGCTGAGGGGCAATGATTGGCCCCAGGGCATCCAGTGAGCTTCATGGTTGAGTGGGGATTAGAACCCTGGTTTCCCAGGTCCTAGTCCAACACTGGCTGTTAATTGCCTGGAGCAAGCAGTCAACTGGGCCACTTTTGCCATACTATTTATGTGGACCCCACTCCCTGCTGCCTCTCTGTGTGAAGAGCTGAAGAGGGGAGCTCTCCCGACCTGTGTAGGCTCTTCCTGTGGTTGCAGAGGGTTCTATGTCATGAGAGAAGCCCATGTACTTAAAGAAGGCCATTTCTTTCACCTTCAGCCCTTCTCTGTCCAACGCATGGCCAACATGAAATGGGATCGGAAGATACGGAACTGGGTGTGAGTTACGGGATATATATTAAGCAAATAACTATGGATTATTGTTTTAATATATGACCACACTGTGAACAAAGATGAAAGGATTTATTATTTTCCAACACGGAGGAATGGTTGTTAAAGTTATTGGAGGCAAAGTTGTTATGTTGGACTTGAGGAAGATTATTTTGACATTTATCAATAGTAATTGGAGAACTACTTTTGAATTTTCTGTGTGAAGGGGGGAAATGAATGAATTTGAGATGCTTGGATCTGAAGATTGAGAAAATAGAGCTTAGGCAAAGGAGGAAGAGTTGGATGTCATCCTGGACTTTGAATAATCTTTTTATATGTAACTGACAGACAGAGTATCCATTTTATTTATCTCCCCTTTTCTTTTCTTATTTCATTCTTTTTTTGTTTTTATCTTCTTTCTTTTCTTTCTTTGCTTTTTTTGGTGTCCTCTACTCTGGATCACTATTGGGATTATACACACATGATGGTGATGAATGGTTGCTGAAGGACCTTGTTTGAGAGATGAAGGATTGAGCTCCCAGGCTTGGAGGCTGGGATAAGAAAGGGAAGCTCCCAGGTTAGAGCTGGGAGGGTCCACCCCTTTCTGTGTGGGGTAAGGGCTAACAAATACTTTTGAGAAAAGACTTTTCATTTCATTTTCTGTTTCTCTTGTGGTTTGTTTCTGTTTTCATTTAGATTAGTTTGTTTTTTATCGTTTTGCATTATGAAAAAACTTCAATAATTTATTTAATGGGGGAAAAAGAAAATGGTGCACTCACTCATGAGATTCTTTCTCCCTCTGAGACCAGTCTTGGAGGCCTGCACTTCTCTGAGGGACATGGGTTTGTTGCCAGCGGCGAAGAGATGCCAAGTTCTTAGCACCAGGACAGAGGTCAATCACTCTTACTCCTCTTCTTGCCGCTGTCCAGATTTCCCTCCTGGCTGGTCGATGTCCTCCCCTATATATATTTTTTAAGTTAAATAAAGGTGTTTTTCATGTCCCCTTAAGACTGGATATTTGCTGCTTTTTGCTATTTTATAACTTTTCAAACCTAGGCTTACAGCCTGGAGGACTAGGAATCTACTTCTTCATATTAAATTCTTTGTGTTGTGCACTGAATTATAGGATCCATTTCAGCAAATGATTCAGATGCTGCAACAGCCATGGGAATTGGGTCTGACTTGCGTGCCTCCGCTGTATTTTCAAAATATACACATTGCAGGATAGAAGAATGCTTTTTTATTTTTGCCTTGTGAGCAAACAGTGAGATATTTTAGGATATAATAAAAAAGGAATGCTTTGTTTTTGTTTTTTTTATTAAGGGTCAGTGAAGGTCCAGCTGAAAGATCCTAATTCTACGAACACATTTTGGGATACCTTCTGTCTGTCTCTCAGTGGAAACTTTCCCTCAGCAGGGCTACATGGCAGCTGCTTCTAACCATTTCTGATGGAAAAGGATCATCTGGCTTGTAATTCATAGCCTGCTGCAGACCATGTTTCTCTTCAGTGCAGCTGGCTGCAGCTGTCCTCACAGAACCCAAGGACTGAATGTTCCTTCCTACAAGGTGGTTTAGAAGGCAGTCAGAAATGGTGCAGCTTGTTGGCTTTTTGCCAAGCTCAGCTGGTGGCACAGAGTTAACCTTCTAAAAAAACGATGTTGTTCTCCAGGAGTAGCCTTTTTAAAAAATAAAATAAAATGGTACTTTAATTAAGATGATGACCCTCTTTGTATGTATCCTCAGGGATACATAGGGAACTCTGTATGTAAGGTAATCAAAGGTGCTTACCCTATCTGTGTCCTTCTTTCAAAGCCTTCCCATCACAAATGGTTATGGTAAAATTACTTATCTGCAACGCCACATTTTTCATCCCCCTGGATAACATTTTGAAATGGAAAGACCAGTCCATGACATACTTCTAACCTACAGAAATCCGGTGGATACCTGCAAAGAAGTATTATTGTGTGCTACAACTACAAGCTCCTTTTCTGGCCCTGTTCCTGTTTCCAGGAATGAGACCATGAGCTGGATAGAAAGTGAGCAATCATTTTGAAGGAGGCTGTCATCTGAAATGCACAACACAATTTATTTTCAGGTGTCATTTTCAAATAATGGGTATCAAATATAATTCTTTTGGCTATGTGGATTCCCCCTCCCCTCTGCACAAAAGAGAAACTGTTATCTCTGTGGTCCCAACATATGAAAGAAAATGAGACAATGATGGTGGGTTAAGAAGTGCAGTCACTTGCCATGACTTGTTGGTTGTTTGGAGTAAATTGCCAGGAAACTACAAAAGGCCCAAATCACACATGGAACTGCCCTCAATACATCTGCATGGAAGCTGCTAAACGTCTTAAGGATGAAGTAACTTCATTTGCGGTAGTGGCAATTAAATTTATTTTACAGATTGCACACTGAAGCAGGTACAATTACAAATCTCCAGTTGTTTCTAAACCATCATTCATTTTACAAGGTAAGTCAAATGAGCTTTCAGCCTCTTGGGCTAAGACCAAGCTTAAACATTATATCTGGCCTGCACAACGTAGGACTTTACCAATCTGGAAACAGCCCACCAGCCAATAAATCTCCCTTTGCCTTTTTTTTTTTTTACAGGAAGGCAGCAAAAGCAGGATGATCAAACTCTTGGTGGGTTGCTGTTCATTGTTGGTAACCTGCATTCAAGAACTTTGTGGATTGCAATTTATGGGGCTTGGTTTACAGACTTTATTTATTCATACCTTGGTGGGTCCATCCATCCATCCACCCATTCAATGTTACATCTGCATCGTATCCTTATTCTAAGTAACCTGAAAATATCTTATAGAGAACTACCTAGTTTGCTTTACAGAGGATGGATGATTTGAACTTTGGTTGCAAGGTGGTACTGAAGCCTAACCATTGCTACATCACCACAGGTGTATCTCCCCAATCTGCAGCCACTGCTGACAGCTACAGCAAAGCAAAATGGCAGCTACATTGGGGTATTTTCTATTCTGATATATTCTTGAATTATATTTTAGCTGTCCCTCTTTACTGGGACTACTCTCATGCTCTGGCACCTGCTTCTGATAAATCACTATCTCTTTTTTGTTCCAATGCCTTGTCTGAGTTGCTATTGTCCAGGTTTCAGCTCCCTTTCCATAGCCTCTAGAACGGATTGTACTAGACTACAGATCCCATCATTCCTGGACCCTGGTCATAACTGATGGGAGTTGGAGTCCAACAACATCTGGATGGCCACTAGTTCCCCATCCCTGTACTAGAGCATCCTGCTTGCCATTTCACACCCAGCAGCTTTTGAGCTGTTGTTAATGAACTTTGGGATGGTTACATTTTCCTAGCAGATCTTTAACACAAAGAGCAGACACACTGGCTTCTAAAAGAGGAGATGTTATTGCCCAGTAAGTGGGAAACCCACAGGATTTGAACACAAAACCTGCAGGATTTGAGCACAAAAGTACAGGAAAAGCAGAGCGACACGAGTCCATGAGGCCCTGATGCAACTTGAGGTGTGCGTGTGTTATGGACTGCACTTTCACCTGGTTGGGGGCAGGGTTATTGACATTGTACTTTTATTTGACCCACCCCAATTCATCTTGTTTTTTGGCCTCCCCCCCCCCTGAGTTGAAACACACCCCTAGTTAATTGCCTATAAGAAAGATGTGTTTTTTCTTTATTAGTATACTTTGGAAAAGTTGAATATTTACACAATCAGAGATTTGAAAACCTTTCTATACTTCTGCTTCTGGAACATTTTTTTTTTAAAAAAATTGAACAAAAGATGTTTTCTAAAAACAGATTACACCAGCCATCCTGAATGTGTCTGGGTTAGCAGAAGGCTGCTTTCTGCAGTGAGGCTTGCTGGAGCAAGTACATGGATTGTGAAGGGGAAGATCAATAGTGAGACAGCCTGTGCTGCTGAAGTAATTGCGTTGCGTGACAGTCAGTCATTTGTTCGCTCCCATTTCTACATTACTCATAATCCTTTATAGTTTTTCCTAGCTGAGGAGTGTAAGAATGAACATGCGTGGTGACAGTTTTGTTTGCTTCTATTATTGCATCGTGCAAGAGTGTTCATGGTCATTGCAAAATCTGCCATATATGCTGCATAGGTCCGATTCCACTTGCCCTTCATTCTTGGATGGCAGATCCTACAGTAGCAAGCTTGTACCCAAACCAACTAAATGCCCCTTTGTCAAGTTCCTATTTTATATAAGGCAAGATTATTCACTTTGTAGGCATAGTACAAGGGGCTGATGAAAAGCCTAAAACCCACAACTACATAGGAAAATGATGTAACCATAAGAAGTCTTTGCTCCAACCCTTAATAACAAGAGACAATATTTAACTCTAAAATGGCCACTCCTTATTACATTGAAAATTGTCTGAATATGCAGTAAGCAGGGCATGAGGTAGCAAGGTTGCTAGGAAACACCAGGGTGTTTTTTGTATATGAAAAGAAAAATAATCTGGCTCTGAACATAACATACATTTAAAGCATGTTAAAGAATGCTGGGAAATGTAGTTTGTTAAGGATGTTGAGAACTGTAGCTCTGTGAGGGGTAAAGTACAGTTCCCAAGATTCTCTGGGGGAAGCCATGTGCTGTTAAGTGTACAGTATGAAAGCATCCTCTGTTAAGTCAAAGGGTATTAGAATCAAAATAGTTCCTACATTTTGAATACTGTGGATGGATTTTGGATCTGGGAAAAGAAGGCAGAGCTTGAATGCTTTATGCAGCAGTTTCTGATATCAGGTCAGGAATGTTCCTTATACGTATGGTACATGTCCAATGCTTTAAAAGGATAAACAAACTGTGGCTTCCATCAGATGTTAGGCAGATTAGGAAGCTCCCTTCACCCCTTACTTTCTTACTTTGTTCCATCTGAAAGAACTTTTTCCTACTCCGTAATGCAGACAAATTTTAGTTATGTATAAGCGTGTGTGTGAAATGGCATTGCAGCCCTTTCCCCAGTGTAAGGTCAAGGTAAATGACCCTTCGATGGTTAAGTCCCATCAAAGGCGGCTATGGGGTGTGGCGCTCATCTTGCTTCAGGCCAAGGGAGACGGCACTTGTCCACAGACAGCTTTCTGGATTAGGTGGCCAGCGTGACTAAACCGCTTCAGGTGCAATGGGACACCGTGACAGAAACCAGAGTGCACGGAAATGCCATTTACCTTCCCACCTCAGCAGTACCTATTTATCTACTTGCACTGGTAAGCTTTCAAACTGCTAGGTTGGCAGGAGCTGGGACAGAGCAACGGGAACTCACCCCATCGTGGGGATTTGAACCACCGGCTTTCCAATCAGCAAGCCCAAGAGGCTCAGTGGTTTCGACCATAGTGCCACCCACTCCCCTATTCCCCAGTGCTATGGTATTGCTGTCCAGTCTGGTGTTGACAGTGTACTAGCTGCTGCTTGTACTTCTTTTCACTACCTGGCTGATGCAGAAGGCAGGTGAGCCCTTGCCTTCCTTCCTTCCTTCCTTCCTTCCTGGACGATAATCCATTTGGATTTGTTTGGGTGTAGGATTCTCTGGGCCACATCTCTGCCTGGCTTCCTGTGAGCCCCACTCTGCTTTGGCACACGTGCAGAGCTGGGATAAATGTAGATTTTAGTTGTTGTCTTTGTTTTAGTCCCCTACTGTTTTCTATAAAAATGGCAGAATTACTCAATTTCCTGTTCTCATGCCTTGCTAAAATCATTCTTTCCCCCTACTGCTCTCTCTCACTCTCTCTCTGTTGTGGATTGCACATCTGTATTTTTTCTGTACTGGATGTTACCCGTAATAATCATTTATAAAGAATGCATGTTAGCTATGACAACAGAACTGTGATAAAGCTATGCTGTAAGATGGGGGTGGCGGTGGAGGTAGAGGGAGACCAGTGATATTTATTGAATAAACAGCCATCCCCTCCTTCTCCAGTCACAATAGCTTCCAAATCTCATGCATTCATAAGCTGAAGCCAGCCAAAGCCCACAGCTGTCATGCATTTTCAACAGATTCCGCAGGGCCTAGATGAGGTTTGAAGACATTCCTTTGCTCTTACACATTAGCTAGAAGGAATTACCGTAACATCTGATATTGTGGAAGTGGGAAATTTGCCATTCTGACCTTGCCCAAAGCAATCCGGAACTGGGGGTCCAAGGATTTATTATCTCAGATGGCCTCCAGAGGTCACAGGGGGCCCTTTTAGCAGTGTTCCAGCAGTAACCAATTCATTTGGCGGGACTGTGCGTTTCCCCACCCCCACCCCCGTACGAATAAAATAATGTATGGACAGCCACATGCTCCTGTTGTGCTCTGGATCATTGTCATAGGAAAGGCATGTTCCACTGGAATAATTCCCAGCTGTCAGTAATATGCTGATACACCACAGCCAACGATCGGGGAACAGGCGAAATAAACAGGATGGCCACAATGTGTACAACTGCATGAGCGTCTAACAAATTTTCTGCATATTTCACAGTCTCCTAATGAGATTGACATGCTCTCTTTAATCTGCATCTGTCTGGTGCAGAAATGCCATAGACGCAATGTGTTAGTATGCATTGTTTCTTGCCTGTATGGCTGGTGATAGGGCAAGAGGAAAACTGGTAGGAATACTGTTTTAGAGTTTTTCATTCGTTTTCTGGGAAATGCTGGACAGGCAGCCAAACACAGATTGGAGAGACTGCTCATGTCATCAGAGTAGCTTTTACAGCTGCAAGATGACATAAATGGCCAAGGATATTGCGCAAGTTTTTCTTTCTTTCTGGAAATAGGTTGTTTTCAGTACTGCTATGAGAATTTATTAGGCTTGAATGAACTGAATCATATACATTTATAAAAATAAATATATGGTAAAAACTCTGGGGCATACTCTGATCATCGTTTGGTGTCCAGGCTTGCCCTGAACTGGATCTTTCCAGAAAAGTTTTACAGAGGAGGAGCAGAGGGAGCAGACCTCTACTTCTCCATCAGCCTGCAGGAGCCTATAGATCCAGTCATTCCAGCCACAGAACTGGAGGACAGCTATTGAACACCACCACTGTCTGCCATTCTTTCCTGCTCTGTTTCTCTCTTGCTGACGCATATCATGCCTGGAATGTCTGCTGGGAACACCTACCTGCATAATGCCATTTCTCTTCATTCAAAGCCTTTCTCAAAACCCACCTTTTCCTGAAAGCCTTTGGCTGAGCAACCTAGTTCAGGTGTACAGTGGTACCTCAGGTTAAGAACTTACGGTAATTCGTTCTGTAGGTCCATTCTTAACCTGAAACTGTTCTTAACCTGAGGTACCACTTTAGCTGCGTGATTTCTGTTCTCATCCTGAAGCAAAGTTCTTAACCCGAGGTACTATTTCTGGGTTAGCGGAGTCTAACCTGAAGCATCTGTAACCTGAAGCATCTGTAACCCAAGGTACCACTGTACTTTAACAGCTTGTGGCAAATCTAAGAAAATGGAACTGAAACAACCATATATTACCTTCCCTGTTTACCCCATCTTCCATTTCCCTCCACTTTCTCTGCTGCATCCTCTGCTCTGAATATTAGATTGTAAACCCCCCAGGGCCAACCCCCCAAATAGCAGGGAAATGTTGGGGATCTCATGCACACCTGGCAAGTATTCAAAACAAAAAAGTGACACCAGGGCGTAGTTCTCACTGTGATGGCAAAAGCTGTGTCTTGACTGGACCCCTTCACTCTGAAGATGTGTCTCATATGAGTAATACTAGAAATTATGTACATTTTCTCTGCACAGAAAACTCAGGGTTAGGATCTGACATGTATTGTTTGCTATGTGGATGCAAGACTTTGTATGAAGTCTTCCTATGGAAGACTAATGTGAGCCTCTACTTGCAGTGAGAGGTGGCAGAGCCTAGAAACATGTTTGCCACCTCAGTGAGAATGAGGACAAGTGAATACTGGCAGAGGTCCATCCAGGTGCATGGGTCCAGCTCTACTCTTTGAATGCCATGCCATGAATCCTATCGACACTCCTGAGCTGACACATAAGGGGTCCACCAACATCATCACGTGAAGGCTTCCAAAATGGGGACAGAAACTCTGCTCAGTCAAGGTTCCTGTCCTTGCATTAGAAACCCTTTGTGCAATGAAAGTGACCCACTTCAGGCTCAGCGAATCATACGTTGACTTGGGATGTTGACACATCCTCAAGGGGGAGGAGCTAGAACTGTGCATTCCGACAGGCCCCATTGCATGTTTGGCCACAAATGCCTTAAAGGGCTTAGGTGATTAACAACAACAACAATTTATTACCATCTGGCCGGGCCTCCCCAGCCACTTTGGACAGTCTTCCCCTGTATTTTCAAACTAGATGTATGTGGAATTGTCAACATTCCTTTATAATTCTTGATGACTTTCATATTTTGGACATTCACTGTAACATATATAAATGACTTTAAAGCCCCACAAATTCAAAAATATAGCATGACAATTTACATTTTCCTTCCTCTCTCAGATGTCTAGGTGTGTTTATACAGTATATACGTGTGTGTGTGTACACACACACAGCTCAGCAAAACACTTCCAACAATCAGTTGAAGTGCCACAAGACTCTTTTTGTTGTATTTATAACAGGGAAATTGTCATTCAACTAATTAACAATTGCCGTCTTGCTTAGATGGTGTAACATCTGCACAAAATAATCAGCGTGGGGAGGACAGGACATACACTTCACCCCCTCCCCACTCCCAGCCATTGCCATTTGAATGGGATGCAACACATATCATAAAAGAAATCTGATTCTTCACCTAGTAATGACAACCTGAGTCAGCCCTTCTGGGATTCAAGCGTGTGGTTCCAATAAGTCTAGGTATTTCCAACTTTAAGTCACTTAACGATTTCCTCTGTCTGTGATTAACCCGATAACAAATGGGGCTTGTTTTTAGTTCTCAGAAACGCTAGGCCAAATGCATTATGTTTGAAGGCTGGTGGAGACCCAGAGCCAGTTTGTCTACTCAAGTGACTGTCTCTTAAAATCCAAATTCATTAAGGATGCTCCGAGAACATGTGAAGCAGTGGCCTCTGTGAAACTTTCATTTTTATATATATAATATTTTTTATTGTGAAACTTTCATTTTTACTGTGGTACTAGATAGAAACAAAGGGAGGGCAAATAAATGAGGAAGAGGAAATTTGTGATTAAAATTTGAGGTTTGGTCTGTTGATCATATGTAAAAGACCGAATAGTCATATGGAATAGAGACCTCTGCTTTGTTATGCGAAATGGGCCTCTAATGGGTTGATCCAGCTGATTACGGTTGTATAAGTTACGAATGAAAAGCATGTTGATGCATCGAGGGATTCCAAATCAGTTCAATTTTACCTTGCCTGTGGGGACAATTTTACCTTAATTCCTAAATTACATTTGCCATGTGGAAGTGCTGAAATGTTTCCATGTGCTGGCCATGTGGTGGCCATTTGAGAGCTTCATACCATGTTATGTATTCAGTGGTTTGTGTTTGCCTTGAGTCTGGACTAAGGATACTGATCCCCTGTGTTTGAATACAATACATGATATCCAATCACAGAACATATCAGGATTCAGGCTACTGCCATTGGCCCTTAAACTTTGTGTTATGATTCACAGCTTGTGAGTTTAGACAGCCAATCACATTGAGAGTGGGAGTGGCCCAGGCCTTCAGAAACGTATATAAGCAGTTGCTTTGCCTCTGTTGTTGAGTTCTGTTAGTTCAGTAAGGGTTTTTGCTGTTAATACTGTGTCTTTCTTTGTGGGAACATACATATTCTTCAGTTTGTTCCCATCTTATTGAGGTATTCAGGATCGTCAAAACAAAACACTATGGAATTTGTGGAGATAGCCACCAGCTTAAGTATTTTTGGTTGGTCACTGAGGGAAACAGGATGCAGGACTGGTTAGGTCTTTGATCTGGTTCAGCAGGGCTCTTATGTTCCATTTCTTCATAAATCCTCAACACATTACTTGTTGCAAGTGTCTCTCACAAATTATGTCAATTGTGGGGACCTTCCACCATACAGAAGCAAGTCTGGTGTGTCTTCCACCACCAGCTGAAACTTAAAAAAATATTCCCTTCCTTTTTTCCCCTCTTTGAGACACAACATTTCAAACAAATGTTCCAGCCCAATTTAGCAATGCCCCAACGTTTTCAAACAGTATGGCTGATAATTATCTGTCTTGAAAGAAGTGGTCTCAGAGTGGCTCAGTGCTATTTTTCTAAAAAAAGAGGTGTTGAAACTCACCATGAACACCTCCCTTGTTTTCTTATCATAGCAATGGTGCCCACCTGAGAGGTGCCAAAATTTCTGGTGAGTTCCAGCGAGTTCCGGCTGAAAAAAATCCTTGGCTAAATTGAAAATACTGGGGCACCACACAAGGGTTGGAGAAGGATAATGGTTACGAATTGGGGAGAGAGGTCTTCCACTCAGTTTCATAGAAATAGCAGGAAGCCTATCCAAAATGGGAGATAAATAACAAGAGAAAAGTCTGCATGATTTGTATAAAGTGGGAGACATGCTAATGTTCAGTAAATGAGGGTCTCTGGCATAGAAAAAATATTTATTAAGCAAGGAGTGTACACTGTAAAACAGAGCTGTAGGAGATTTGGTGTTTCTTTTCAGTGACAAAATGCCAGCTCCTGTAACCTTAAAAATATCTTGTATATTTAATCTTACATTTTTGAGGGTGACATTTTCTCAGTTAAAGGCTCAGAAGGCCAAAGTAGTGTTATTTTACAACTTTCAGTGTTTAATATTCCATTGTATTATTAATCTATGTGAAGCAAATGGCCGTAAGCTAGATGTTTATAGAGAATTGTTTGACTTAAAAAAGGTGGAGTTGACAAGGAGGACCAAAACTCCCTTTTTTCCTTGCTACATAAACCTACTGTATATTTTTTTCACATACTTGGAACCACCAAATTAAAGCACAGACTTTGAACCAGTTTATAGGAGTGGAAAGGTCAGTGTCTGAAAACAGTGGAAATTGTATGCAGAAACCTTGTTTATTTTCTGTCTTTTATAAAAGCCATCCAATGTATTATGCAAAAACACTTTTTTATGTGGAGCGGAAGCAGAGACTGTGAATGTTTTGGTCACCCTGGAAACATGCAGGAACAGAAACAGATGTCTAAAACCTCATGACTTTTCTTTATTGCAACCTGCCTCAGCAGAGTTCAGATAAATACAAAACCTACCCCGAAACACCTGTCCATGCAGAACAACCCAGGGCAAATTAGGAAGCTGGAAATGCCAAATTGATTCAATTGTCACAGTACAGTCATTTCCTCTCCCACCCTCTCTGCGATTGTGTGTTAACAATTACTCGATACATTATCTGTGCATTTCCATCTTGCGTGTATAGAAAGAGCAAACATCCTCTACTTTTAATATGGCCGGCAGAGAACCTGACAGTTTACATTTTAATGTCAATTAATGATATATGTGACTCATCACTGTACAAGGTAATGCCTGCCTTTCTTTCACTGAACAATTACGCTTTCAACATGTTAATGCTCTGGCTTATTAGCCTAGATCACTAAGGCATAGCCTAATGCACAGGATTATTTACAAAGTTAAAACATCCATTACATCCATTAACCATGAAGCAAATGGAATCAAGAATCAATGACAGTGTGTCCTGGGTGTTGAAGTCACATGTTTTCTGAAAGCATGCTAGTGTAGCACACTTGGAGATGGAATAATATAAAAATGCTATCATTTTGGAGAGATGTTTCTAGGTGTAAAGTGATTGAAGATACCAGAAGGGATCCAGGTGGATAGGTGAATGGTGGGGGGATATAGAGATATAAGATATAGAGGTACATTGGTCAAAAATCATTAATTACTTGGAAGCTGTTGGCACTTCTAGGCAATTATTTATTAAGGGGATATTGGAAGACACCAAAATGCACCACGTAGCCCAGAAATAGATGATACAGAGGGACAACAAACAAATGGTAATAAGAGACTTCTCTAGTTTTGCACATTCGCTACTATGAATTAAAATTATTTATTTAATTTTAGGGGCAATGGAATTGACAGGTTCATCAAATGTTATTTCAAGCAGCTGAACAAAAGAGCAGCAATGCAATTTTGTACTGAGACATACAAAATAAAATAAATAAAATAAAATAAAATAAATCTCCTCTCTCCCTGTAATATATCTACTACGCTTATCAAGTTCCTTCTGGTCACATTTCAACACCTCTATAGTGCTGGTGTTCAAGGCATTAGATTATTGTTTAGTACCTACTGGGATAACATGTCTTTCTGTGGTTTCTTTTTCTTTCGTCATCATTATGACATGCAAGTATTTCAAATATATTTAGAATAAACAAATTTGGGTACATACAGTGAATGGGGTATAAGTCAGTGATACAATCTCTCTTCAGATGTGTCATCCCACATCTTAGATGTTATTCTGTGATATTTCACCTGTGAGTCGTGCTGTTTGTAGTGCACACAAAAGCTTTTATTGACTCTCAGGTCAACAGTGTATTAACTTGAGAGATGGAGTGCCAGGTTTTGTTCATCTTAAAAGTCCTGTACGCACAGACACAACCAGAGTTAACTTTTCTTATTAAATCAACACTGAGCACATATTTGGATGCAGGGTTGTTTTAATAAGCAAAAGATCAAAAGTCAAAGGCTTCATCTAGACAGAATAGCCAAGAGCTGTTTTTGTAATGCTGTAGTGATTGGACATCTGAATCAAAGTTGTAAAAGGTAAAAAAAGGTAAAGGACCCCTAGACAGTTAAGTCCAGTCAAAGGTGACTATGGGGTGTGGTGCTCATTTTGCTTTTCAGGCTGAGGGAGCTGGTGTTTGTCCACAGACAGCTTTCTGGGTCATGCGGCCAGCATAACTAAACTGCTTCTGGCATAACGGGACACTGTAATGAGTGCCAGAGAGCATGGAAATGCTGGTTACCTTCCTGCCACAGTGGTATGTATCACTGGCAGAGGAATGGGGGTGCAGAGGGAGTGGGCCGCCTCGGCACCACTGTTCTGGTAGGGTGCCATCGCAGCGCCCCCCAGACACGCACCACGCACCCCGCGTGCACCAGATGCCACACCCCCACAGACGGTGCATCACACCCCTGTGGCTTGGGATGTGTGCCTGGGATGTGTGCCATGCCCCTGGAGCACCAGCCACACCCTCTTCTGCTCTTCCCCTGGTAGTGGAGCATGCAGCTTCACCACTGGTATCTATTTATCTACTTGTACTGGTATGTTTTCAAACTGCTAGGTTGGCAGAAGCTGGGACAGAGCAATGGGAGTCTACCCCGTTGCGGGGATTCACACTGCCAACCTTCCAATTGACAAGCCCAAGAGGCTCAGTGGTTTAGACTGCAGCACCACTCGAATCCCCAAATCAAAGTTGTAGACATTAACTAAAGTAGAATATAGTAGGGATGTCATCCTGAGACCTTGCCAGTGTTCTGAATACTAAGAAGAGCGTTAGCTTTGTTACAAATTCTTGTTTGGTTGTCAGAGAGAAATTCTTAACATCTCTCAGATCTTGATTGTAATAGTTTTTCACTAGTAGTGGGAGGATGATACATTCTGGACACTTTTTGAAACATTATTACAAATTCTGTGGCAGAGCCTGGTATTTGCAATAGGTCCTTCAACTTGGGTTGCCATACAGTGGTACCTCGGGTTACAGACGCTTCAGGTTACAGACTCCGCTAACCCAGAAATAGTACCTCGGGTTAAGAACTTTGCTTCAGGATGAGAACAGAAATCGCATGGTGGCAGCGGGAGGCCCCATTAGCTAAAGTGGTACCTCAGGTTAAGAACAGTTTCAGGTTAAGAACGGACCTCCTGAACGAATTAAGTTCTTAACCTGAGGTACCACTGTATTTCAAAAAGGAAAAAACAGGTCGCCCTGTATAGCAGTCCTACTTCAACTGAACTGTGGTCAACTCTTCCTCAGATTTAGCTCTGGTGATACCTGGATGGCTAACATTCACAATCCAATCTTCCCTAGGTTTATGATGGTGAGAACTCCATGGAAACCAGTTCAGGGCTAGTTTTTTAACTAACAATGTCACCTTGTGCATATCCTTAAACATGTGAATGAATGCAGCTGTTTTCCAAATGATTTGTAGGAAGTCCTTTAAAATTACTAGGAATGGAGGGTCGGGTTCAAAAGCAGGCTGTTGACAAAGTACTTATTGCCTTTGCTTTAAAGCAACCATAAATGCCAAAGGAAAATAGTTCTGCTGCCTCTCTCTATTAGCGAAAATGCCACAGCAGATTTATTTTTCTGGGAGGTATCAGGTTGATAGCAGTCTAAATTCATTAAGAAATTCTGGAAATCTTAGTCTGAATAGATGAACTCATGCCTCATGATCATGTGGGGGTGGATTACCTATAAAACCATGCACATTTTTGGGTGTGTTTTAAATCACACAATGGAGTGGAAATAGAATGGGTATATGAATGAACTTCTGGGTTTTCCCTCTTTTCATGCATTTACAGTGCAATCTGAAGAAGGTCGTTCAAAGGCAGTTCTATTAGCTGGGCTTTGAACTGTCTGGGTGGAAGGAAGGGCAGAGGAATGATATTGTGTTCTGCCAATTTTTTTTAAAAAATAGTTTCCCCTCCAACAGGAAACAGAGAGAGAAAGGGCAAGGAGAGATTTAGCTTCACTCAAAAGTACTGTATTTTTCGCTCTATAGGACGCACCAGACCATAGGATGCACTGGACCATAGGAGGGGGAGAACAGGAAATAAAAACCTTCTCTGATCAGCAGCCCTTCAGCGAAATGTTGTGGGACCAGGAAGGCTTTAGATTGGATCTAAGCTGTTGCTCAGAACACCCCTTTTATCCCTCCTGACACCAGAACTCTGACTTCAGCTGACCAAGGCTCCAGAGGAGCTGACATTGTTGAAGAAGGCTGCCACATCAGATCTCTCCCCGCTGCCGTTGGAGCTCTGTAGAGTCAAACTGTACTATAGACAGATCCAATTCTTCCTCTGCCCCCTTGCAAGTCCTTCCAGGGACCATAAGACTGCAGACTTAGTTGTTCTAACCGCAACTATATACAAATACAGTGGTACCTTGAGTTACAAACACCTCAGGTTACAAACTCCGCTAACCTGGAAGAGTTACCTCGAGTTGAGAACTTTGCCCCAGGATGAGAACGGAAATTGTGTGCTGGCGGTGCAGTGGCAGCAAAAGGCCCCATTAGCGAAAGCACGCCTCTAGTTAAGAACAGTTTCAGGTTAAGAACGGACCTCCGTAATGAATTAAGTTCGTAACTAGAGGTACCACTGTATATTTCTGCATATTATACCTGTATATGAGTTAGAGTTGAATTCTCCACTTGCTCTTATTAATTACTTGCTTCTGATAGATCTAAATATACCATATTTTTTGCACCATAACACTCACTTTTTTCCTCCTAGAAAGTAAGGGGAAATGTCTGTGCGTGTTATGGAGCGAATGCCTACGGGTGGCGGGGGGGATCTGCTGCAGTGGTGAGCAGAGGATCAATGGTTCCCCTTCCTTCTCTCCTCCGTGGCTCGCTTTGAAACAGCAAAGCGGGAGAAGAGCCGCTGAGTGGGGAGGAGAGAGGGACAGAGAGCCTGCTTGCTTTAAAGGAGCAAAGCGGGAGAGGAGAGGAGCCGCTTCCACAAGTCCAGAGCTGTTTTGTTCAGCGAGCCGGGGAGGAGGGAGAGAACCGTTCGCTAAATAGCAGCAAAGTTTTTCGCAAGCAGGTTCTCTGTCCCTCTCTCCTCCCCACTCAGCTGGCTTAATAGCAGCAAAGTTTTTCAGCGAGCCGTGGAGGAGGGAGAGAAGCAGAGCCTTTAAAGGAGCAAAGCCGGAGAGGAGAGGAGCCTTCTCCTCTTATACCCCTCTTCTGCATTATTAACAGCATCCTTCTCCACCCACCCCACCTGTGTTCCTTGTCCCTTGAGTGCTTTTCCTTCCCTCCCCACTTAAAACGTGGTTACAAAGAATGGATCCACATGGATCCTCAGGATTTTTGCATTGGGCTACCCCAAACTCACCTTCAGATCACATGTCTGTGGCCACAGCATGAACCACAAAAATCATACATCCACTGTTTCGTTTAGAATATATTTTTTCTTTTTTTCCTCCTCTAAAAACTATGTTTGTGTTATGGTCAGGTGCGTGTTATAGAGTGAAAAATACGGTATATACTTTCCTCTAGGCTGGTACATATTGTTCTTTGGGATATAGACTTGTTATGTATTATATACTGCTCCTTGTATTTTAAAACAATGTACAGTGGTACCTTGGGTTACATATGCTTCAGGTTACATACACTTCAGCTTACAGACTCCGCTAACCCAGAAATAGTACCTCGGGTTAAGAACTTTGCTTCCGGATGAGAACAGAAATTGTGCAGCGGCGACGCAGCGGCAGCAGGAGGCCCCATTAGCTAAAGTGGTGCTTCAGGTTTAAGAACAGTTTCAGGTTAAGAACAGACCTCCAGAACAAATTAAGTTCTTAACCCGAGGTACCACTGTAATTTATCTCCTGGTGGGTTTTTTTATTTTTTAAAAATGGCTTCCACAAAAACAAAATAAAGTGTGGAGTTATACTGATTTAAATAATGAGTTAATATTATCTAGGTCATACAGTATGACATTTAACAGAAGCTATACTCTGGAGGGGAAGTTTGGCTTGGCCTGGAGCTGAGGCAGTGTTTCTGAATAGGAGGAGTTTGTTTTTAAATCCACCTGCCCCCCTTCCATTCCATAGTTTGGTGCCATCCCTAGTACCTTCAATTAAGAGGCTATGAAAAATATGCATTCGATTAATGTTTTATTGCATATTCTATTTTAGTAACCCACTAAAATATGTTCCCTTGCTCTCAAGTTATGTAAAACAATAACATTATTACAATCAGTGTCATCTTGCACTAGCGCCAACTCTTCCTCATTGTAAACATTTCCTGAGGGGTTATCCTCCTCATTGATAACTTACGAATATGAGTCAAATCCCCATGCGTGGTATTAAAATCCAGTACATGTTCCCAATTAAAAATGTCCCACAGCGTTCTTGATCATCTTTAGCAATTAGCATAATGCTGGAGTTCATCCACAGGGTAAATGTTGTAACCTGACTTGAAGCTCTTAGCCATCAGGTGTTTTCAATTTGTAGCTATATCAAGTGTATGTAACTCCAGAAATGTAGAAGAAATCATAGTAAGCGTGGAGCTGGGGCAATTGTCTTGATGGGTTTTGATTTTGATTGCTGGCATGCAGTTGATCCTTCTGATTAAATCATTTCCATTGCGATACAGCCACAGGAATATCATGGAAAGGTTACTGAAATACTAATAAGCTAAGGAACTGAATAATTCCACCCCCCTCATTGGTATTGTTATGAATTTTGGGGGTGGACAGATTCCCTATAATTTCTACATTCAGTGAAGGGTCAGAATTTGAGTAAACTGATAAATTCCAGTATTTAGCAAGGGCTGTGAATAAAGGGCTGGGAAGAACAACCAGCTAACAGCCTCTAGAACCCAGCCAGGAGCTCATGATGGTGGGTTGCTGAACAAACAATGGTGCTGATGGCCAGCCATTGGTTACTCAATGGGATTCATTGACCAGGGAGAAGGCTTTGCCAGGCACAGACCCTGGAGGTTGCCAGGGTAAGGGGGGGTTGTGATGTCACTACAGGAAGAGAGGGTGTTTTTGTACAACAGAGGTTTAGGGAGCAGGGGTTTCTAGGAAGAAGGAGCAGGAAGTGAGCAGAACTCCCTGTGGGGACTGCACTGTTTTTAACCTGCACGTTTCATTTAATTATGTTTTTAACTGAGTTCCTTCATTTTAAAAAATGAATGCTTACCTGATTTTATAAAAACCAATTTATATATTGTGATATTACTTAATTTTTATGTGGACTGGTCTATGAGTGAGAGCCTGTGAGAGTCTATGAGTGACTCAAAGGTACTTGTTTCTTTTGAATTTGAAAATTCTCTCTCTCCCTCTCCACCCCCTTCAGTGGAAACAGAAAGTTGCCTGGAGTCTTATGAGAGACTTTTGCTGGGCCACTTGGGAGATTCTAAAGTCATTAATTTTAGAAGTAGATGGGGATAATTAGTATTTCATTTAAGTTAGAGGTCAACACCAGTGTTCTTTCCTCTACTGCAGACATTTTACAGAATGCTATGCCTCATTGCTTTTATTAGATTCAAGCAATGGATGAAATAACAATGTTATTAACCTCTAACACTGTTGAAAAGTTAGGAAAAACAGGTGGGGTGGTGGTGGTGGAAAGGTCGGCAAGGCAGTTACATTTCCTTTTTAGCTGTGTTTGCGTAGAACATGGCAGGACTTAGTATTAGATTTAACAGTCTCTGGATTAAAAAAAAGTTAGTGCAATTTTTTACTGGCCCTTTTGCAAGGGGTGGATAGCGACACTTAAAAACAAAACAAAACATGCATAATAAAGCAATGCATAATAAAACAATTAAATTAAAATCACACCATGTCTGCTGTAGTCTAGCTATTGGATGCTACTCCAGATAGGATCAAATATTTTACCTTCTCTGCAACAAATGTGATCTGGTATGACTCAGTTTTGTTTTTACAAAACTGGGAATGAAATCTTCAGGAATACTTCCACGTAGTGGAAACCAGTGAAAGTTTTCTTGATACACTTGGCATTCAAAGTTATCTGACTTTGTAGATTCTGATAATTATAAAACTGTTTTGTACAGGGGATGCCATATGCTTTAAATGTATGGTGTGCCCAGTTAGTAAACTTTAAATGTATGGTGCCCAGTTATTAAACTTTAAATGTATGGTAAGCCTAGTTATTAAACTGGATCTAAATCCAAACCCTAACCATTTGCGCCATGCTCAACGCTTGGGCCTTTCCTCTACAATCAGTTCAAAGTAATGTCCTACTGCATTTTATACTACAGAGATATAATTCAGTAGGACATGTCCACCTGCAAATAGCAAGGATTTTGACAATAAAAAATTGATATGAACAGCAATGTCAGACCAGAAAGAATTGCTGGACATGCATCATATGCATCAGTGAGGCAAAGCCTTCCTATACGGGTGTTGTGGAGTCCAGTATACCTGAAACATCAAATTCTGCTGAATCAATTTCAAGTTTAAATCCAACAAATTGTTATGTATAAATTCTAAAGCAAATTTCCATTGTTTAGGTAGTATAGCGCATTCTAATTCCCTATCCCATTGCTCTCCGACCTCCTGAACTTGTACTTTACAAGATTCCAATAAACATTTGTAAAAAATAATTATTTTCTGTGAAGCTTTCTGTGAAGGTGCAAATTATTACTTCCAGAAATTTAAAAGATGCCAAATCACTCAAAATATGGACAGTCCTTTAACAGACATCATCAGATGCCGTAATTGAAGATATTATCTGTCAGGACTGCCGCTAGGTCCCAGCTCACAGAGGACCAACGCCCAGTGGATGTTATATACAAAAGTCTTTATTAAAGTTTAGTTTCCATTTCCAAGCTCTGGGCGCGCAGACCCACGTCTCGACGCTAGACCGGCTAAGTCCCCTCTGACTCACTGCTCCACCCACACCAGTTTAAGATTCTAGCCCGGCTCCACCTCTTACGCTGTTCTTTCCTTCGCTGGGTCCTTCTGCCCTCTGGGGTTCCCTCCTTCCTGGACTCCTCTGACGCTGAGCCTCCTGAGTCTTGCCCCTCCCTCCGGCGGGCTTTAGGACCTGGCTCCCTTCCCGGGCTCCCCGCTGTGCCGCGCTCCTGTACATTTGAACTTGGTGCGCGCGCCCAGCCGGTGACTTTCCTTCTGACCGTTTCCCCGCTTCCTGATGTGGGCGTTGCCAAACCTGACTCCTCTCCTCCCTCTGGTGGTGAGGACACTGGTCCCGACTCCTGGGACTCCCCCTCCCCACTGCGCTCTGGTGGAGACGCTGGTCCTGATCTCCAACTGCTGCTCAGGGACTCCCCGCTGGCCCCTTCCTCCTGGGGCTTCCCCCCTGGAGCCCCCCTCGCTCTGGCCACCTGCGCTCCCTTCTGTGAGTCCTCCGATTCGCTAGAGAGGCTTGTGGAATAACTCTGGCCACTGTCACTGCCTGCGCCCCCCTCGTACTCCTCCTCCTCACTCTCCATTTGCTCCCCCTCCTGTGTCTCTCCTTCTGAACCCCTGACATTGTCATTCAGCACTAATTGATAGATGATATCTAAACTGCAATTTAGGAAAAAGCAAAAATTTCCTATGATTATAATATTTTTAGAAATATAGGATGCTATCCTATAACGAGTCAGTCTATTGGCCCATGTGTGGGTGGCACTGTGGTCTAAACCACTGAGCCTCTTGGGCTTGCCAATCAGAAGCTCAGCGGTTCAAATCCCCCACGATGGGGGTGAGCTCCCTTTGCTCTATCCCAGCTCCTGCCAACCTAGCAGTTTAAAAGCAGGCCAGTGCAAGTAGATTAATAGGTAGATAAATTACCGGGAAGATAAAGAGTGCTTCTGTGCGCTCTGACACTTGTCACAGTGTACCATGTGCCAGAAGTGGTTTAGTCATGCTTGCCACATGACCTGGAAACCTGTCTGCGGACAAACGCCAGCTCGCTTGGCCTGAAAGCAAGATGAGCGCTGCAACCTCAAAGTCACCTTGACTGGACTTAACCGTCCAGAGGTCCTTTACCTTTACCTTACTGACCCATGTAGTTCAGCCTTGTTTACATTGACTGACAGTGGTTCTCTAGGGCTTTAAACAGACATGTCTTTCCTAGGCCTAACTAACCTGGTCTGTTAGCTGAAACAAGCCATAGGAACTCTAGAGCAACAGAGCCTCCCCCAAATCTACTCTGGAAGGTTGGAAGAAACCCCAGAACAGTGCACGGGAGGAGGAGGAGGAGGAGGAGGAGGGGAGAGATTGTTCCATTAGTGCAAGCATTCATGCTTGCCCAACGGAACAATCTCCTTTGAGCAATGTTGAATTCCACAGCACGTAATTTTATGGACTGCAGCTATGTTTATAATGGATTTTGTGTTGCCTTGAGAGGATTAGCCCTGAAAGGCAACGTATAAACTCTGAGGATAAATAAAGTAAAGGGCACTGAATCCATTCTGCCAGTTCTTCTTTGAGCAGCAGATGGGTAGGATTTAGCTTCCTTTGAAACACGCATAAGCGCTGCTGCTGGAGGGACTCACATATGGACATAGCTGGGCTGGGGTGAATGCATGTGGGGTAAAACCCCTGGAGCAGAGCCTTTTAATTCCCAACACCACCTCCAACCTGCTCCCTGAAATTTCATTGAGATCAGAGTCAGGGAGCAGATTGGATGAAAAACACATGAATTAAAAGGCTCTAGTTGCAGTCCAGTGTTACCCCCCCCCCGTAGGACTATAGTTACTTAGTGTAGAGGGAGTGCTGGTTTGCGAGGTGAGCTTTTTGAAGACCCACCTTTTCTTCTCACAGCTATCCACCGACTCTACTGGAGTGGGTGCATGTCTGATGTGTGAGAGCGAATGGGTGTGATGTGGCAATGCCAACTTTTGTTTGGGCCTTGCTCACCAGCAGAGTGGCCTTGGTCCAAGAAAGCTTAGCAACCCCTTTTTAGTGCATTAGACTCCTGTTTGCTACCTGTTTGATAAACCTGCCTTTCCAGACCAAATATTGCCTAAATAGCATTTTGCTTTCAGTAGGCAGTGAGACGTGGACAGCCCTTTACCTCCACATTGATTATCAGCTACAGCTACCTTACTCTCCCAGCAACCAGGAGATGGTAACAAAGAAAGTTCAAAATGTTTTGTGATATTAAAGAAATTGAGATCTCAACAGGTGCTATATAAAGTTCTGTTAAAATACACACATAGACCTAAGTAAATATTAAGTAGATGTCATCTGATAAAGCTGATTTGAAAAGATTAATCTGTATTTCCAAGGGACCGTGAATAATGTGTAAATGGATATTTCCTTTCCACTTACTATGTTTTGGAACATTTTAATATTTATGAATAGCCACAGATAAGAGGACACATCACTAAAATAAATAAATCTATTAACATCATTTAAAACTCTTGCACTATAGTTCTTCTGGATAGCAATTAAGGTATAACCAACTGATCCAAATTTCTTGCATTACCTGTTTTATTCACATATTTTGATAAAGGACATAAAAAGGGAATAAGTATAAGTAGAATCACATTCCTAGTGAGCTGTGCTACTTTAGAAAAATGATTGAATGAATTCTGCTAACTAGTTGGTAGTGTTTTTTCTTCGCAACTCTTTGAAACCAGCAAAATTACCTTTCGTGCTGCTCTCTGGACATTTAGTCAGCATGCCTAACCAGGCTATCATTAATGAAGATTTCTCAAACAAAGAGGAAAAGGAAGGCAGCGGATTTAAATTGTGGAAGTTGCTTGATTCCCTGGTCCTAAACACATTAGTACACTGTATTTCCCTGCTTATACAGGCTTTTGTATAGTGAACATGTGACTGTTCAAATGCCCCAGCAGGGCATCCAGAGTTTGCAAGGAGGAGAAAAAGGGAAAAGGGGGAAAAATTGTTTGGAACAAATTTGCATTAGTTCAAGGGCAACGTTAAGCATTTTACAGATGGTTTATTGCTATTCTTGTGCTGTTTAAGCTGTCTTTCATGTCAAAAGTCCTTTCCTGCTTACAAATCATCAGGAAGAATTCCGGCCACCATGCTGTTTGCATAAGCTCCTTCAGGGGTTCTGGCCCTTTGATCACAGATATCGTTTGCAATCGAGTTAAAAATAGGAGGCTGCTGCGATAAGCCTCGGTTCTGACAGTAGACCAGCTTTCCTTTTTCTTCTCTAACTTTGTTCTCGTGTTTTGTAGTATGGGAACACATAATCTCAACACAGAAGAGGCAGTGTTGAGGGATAAGAGTGGAGTTTAAAGAAACTGGGGAGGTCACTGAATGAGAACCAGCTTCTTACAAAGTGTGGTCCACCTTTCGAAGAATGAAAAGGGGGGAAGTTCAAAAGAATGCAGATGCTTATCTATATATCAGTTTTTCAAGCTGATTAGCAGATTACAGGCAGAGTACAATTTTAACATCTTCAATCCTGCTTAAAACACTCTCCCCCGCCCTTAAACTTTGTGTTTTGCTCTTAATCCACTGAGACTGTTTTAAGGGACAAAGCAAATACTTCTTGAACTCAATTGTGGGACCCCCATTGACTTCTATGGATGTGGTGTCAGTCTCGAAGCACATTGCTGTGTTCAGTGTCATCATAAATGTTCTTAAAATAAACTGCAGCAGAGACAACTTTATTTCATAGTTGCATTGCAGTTTTTATAGAGAGAGAGATTGTTTAAATCATAGATTGTTGGTGAGCCATTGCAACATAAAAACAAGGTAAAAGAAGCATTATGTGTGAAGTGATAAAAAATTCAGTTTCTGGGGCCTGGTATCTGACAGCTCATTCACATATATGAAAGTTACCATTTGGTGCTGCACTCAGTAAGCGATGAACACATATGTGTTCATCAGCCTAGAGCTGAATCCAGACCATTCCAAAAAAGCACATGGAATTTGGGATGGGGTGAAAACTCAGATTGGGGTGTGATGCACTGTTTAAAAATTAAAAATAATTATGCAGTCATTTTGGGACAACCTAGACCTCTGCTGGGTCAATTCTTTAAATGGGCTGCAAATGCTGTCATCTTACTTGCTAGCTTTCCCTTCTGCCTTCATATGCAGCACCTCAAAATACTTTTCAAAAGGCAGCTTCACACACAGCATTCAGCTTGAACATTTGCAAAGTCTCAACTGCTTTTGCGGTGAGCAGTGGAATTCTAGAACATCCCTAGTTTGATGGCTTGAGGGTTCCAGGATTTGCATTCACTCTACCCATATCCCAGGACAGGTCATTCATAATGTTGCCCAAGACAGTTTTGGTCGCAACATTGGATTGTAAGCTAGACTGATAAAGAACCAGATAATCAGTTTTTCTCCATGTGGATTATCAGACCAGATTCCTCCTTTATGTTGTAGTAAAATAAACCTATCACATGAGAGGGGGGAAAGGTGTATGACTATTACAGTTAATATAAAGGATGAATTGTATTATAACACAATAAATTCTAATAAAGTGCAGTCATAAAATTTTATTGTACATGACATCAGATAGCTCATAAAATTTAAACCCATACATAGCAGATAATGGTTGCATTCCTTCTTGTTTAATTTGGCTTGAGTCAGTATGATAATACTTAATTGCTTGACTATTAAATTCTTTGTTAGGAAATGAGACAATTTCTGTCATGGGAAAGTGAAACACCTAGTTGTGAGTGGTGGATATTGCTGAAATCCATTTAGGGGTGCCAGCATTATGATGACACTTCGGTCTAATTTCAGCGTCCTTCATTCCTATGTTGAACAACACAGAAACAAGGAGTGGGGGCCTCACTGGTTGTCCCACACCTGGCATTGCACACACTTCCCTTGACATTTGCAAGTACATCACATGGGAACGTTCTGGCTGACCACACAGTGTTGAAGATTCTGGGGCAATCTTCACATACACAGGTGTGTGCCTTCATATGTGTGAAGGCACATACCTCTCACTCCCCATTACAGACATTAGCAAGTGTGCAACATAAGGGGTTGGGCTGCTTGGTACAGCCCTGCTCATTGCTTAGATGTTACTCAACACAGGAACAAAGAACACCCAGATAGGGTTCCTTTGGTTTGGACCCTCAAGGCCAGACTACTGTAAAGGTCTGCCGTGGAATGCAGTTGCATTGAGGTTTTCAGGGAGGTTAGATGGAGCAGTACTGCCAGTTGCTTTGCTGTGACAGCAAGTAATGTTTGGACAATTTCTTATTATATTCCCTATCAGGCGTTCAGCAATATCTATGGCAATAATGTTTTCTCACATTTCTTTTCATTAAAGGAGCAACTGAGAGAATACTAAGAACTACTCAAGCAGAGAGAAAAAATAGAGGAGATGGAAGAGCAGAGAAATGATGAAGAAAACAGAATTCATAACGGTAAATAAATTTATATTATATTGCCCTTTGAAACTCTCATACCCACTACAACCAGTGTAATCCACCATTGCCAGCCAGAGAGTTTAAGCATTCTCAGTGTCCATGTGAAGAAACACATATATAGTGAATTGCAAGCATACATTAATGTACAGAACAATTTTTTATTCCTTCCAAATACTGATATGTGATTCTATGTGAGATTAGAATCTGTACCAGGACACATTCCTGGCCTACCTGCTCCTGGGATTAAATACATCCTGTTTCTACAGTTAGAAAGCAGCTCTGGAAAAAAACACACTGGCATTCATGACTTCTGAAACACAAAACAGCTCAGACACAGAGGAAATGGGATACTCAGTCTTCCGCTCTTTCAGTGTCAGGGAAAATGTAAGTTAAATATTACAAATCTTTTTTGACAGAATAATCCTTTTAAAAGAACTTTTTTTCTTTCTTTTTTGGGTGAAGTTGTCCGAGTTGCATTATTTTTTAACAGGAGATACTAGTTTTTGGAACATTTCAGATAAACAGATGGATGGAAAACAGTTATTCGTTGTTCTTCACTTGGTAGTCAGCTGTGCTTACCTCTAATAGTTTAATGTAGGATCATTTTCGTGCTGTGCAGAGTGCACTAGAGGATTCCAAAGGAAAGGAAATTCAGCCAGTAAGTTAATAAGGCAACCTGTATTTTAGATCTTTAATGGAGCACCACTAGCAGCAGTGAGAGAAAAAGATATCTTCAAATATTGAAAGGGCTGTCACATGGAAGATGGAGCAAACATGTTTTCTCCTGCTTCAGAGGGTAGGATCTGAACCAGTGGATTCAAGTTACAAGTAAGGAGATTCCAACTCAACATCAAAAAGAACTTCCTGACAGCAAGAGCTGTTTGACAGTGGAATGGAGTCCATCGGAAGGTGGTGGACTCTCCTTCACTGGAGATTTTTAAGCAGAGGTTGGATGGCCATCTGTCATGGATGCTTTAGTTGAGATTCCTGCATTGCAGGGGGTTGGACTAAATGATCCTCAGGGTCCCTTCCACCTCTACAATTCTATGATTCTAAAAGAGCAGGAGACCTTAGTGTATGCGAAATAATCTGCTCTGTTGTTTCTAAAAGACAGCTTCCTTCTCAGACTCTTTGCGTGGCTGTTCCATTGGGCTTCTTGCCTTTTCCAAAGAACACCAATGCTTTGGCTGTGTACACATTACCATATACTTTTGCTCCAGCTCCAGCATGTTTCCGTTACTGCTCTCTGAAGCCGTGTACACGTGACATCAGCTGCAATCCATATCCGCCCTGTAGTTTCTTGAGAAGTACTGGAGTGAGAGACATGAAGTAAGGTTGGCGAGTTTGTGGTTAGAAATACTCCTGTTTGATGCATTTCCCCTCAGACCAATTTCCATCTGATTTGAAAACACAAGTTCAATTTGCAGTTGAGGTGAGGTGTGTACATTTGAGACAGCTGTTGCACACATCCAGATGGCAGCATGTGCACAGATGACAGCTTCATGTATAGGACGGGGGTACGCAGCCATGAGGAAACCGAACATGTTATGCACATCAGGTGATGACATCCACACTCCGTCTCCTTTATGCACCTCAACATGCAAATGCAACTTGAACTTCATTGAGGGAAAGCAACCTCACTGTGTTTTGAAGCTGCTAATGTGTACATAGCTTTAGAAGCCTAATCTTGTATTTGCCGCCTCCTCAGGTTCTTGTACACTTCCTTCCAAAACAAGATTTCACTCCAGAGCATCAAAAAGCTCACCTTATTCTTTGTCCTACAATATCTTGGGTTCCTCTTCATACAAGCTAATGTACTAATACCTTGATTTTTAAAGTACACAGCTTCCAAGTATGTAGAAATGTTGTTGCAGCTAAACCTTCTATATTCTTTAACTTTTTTTTTAATTAAAAAAGCCACATTATGCTTTCCAGGCCCATTTCCCCCACCCCTAGAAGTCCATGCAAGCTTCCTTGAATAAATCATGTCGATGTTTCTTGAACGTAAGGTAGTGCAGCACAGGGCAAAGCAGAGGGTGGGACTGTTGGCTTATGTTTAAGGACATGATTAATTTACTCAACCTTTGCATGCTTGTTAATGCAGAAATTAGTATTTTATGAGGAAAGAGATCTCCCCTTTAAATAATGCAACCTTTATTAACTACATATTTTATACACACACATCTTTCATTGCTGACAGAATCTGGAAAAGTTCTTGCGGAGAATAAATTCTCCTATAAAATCTTTTAGTGGGCCCCTTCGGGTAGGATGTTGTGAGGCAGACTGATTGCTTAAGCCCCAGAAACAGTAGTCATCGTTGTGTAAGTTGGTGACCCTGGGAAAAAGAATAAGGGAGCGGAGGCCATTGGTGTGTTTTTTTTACGTTGGTGTGGCTGCTTGTAGGCTGTTTGATCTGTGCTTAGACGAGACAGTCTTCCAATTTAGGTTCTGTCCTGCAGGGATGACAAAGACACTAGGTCATTATATAACTGACCCAGACATTATCTGAACCTAGCTTGTCCAAAGGTAGACAAAGGTGAGGTGCCCAAAGCCAACTAAATGGCACTGGAAAGCTGCTTAAATGTGCCTTATCTCAGACATGGTAATTGGCTTTCTACTGGTGGCGAGTACAGTTCTGTTAAAGGCGGGCCCGAGGGAACCACTCTTTTTTGGACTGTAGTTTATTATTAGGTGAGGAAATTACTGGACACCTCCAGCTGTCATTAATCAGCCACGGAGCCTGACTGGAGCCAAGCAAGAGGCCTGTGGGTGTATTCCACTGCATGGTAGGGAAATACAATGAGACAGAGACAAATGCTTTTCAGCCTAGCAGCACTAAACTCTGCCCTTTCACAGACCTTAACATGCATGTTCAAATTGATTTAGTCTGTTTACCCCCTCAGCTTCGGAATCCATTTCCCTTTAAGACTGACAGCTTTATGTGTCGCTACCATGTTATTATGTGTTACCGTTCTACCAGTAGCTATAGAGTTTCGGACAAGTGTAGGGAAAATTTATTTACTTCCAGACACAGAGGAGGACTTGGTAGTTCTGACAGTGCAGCTAGGAAAGCAAAGTCAATTAATTACTTAAAAAAAAAAAAATGCAGCATGTGTTTCCTCCTTTTATTTTCCACTTTCTCCCCACTTTTCTAGCCCATTCCAATTCATGTTAAAGAAAAAAAAAAGAGAGAGAGAGAAAGGTCGGGGGGAAGCCTTAAATAAACTTACGTGATTGAGAAACACATCTGCCAGGTGATGTAAGTGTCTGGCTTATAATTCTTCCTCTTTGGTTTACAAACAAGAAATTTCTTCATGGCTGTGGAATGCCGACTTAAAGTCTGCTATAGGTGTGTGCCTCTCAAGCAAAAAATGAACGCAAGTAGCAAATCACAGAGTTGACTTGGCTTGTAAACACCTTTTAACTGTATTTTCTCTTCTCTGCTGTAGGGACAGAATATACATGGAATGTGAATGGAAACTGAATGTGGCTATTTAAACACCATCTACCCAACGAAACAAGAGCCAAACAGCCCTCTCTGTTTTCCCACTGCCAGTTAGGTGAGTCCTTTGCAGGTGTTCTCTTTGTCTTTGGGTAGCAGCCGTTCAAAAGTGACAGGTTCTGTGAAATTACTACAGTTACAAACCCCTCCAACCACTGATTTAATCTGGGGTTGGGTCGTCAGCAGGATGAGAAACTGAGGAAACCGTGAGTAGTTTCACATGAAGAGCTACAATATCTAAAGTCACAGAAGGGCAACTATGAGAGTGTGTTGACATACCATACAGTGAGATTGTGGCTTACCTCACAGGAGCACATAGTTAACAACTTGACAACAACTGCACACTGAAATACCATTGCCCCTGAAACCCTCACTGTCGGGATTCTTCATTCCTGACCTGTGCCGCCTTATACTACCATTTATGTCTAGTGTGAAATTTCTCTAGGCTGTAGAGGTGCCTTGGAATGAAAGGTATACATTAAATGTACCACTACTATTTTTATTTATTCAGCTCTTCTGGGTGTATTGACTTCTCCATGTTTTTATGAGTTGCCTGAGGCAGCTTTTGCTAAAGGTGTTGATAAAACCTTTTCAGGTGAAATCGTGGACAGCTGGACCATATGTTACTCCCCGCCCCCAATTTTTCCCCAGCTAAAGATTGTTAAATAATAACTTGAGGGTATTTTCTCCTAATGAGCAATAACCATATCCTAGGCTAAATAAACTACAGGCCACAGGCCTAGGTGTTTATTAGCCAAGGATATGGTCAGTAACTTATTTTGCTAGAAGCATCCTCTAGCTCTTATTTAAGGCTGATGCAAAGGTTACTTGGGCTGAAATGAAGTGAGTAGGATGAGGAAACTGTTTGTGTTTATTTTACTGAATGTACCTGCATGGCAGGCAAGGCCTGAGGCGCTGAATATAACAAGGATCAGAATCTTGAAATTAACAGCCTGCCTTTACTCAAGTTATAAAAGCAAATTAATTAAATATTTTCATGACTGCTAAGAAAGCAGTCAACGGTTTAGTCCCATAGAGAGAAATGAGATTGTGTAGAAATAGTCACAATGGAGCAACAGTGTCAATTCAGGGTTATTATGGATTATAGCAACAGCCTTATACTGAGTCAAATCATTGGTTCATCAGCATTATTTTAACTGATAAAAATATGCTCTTAGCCTAGACAGGGGTGCCTGGAGATGCTAGGCATTGAACATACCGCTACAACCCTTCTCTGGTGTTTCTTGTTGTGGAATGATTCCCAGAGTCATTATACAGGGAGTAAGTGTTTTATTTTCAAAAAGAGAGGTGCTGGGGCTCTAAGGCAGGAGTTGCCAATGTTTCTGGACCACTGGGTACATTTGTAATCCTCAGAAAGTGTTATGGGCGCCAGTCACAAAATGAGTGCTCTCTTGTGTGTGAGTGGGAGATTGATATTACACAAAATGACTGTTATGGGGGCATAACACAAAAAAGGCTGTCACATCTAGAAGAGCAGAAAAAGAGGCAGGACCACAGAAATGTGTAGGCAAATCCCACATCAGCCCCCAAACATCTATGGGAATAAAAAGGCACCTTTTTTCATTCACAATGAGAAGCAGTTTGCACATCTCCTTTGTTCAGAATAGGTCAGTGTCCAATTGTAGTATCCAATGAAATGTGGCCCTGGCTTATGGGACATGTTCAGTGTACAAGCTGAGCTCAGTGCAAACCAGAACTGAGCAGGTAGATCAAACTTAGTGGGCAAGGCCACAAATAGATATAATGAAAATAGGAGTTAATATATAGGTTGACTGAGGGTCTGCATTATCATTTGCAGTTCTTGGTGTCAGTAATAAGGGGCTGGAAAAGGGTTGTCAGTTGTCTTGGTAACAAAATTAAAAAGATGCAATATTATTTTCTTTTACAACTGTTTATAGTTTAGTTTAGTTTTGTATTGTAATTCTAATTGGCTATCATTTTTGAAACAATTTACGCTGATATAGACACAAGCTAAATGAGCCGAAAAGATTTAGGCAAAGTGAGTTCTTATAGAATCTTGATGTAGCCTTATTTGAAAATCTAGTAAATAATGAGGTCCAAACTACAGCACACCATTGTTACTAAAGCATAATAAGACTAGTGTAAAATCTCCCAACATATGTGTCTGTGTTGCACATAAAATTCCTGGACATGGAAATGTCAAGAAATCAGTTTCTTAAACTAAGACATTGCCGTTGAAAATTGATATGGGCATAGTCTTAGCAAAGCATTTCATAGGTTATTAGTTCCAGTGAGTTTGACCATCTATCAAATGAATGTACCTGATACAAATATATATGGCATTGACTAATTGGCATGCTGACAGTTGGCCTAAGTTAGATATATGATGTTGTGCCGCTGAGGTTGGTAGAAAAACAAAAATACAAAAAGGTAGCTATGCTATGCCTACAATTAGCAGTGTAAACATCTTAATAGGCATCGAGGACACAAACAGATGTTCTAATAGCGTGTCTGTGAGAAACTGATCTGTACTACTTCCACTCTAGCTTGACCTCTCAAAGTTTCAGTCCCACTGGGAATTTCAGTGATTTATTAATTTGGGCACAATGAATACCATAGAGACAAGCAGTTGTTTTTAAGGAGTGCGGAAACAGTGTCTGTTTGTGTGTCATTTCATAGGCGTTTTTGAGAAGCACCCTTTGTATGAGTGCAAAGGCAGAACAATATTCACAAGGGTGTAGATGTTCAGAGAAGAGTAAATGTTTCCCCATTGCTAAGGTGACAAGCAGGTTAATGGTTCCAATTTGAAGTTGACAATCTGGTTTAGAATGTGGATGGAGATATGTGATGTACAGCTGAATACTTGCCCCAACTGCTCATGCATAACTAACTATACACAACCATAACTGGATCAGGGTGAAAATTTCATTGTAGAGTGGTGGCAGGAAATTAAGTTGGTAGTGCAGTATTGTAAGTTATTGCTTGGGCGATGACAATTAATTCTTTTTTCCCTATTCAGAATGAAGGCAGTGGTAATCCCTTATTCACCCTCAGATGCATTGTAACTAAATTGATGAAAACCCTCAAAGATAGAAGGATTTTGCAGAAGAATTTTCGCGCCTCTCAACTGCATACTTTTTGCACAAAATCTCAAATATCTTTATAATTCTGCACAACTCTAGTTGCAATAGGGGAAGTGCAGCCCAGACCAGCATGCAATTAATCTGTGATAAAACAGAATCTAATCTCAAAATTAATCAAAATGGATTGCTGCAGCATCATTCTACTACATTCCTAGAGCAAGGGGAGGAAAGATTGATTATTCAGAGGATGTGGGAATACTGGGAAACAGAGACAAAGAGCGAGAGAGCGAGAAAGAGCCATAGTTTGTGGAAAGCAAGCCTGTATTTGAGATTAAGAAAAGTTTATTTTGGGCCAAAGAATCCCCTGTAAAGAATTTTCTTTGTATTGTTAATTGGGGGGGGGGCAGGGCGGAAATGCTTTCTGGAAATTCATTATAATTGCATATTTATTCAAAAGCACTTTTGTAATGCTAGTCCATCAAGAAAGTCTTTCAAAACCAAGATCCAATTTCCAAAGCTAATGCATACTTAATATTTTCTGAAAGATGGACCAACATTCAGTGAGAAGGGGTTGTTTTGCTGTATCTTGAATCCTAATGAGAAGTAAATGTTAACTTAATTGTTTCTCCAAACAATAATAAAATGATCCTGATATGTGCTCTTGTTTTCTTCAACATGAGAAAGCTGAGTGGTACAAGATCTTGATCAGTTATATGTCAAATTATATGTCCTTTCTCTTTTATAAGAACTTCTTAATATTATTTGCCTAGAATAAATGCAGCCTTGACTTTGCAAACAGTGCTGCATATAATCAGTATGACTCACAACAGCAATACTGACATACTCTAAAATGAGCAAGTACATAAATCAGAATTGCTATCTCTGCCCCACTCCACTGCCCCGCTGACAGGATTTGTGTACATCGACTAGCTTCTTGGAAGGCACAAAGTCAATGGATAGACCCATCTTCATTGTTCACTATGCTGTGAAAGCAGTACTTGTTGATTTCTTGCCAGATATGTAGCTGTTAAAAGCTCAGGAACCCTAGCAAGAGGAAAAGGTGGGTGGGCACAGTGGTAGCAGGAGAACACTTTGCGTATCTTTTCCTGGTAAGCTGATCATAATTCACCTAAAAATTTTATAGTCCTCATTTTGAGAATGGAAAACTGCAAAGGAGAGGAGGGAAGTGAGGGATGAAAGAAATAATAATAATAATAATAATAATAATAATAATAATAATAATTATTATTTATTATTTATACCCCGTCCATCTGGCTGAGCTTCCCCAGCCACTCTGGGCGGCTCCCAGTCGAGTGTTAAAAACAATACAGATAAGAGTAGTTGACAAGAGGTTAACTGTCTACAGTAGCTATTCAGTTCTCACCATGCTTCTAATGCCACAGATCAATATGGTAAACAACTCTGTAACTATCTGTGAGAAAAACTGTAGTACTGTAGGTCCACTAGCAACTGGGCACTTGTGGCCCAAAGGTTTCGTTTGTTGTTTCAAACAGCACATCTGGATGGCATCAAGGATCATTTCCACATGCAGCCAGATGTTGTTATCGCTTGCCAAAAAAATAATAATTCCATTGGGGTCAATGGAGGTAATAGCTTGCAAACGGACCATATCTAGGCCAGGAGCCAAGCTGGCATTCATTTTATGAATGTTTTTGCAAACTTTTTTTGTCCTCCAGAAGAGGATGTGGAATCAACAACAACGTGTCAATCATTCTAGTTGCTTGCACATGGAATAACAGGTTGTAGGACATACCTGAAATAGGTAAACCTGGTCGGACTGGGAAGATTCTTGCTCATCTCTTCTCTAAACAATGCTTGCCAGTTCCATTTATTTCCATTGCTGACTTAAGCAAACATTCACCACTCTTCCATTAGTAGCAATAGGACTTGATTTTGACTGGATTATGCTCACAATATTAGTCGGTGAAACCACAATCATTGCGTATCTGAAACAGAGTGATGCATTACAGACTTTAAAACAGGGCTGAGACATCTGAAGAAGGCAGCATTCCCTTCTCATCGGTGGGGCATAGGTAAAATAGATGGACCAATAAGTGTAGATCAGGTTATACAGACACCCCTTTCTAGCTCCTATGAATCATGATCGGGGTCAATGACACATTCCAGGCAGGCAAAAACACTCAAAAGAGGGTGTGAAGCAAGGCTAGTCAGGGGGTCTTCCCAAGGAGCCTTCCGGGCTTCAGATTCCCCACTCCTGTCTTAAAACATGTATGGTGGGTGTCATGCTAATATGTGACAAGTGTGATAGGCTTATATGGTGGCACTTTGGGTCACCTCTGGAATGATGTTTCCTTTCTGTTCATCTGATAAATTGGCAAGAATCTATGTTGTGCCTTCACAGAGCTGTTATGAAGGACATTCCTTTCCATGGCTGGCTGGACTGCAGCAGGCTTTAGGCTAGAATTAGAATGAATATTCCAGTATTTTCACATACCAGCACTAGTATGAAAGTAGTGGGGGCTTAACATGCCTGTACTCATGTGTTTGCAAAGCAAAATAATAGAAAACAACATTGGTCTGCTGGTAAAAGACTGATACGGAATATTTGCTTATGCCAACAATTTTAAGTTTATAGCCTGGAAGAGGCACCCAGATAATGTTAGCCTTAATTGCCGTTTTCTTCTGAACATGGGAGTAGTCCAAAGGCCGTGAATGGAAATTAAAGAAAAATTAAAAACAGATGGCAGAAAGCACTCTGAGAAACTGAAACACAGGCAGTACTATGCTCAATTTAGCAGAAAGGGAGAGGGGTGTCTCTGGAGTTACTATGTCCCTTTCTCCTTGCATAATATATCTTCTGGGGCTGAAGTGCACAATAGACTGTTTCTCTGAAATGTCCCACACAATTCAGATAGCAGCTATTGGGTCAGATTGCTTTTATTTTCAGTCTTGGTTTTGGGAGCCAGAGTGAGCAAAATCTTGGCTTTAAATTACTTGATTTTCCCAAGAAGAAACTTTATGTGTTTGGCAAAGCTGAGTGGGACAGAGGAGTGGGTCATACATATCGCTTTCAGGGGAATCTTACAGAGAGGATTTCTGGAGTTGCCTCACCTGCCATAGCTCACAATCCTCTGTGACACTTGCGGAATAACGGCGAATGGAGCACTGGCCCATGGCCTTAGTTTGCGCTCAGCCAGCTCCCCATCTGCTGATAGTCAATAAGGAGCTGGCTCTGCCTGTCAATGGCTCTGGGCAGGGAAGTGGAATAATTGGATTCAGTTCGTATTTAAAGGCGAACCTACCGCTTTGCACTTTGTGAAACATAACACGAACTGAAGCGCAGTTCTCCTGCCAAGAAGTGGGTGAAAAAGAACATATGCTAGGGGAAAGTGTGGATAAAAATGCACATGCTAGTGAAAATAACACTGTGGTTTAAGATCGGGGGGGGGGGGGAAGGAGGTTTCTATAAGCTGATATGTTAGGTGGGAGAATGTTGTCTGGATGAGGAAGAGCAGTAGCCTGACAACCACTGTGCCTTCGCTGTGCATAACGACATCTAGAAAAGCCTTTGATGTGGCTCTGTGGGATAGTGTGATACTGCTTGAGCTGTTGGTGGTCAGGTGTAGGGAGTGAGGGGTTCAGACTATGATTCTAAACACCCAGGTTTTTTGCTTCCAAATAAATACGTTTAGTGCTGAGTTAACAATGCCGTTCTTGAAATACAAACTCTCTCCCACCCCCATACCTTCTGTCAAGAAGAGCAGTCATTAGAAAAAAGTCACAATTCAGAGAGCAGCCTCAAAGTCATTATATTGTTAGTAAAATCTGTTGAGTAGGTGGCAAATCATGTTTTGTTCAAAATTTCTGCCTTTCTGTGAGAATTAGGAACCTGGAGATGGTGAGAAAGGGGAAGTAAAGGCTGGAATAAAACTTCAATTCTTGGAGATGTTTCAACAATGAAATATTTCTGCTTTTCCCTCACACTCCTCAAAATCTTAAAAGAAGGGCTAGCCCTGGAATGTTCTAGTCTAGATAACAGTAACCTCTGCATCTACATTTCATAATCCTTTTCTTCCGGTCAACCAGCTGTGATTCCTCAAACCAGATAAAACAGAATCTGGTGAACTTCAGTTTATGTTCACTCACACCAGTGAAGGCCTTACTTATTTGGAATTTGATGGAGAGCATTAATTACTGGTATATGATTAGAGTTCAAATAACATGTTGTATTTATGAACAGGATTACTTCCATGGGAGGAAGTAATCTCACCTAAAAGCTGAATTTTGCCAGAAAAATAGATGTATGAAAACTTTAGCTCTGCAAAAATAATTCTGCTGTACATCATCTCTCACAGTTCCAGATCAAATTGCTCCAATGTACCGTCACTGAAATATAGTCCATTGTGGATAGTGCTACTTCTTGTTAAAGGTCTTAGTTATATACAGCCCTGTAATCTAAGACCTGGTACTAACAGGTAATAACAGACTAGCAGATACATAAAGCCAGGAATTAGGCCTTGCAGTAAGCCAAGATCCAATTTCTTTCTCCATATCAACTTCTGGTAGCCTAGGGTGCTTTCTGATTGTTGGGGTGTTGCTCCTCATGTGCGCATTTCCGCCAGCATCCACATAGCTTCATCATTAACATGCTAGCCTATATTCTCCCCTCTTTAATTTAGATTAATCGCCCCTGGGGAATATCTCATAAATTAAGAGAGAGGAAAAACAACCACCACCAGCTATTTGCCCTATGCCAAATCTCAGCAACCCATTTGCAATATTAAGCTCAAAACTGGGAGCACCCACTATTATAGCACAGCACAAATTGGTACCTCACTGTTCCTAACCATGTAAGATCCATTAATAAAGTAAATAATTGGAGGGAGTAGACTGCACACCACTAGCCCCACCATAACATTGCCCTGCTGCCCTCCCGCCTGATGTCTTTACATTGGGTTGAGTATGTGAAAAGGGGTGCCTCCATGTACATAATAAGATGCCTCATGCCTATTCCTATCATCCTTAAAGGTAGGTGACTAAATTCTGAGGAGCACTTTCACAAAGCTGACCACCCCACATTTTGGTTAACAGTTATAGTAGTAGTAGTAGCAGTAGTAATAGTTTGTCAAGGACATAAACAATAGCCCTCTTAAGCTATCAATTAATGGTTGCCCTTTCTCTTACATATGTACTTTTTAGCAATCCAAATGAAAGATCAGGCTAAATGATAGTGCTATTTTCCAGTCAATTGCCTTTGGTTAAAAGTACAATAAAGTCAATTACCCATTTCCATGAAAGCTTATTTTAAAGGAATGGATATATCATAATAATAAATGACTGCTAGAGAGCTCACAGTTCAATTAGATTCATACTTAAGAATGCTGTTCGAGATGAAATTGTATTTGCATTGGATTTCATGTAACCTTTTACTTGCATTACATTTATAGTCTAACATGAACCGGCCAGTGTCTGTAGAAGGCAATGATTTTGTACTCAACAAACCACTTACAAGATATATATGGCCAAGGTGGACAATATCTCATGTCCAAATCCTTTTTGTGTGTGTGGCAGGTGTGTGAGAGAGTGGAAATATGAACTTATTCATTTCCCTATTGAAATTATCCTTCCACAATCCAATATATCATGCCCATATTATAGCCAACAGAAAAACCCAATGATGTGTTCCCTACAGCTAGCAATAATGTGGTTATTGCTATGTTATACAACCTTATTAGTTGTATTACTAGTTGTTGTTGTTTAGTCGTTTAGTCGTGTCCGACTCTTCGTGACCCCATGGACCAGAGAACGCCAGGCACCTCTGTCCTCCACTGCCTCCCGCAGTTTGGTCAAACTCATGCTGGTAACCTTGAAAACACTATCCAACCTTCTCGTCCTCTGTCGTCCCCTTCTCCTTGTGCCCTCAATCTTTCCCAACATCAGGGTCTTCTCCAGAGAGTCTTCTCTTCTCATGAGGTGGCCAAAGTACTGGAGCCTCAGCTTCACAATCTGTCCTTCCAGTGAGCACTTAGGGCTGATTTCCTTCAGAATGGAGAGGTTTGATCTTCTCGCAGTCCATGGGACTCTCAAGAGTCTCCTCCAGCACCATAATTCAAAAGCATCAATTCTTCGGCGTAGGCAGCAAAAAACCAGCATTGTTCCTGGATGCCCAGCTTGCATTTTTAGCCCAAAATGGATTTGGCCACCTCTAACTGGCGTGACAATCCCCATCTGGCTTATGACCACATGTGCCTATTTATATCCAAATTGAAAGGCATTCTCTGTCTGCAAATGGTGGAAGCAGTGTTGGTTGGGGCAGGGTATAGTCAGACTAGTTTAAAGGAGACTGTACCTTCTTTGCATGGTGGGGCAGCTGAATCACTGCAGCTTACTGGGCGCCATTGCCATTCTAAGAGAATGAGGGATGTGTTCATGGTTGGTTCTGGCACCTCTTTTTTTAGAAAAATAGCACTGGACAGGTACATGTTTTATCTGTTAAAGTCCTAAATGGAAACTAGAGTACACAAAGGACCACTTTATCCCACAAAAGCCTACTTGGTAAGATCTCCATCAATAGCCTTCCCAGAGCGCTTCTACTGACTGAAGTGAGATTGCAGGTGACAGGAAAAGGGGCCTTTTTATTGACTGCCCTTTCCCATCCTTCCACTAGACTGCCTCTCTTTTCTTATCGCTTTTAGAAAGGACCTGGAAATGTTGCTTTTCCCCTTCTAGTTTTAATATGTCTTGATGCCTTTGCAATCATGTAAAACTATTGTTTTAAATAATGGATTGCCTTCACCAGTGTCCTCAGGCATCGGCACATCTGCCATTGCAAAGGGTCTCAGTAAACAGCCCCTCATAAATCCACAAGATGGCATGCCTACACTGTTCTGTCTCTTTTTCTTCTCTTCTAGATATGACAGCCATGTTTCGTTATGCCACACCCTAAAGCTGCCATTTTGTATTACGCCACTTTCCTATAGCAGACATCACATGTACCCTGGCTACCATTTTGTGACTGGCACACATCGCACATCCCCAAAATTCAAAATGTGCTCACAGGCTTAAAAAGATTGATGAAGAAACAAGACCTACCAACAGAAACTGTTCTCAGTAAATTACAATTTATCCAGTACTCAGAAGTTATCTTGGTAGATCCATTTCAACCTGACCTCATCTGTTCAACACAGAATTTTAAATAGTATAGCTATATCTAAACATACTTAGAAAAATGAATGCCACAGATCTGAAGACACAGTTTTCAAGTCTGAAAAGGTTTCTGCTTACTGTAGCTTGAAATAAATCACTCACATTTTAGTGTTTTCTTCTTGGGTCTGTCCAAGTCCACACTCTCAGCAATTCACTACTTCCTGCAACAATCTTACACCATACCACTATGAAACAAAAGCAAAACAAGACTGAACAGCTATCTTTCCTAGAACTATATTGCTATTGCAGATGGTGAGTTGATTTGAATCTCTGAATTCCACAGCATTTTCCATTACTGTGCTTGGCCACATAGCCACATAATCGTAAGTACAAAAACACTCTCATCTCATTTCCCTTAGCTTAAGTACTGCGATTTGTGCCACTCACTAAAATGCAGTCATTTCTCCCCCCTTTTAAATTTGATATTTCAGTACCATCCACCAGCTCTTCTGGCCACTTCAGAATTTTCCCCAGTCACAGTTCCCACTCTACGCTCACTTTTAGGCTGGATTTTTCAGTATGCTGTGCGAGATATAACCATTTCATCACACAAAATGAAAGTGTGATTCACTGCCATATGAATACAAGAGCAATACTTAAGCTTTGTGCTTAAGTATACATGCAAGTTACACATTCATATGCTGAAGCCTTATTAAAATTGTCAGTATTTGACTAAATAGTAAATAGCACCCTTGATTCAACATGAATAGTATCCAAGCAAATTCACATTATTTACTTCATTATTTTATTAGTTTTCTATGCCAGCCTTCGTCCGAGGATCACAGGGCAATTTACAATATAAGCACACAAAAATACACACATAGTAACGAACAAAAACAATGTCCTCAGTATATTATTTTATTTATTAAGAACTGTGGTGAGCTTGGGGGTGTGGCTTAGTGAGTGGACCTAGGTGAAGCCTACACACACACAGGTTTTACTCTGGTCCACTCCCTGGGCATAAAAGGAAGGCACGGCCATGCAAATCTCAAATGCTTGTCTTGTGTTGATTGCAATCTCACCTGGGGCTTGCTGCCCGTGGTTCCTCTGCACCTTGGGCCCACAATATTACAATCATGGAATACTATTTTTAATGCTTTGTGGTTGTTAATGCTTTATTTTTAGTGCTTTTGTACTGTATGGGAGACTTTGATTTGACTGAAAAGGGACTGAGAAAATGAATAGTAATAATAGTAATAGTAGTAGTAGTAGTAGTAGTAATAATAATAATAATACTGATTGACTAACAGTTTGTAAGGGATACTCTTTCAGTTAGAAATTCATATTACATTTATTATCCAATGTCTTGTTTAGCCTCACTAGAACATATAAACTACTGTATTTACTCAAATGCAATGCACACCTTTTTTAGCCAAATTATGTCACGAAAGTTAGGGTGCATATTAGATTTGATGGTGCCATCAAATACTCCTTTGCTTTCAAGGTTTTGAAAATTGAGGTGCACATTAGATTCAATGGTGCATTAGATCGCGTAAATACAGAAGGTTATTAAACCTAATTGCAATTTATTTTTGCATTTATTGTATTTTACATTGTGATTTGGATTTTGTGACTGCTTGACAGTCAACTTCCATATTCTGTTTCAATGAATTCTGCAGCTCCACCTTGGACCCTGGCCAACCCAGGAATTGCCAGAATACCCTGAGCACTGATCCTCTCCTGAGATTTCCCAGCCCATCACTGTCAAGGAGGACAGCCAGCCACAGAGGAAGCATTCGAGTTCTGGCAGCACTTTTCAGACATCCAGCTGCAATATGCATCAAACTGCTATTGATGCAGTCTGATGCAGAAGGTTGGAAGAAGCAATTGTTGCTCTATGGGTCTCAAAGGATAAGAGCATGCCTACAAGGCAGCTGACTGCAGTCACATTTTGACACTGTAGCACATAATCAGATGTACTGAATAAGTGGTCCTGGAAAAATCTGGAGCCTTTCCTCTCAGCACGAAATGTGAGAACTTGGCCAAGCACTGATTTTGCTTGCAATTGTCTTCATCAGATGTACAAATTGGATGGAGACCAGCTAGGCTGAAATCCCTTGCAGGCGGTCATTGTAGACCTACTACAAACATGTTAAGGACCCATTGCCATTAGTCCATAAGTTCAGTTCAACCAACATCTGAATGGCTCTTTTCATCTAAGGATGCTGACCTAAGTTAATCACATCTTTGAATATTTCCTAATACTTTAGCAAACAATTGACATTAAAGTGAGTAGGGCTGTAACTTCTCATTGAACCAATTTGGGATTGGGTTCTACAATGAGAAACTGATCCTTTCGTGTCATTGGCCCAGTCTGGTGGAATAATCTTGCCAACAGAGATTCAGCGGGTGCCTTATGTGCCAACTTTTAAATGCCTGCTGAAAACTTTTCTGTTCTGCCAGGCCTATGCAGGCAATTAAGAGTACATCAATCACAATGGTCTGTTGATGTCTGCTTTCAATTTCTTTTTGCCTTTAACTTGTTTTTAACTTTTTATGATGTTATTGTTTGGTTTTATGTTTTCATATTGCAGTCTGCTATGATATATGATATCTATTTACGATACAGCAGTATATACACATTTTTTATAAATTAATGACATATTTCTTGATGACATTTAGTTGGCCGAGGAAAATAATTATATACAGTGGTACCTTGGTTCTCAAACTTAATCCATTCCAGAAGTCTGTTCTAAAACCAAAGCGTTCCAAAACCAAGGCACACTTTCCCATAGAAAGTAATGCAAAATGGATCAATCTGTGCCAGACTTTAAAAAACAACCCCTAAAAGAGCAATTTAACATGAATTTTACTGTCTAACGAGACTATTGATCCATAAAATGAAAGCAATAAACAATGTACAGTGGTACCTCGGGTTAAGAACTTAATTCGTTCTGGAAGTCTGTTTTTAACTGCAAACTGTTCTTAACCTGAGGTACCACTTTAGCTAATGGGGACTCCCGCTGCTGCCGGGCCGCCACCGCGCGATTTCTATTCCCCTCCTGAAGCAAAGTTCTTAACCCAAGGTACTATTTCTGGGTTAGCGGAGTCTGTAACCTGAAGCACCTGTAACCCGAAATATCACTGTACTGCAGTCACACACAATCAATCAATCAATCAATCAATCAATCAGTAGCTGAATTGGGTTCCATAGTCACAAAAAAGCCGCAAAAACATAAACGCAAAATAAATAGTAAAAACAGACAGACCTCAGCGTAACACTCAAAATGGAAGTTTGGTACTCAAATCGGAAGCGTAACACTCAAAACGGAGCACGTTTGGCTTCCGAAAATAGTCTGCAAACTGGAACACTTACTTTCGGGTTTGCAGTGTTTGGGTTCCAAGTTGTTTGAGAACCAAGGTACCACTGTAGTCCAAACTGTAATCCATTGAAATATAGGAAGGACACTGACCCTTGATTTCACTATCTCACTATTGTCTACAATAGCCAGCAGCAATTCTCCATGGTACCAGACATCAAGGTTTCTCTAGACCTACCTGCAGATCTCAGGAATTGAACTTGGGACCTGTTATATGCAAAGCATGATCTCTCCCACTGAGCTATAGCCCTTCTAGCTGCGATGGCTTTGTCCTGACTATAACACCAACACCACCACTTTATCCTAATACGATAGATGCACAAACACTATCATAATACCTTACATATGATCTATTTCTGCATATGCAAAGTATTTTCTCATCTCAATCATCCTTACAAGATGCCCACATTATTATGCCCAATATTGCACATGGTGGGGTGGTGGTGCACTGAGGCTGAAATAATGGCTTTAAAGGCTGCAATCCTATATATCAAGGATAGCCAACATGGTGCCCTCTAGATGTTGTTGGGTTACAGTTCCCATCCTCCCTAACCACTGGCCATTGTTATTGGATCCATTGAGAGTTGGAATCCATTAACATCTGGGGGACACCACATTGAACTATCCCTAATATAAACACTTCCCAAGAAGTAAGTCCCATTTAACTCACTGGTGGTTACCTCTGAATAGACATGCACAGGATTGTATTGTAAGCTAATCAGTGAATGTGTGGATCAGGTAAGAGTTGAACCAAGGATTCTCTGGCTTCTGTCACAGAGCTACATCAATCTCTTGTTGGGTCATCTTTGGTGCAGAATGCTTTCACCAGACATGTGAATTGGCACTGAGCCACCCACCCCCCGTAAGATTAAGACATATTAACAATAAGATTTGCTGACAGAAAAGTTTTATGGGAAGATGCCTTACTGATGTGTAGAATATAAACGGTCTTGTAGATTTACATGGACGTTCCTTATTATTTTAGCAAAGTGTAGATGAGACATTAATGTCATCTTGAAGAAGTTTCAGCTTTTGAGATCAAGAGCAGCAGAAAAAGATTTCCAGTTGTTGGGAATCTGAGATTTTAGCAATTTCTATTTATATAATATTTACCACTAGCTGAGGAAAAAGCCCCTTCTCCTGCCAATATCAGGGGAAAATGTCTACATAAATTAAGGCCTAGAACTACTTTGGTTTAGAATTTGTAACAAATCTTCTGGGAACTTAGAAACCTTGTTGTTTTGTGGCATTCCTTCCATCCCCTAATATGCTCTAATGAATGATATTGAAAGATAAGAAATGTCTGTTTCTGAAAACAGCTGGCCTGGGTTTGGTTCTTTGGAAGTACATTATAAAGTCCTGGTTTAAAACCAAGAAGTTAATAGGAATGCTTCCAAATCAGTTATATCCTTCTGATATTAATTAAAGCTAGTTTATATCCAGAAGGAAGGTAAAACTGTAACCAGTACAAAATTACTTGATAGCCACTGTTGCATTTCCAAATACAATGTAAGCATTTAACACCTCAGTTGGCAACAACGTGAGTTTGGTTTTAGCTGAATTAGCTCTGCTGACTTCAGCAAGACAATCCATTTAAATCCAAGTACTTTGGTTTAATTCCGTTGTGGACTATGCTGGTAGAATCTGGGACTTCATCCTAAATATATGTTGCTGCAAGTGAACTCTAAGGCTCCAACTACATAGATGTTCATTGGTTCCCTCCCCTTATGTAAGCACATATTTTGGGTCATGCTTCTCCTGTTGCAATCCTATAGTAACCCACCCTAACCCTCTGAACAGGCCTTTGGGCATATCCAGTGGGGCACAGGAGGGTGAGAGGAAAAAACTGTTTCATAAGCTGCTTTCCACTCATGTAACTGTTGGATACAACTAATTCTTTCTTGCATTTTCATTTGATGAAGAAAGCCACAAATATTGGGTTGGATCCTAAGAGTTATGAGCAGACATTTTTCTTGTGGAAGACAACTTTCCCATCATCCTACTGCAGCCCCCTGAAAAGTTGGGACTTTTCCAGGTGACCTATTTATTCCACATTCACCCTGATTTGGAGGTTAGATTATATCCAGTCTTCATTGAGCATTCATTCTGATTTCTTTATGGGATGGCTATATCACAATGAACATTTATCCTAAATTAATTGTGATTTGCTTGTGGGACATTTTATACATCTTTCCTCTAGTCATTCACTTATCCCACACTTTTTAGTGCATTTTCCATTAAGTTTCCAAACCTCAAGGAGTCCAATTCTTTCTTTTTTCTTCTTCAAATGGATTAGAGCAACAGAACCCATTAATTCACTTTAATTGCACAATTCTAGGCTGTGTATACACCAGACTTAAAGTGCATTTAAAGTACATTTCCCCCACACAAAGAGGGCACTGTAGTTTGTTAAGGGTGCTGGGAACTGGAGCTCTGTGAGGGGCTAAACCAGGTTTCCTCAAACTTGGCCCTCCAGATGTTTTTGGCCTACAACTCCCATGATCCCTAGCTAGCAGGACCAGTAGTCAGGGATGATGGCAATTGTAGTCTCAAAACATCTGGAGGGCCGAGTTTGAGGAAGCCTGGGCTAAACCACAGTTCCCCAAATTCTTCTTTTTTTGAAGGGTGAAAAAAATGCTTCACATCTATGTGCCTGAATCTCTCCCATGCAGTTTTGAGACATTCTTAGTGTGGGATGTGGCTGCATCTTGAAAAAGGAATTGAGATAAATCAGGGGCACCCCCTTGTATGCGTCGAGTCTACTTCCCACTCTTACAAGACGCCCTTTGGAGTCAACCCAATGACTGCATATATAGCACACACTGAGAAGATTAGTATAATCCATGACAAAAAGAAAAACACCAGCACTCTTCAGACTAATTAGACCTCTTATACATTACTATTTTCTGACAGTAGTTAGAACTCCAGCTGTATGCCACCAATCGAGTTAACTCCTTTGAGGAGTGTTGACATGACCAAGAACTGTGGTGGATATCAGCAATCATTATAACTACTGCGCTGAATGGGAACGTGTCATATCGCTGAAAGGGAATCCCACAATATGCATGTCTAATATTAACTCCCTTGAGAATGAGGTGCAGCAGTATATCAAGAGGAATTATAGTTCTCTTAATTGATCCTCAGTTTGCTCTTTTGTTTTCATACTGGAGTTCCTGACCCTTGGTTTCTGCACTGGTTCCTTTCAGCCAACACTCACATCCTATCCGCCTAACTGATTTCTCTTCTCTTTTTACCTTCATTGTCCACTTCATGGATTTACTTTCAAATGCCTCCAAGGTCTCCTTCCTTTATAGATAAAAATATCTTCTTTCTCCATATAGTCTTCCATGGATCTGTTTCTCTATGGGAGGGATGTGGAAGCTGTGGCCCTCTGGATGTTGGATTCCAGCTTCCACCAGCCCCACCCAGCATGACCAATGGTCAGGGATGATGGGAGTTGTAGTCCAACAACAGCTAAAGGGACGTCCCTGTTCTATGGCTATCAAGTTTCTTTTTGCTTAGACTACTGTATTCCATGCCTAGCTCCCTTTCCCCTTAAGCTTCATTCAATTGGAATGCCCTTCCACCTGACACCCGACTCTCTTTCTCGGTTACTGCACTGTCAAGTATTTCAAGACACGGCTGGCTTTTCCCTGTTAGCAAAGTCACTTAAATAACACAGATGGAGTCCAGAGAGAAAAGAAATACTGATTACACTTTACTGAGGAAACTGAATAAAAACAGAGAAAGAAACAGAGAGGTTTCCTCTCTTTTTTACCTCCTGCCCTGTACTTAGGTAAAGGTAAAGGGACCCCTGACCATTAGGTCCAGTGACCGACTCTGGGGTTGCGCCGCTCATCTCGCTTTATTGGCCGAAGGAGCTGGCAAACAGCTTCCAGGTCATGTGGCCAGCATGACTGACTAAGCCGCTTCTGGTGAACCAGAGCAGCACACGGAAATGCCATTTACCTTCCTGCCAGAGCGGTACCTATTTATCTACTTGCACTTTGACGTGCTTTCGAACTGTTAGGTTGGCAGGAGCAGGGACCAAGCAATGGGAGCTCGCCCCGTCACGGGGATTCGAACCACCGACCTTCTGATCGGCAAGTCCTAGGCTCTGTGGTTTAACCCACAGCACCACCCACACAGGTACCGGTAGATATTCAATTAAACATACAGAGCAAAACTTCCTCAGAACTACACAGACAATTAGAGCACCTGCAACCTCAATAAACATGCTACTCAGCTGGGTTGCTGAAGAACATCTCCCCCTTCCCCCACTTGGCTAGTTGATGTCAGCACTAACAGAATTACCCCTTTAATTCCACATAGAATAATCTCTGCTGTTGATCTTCAGAAACTTTCAACTACTTTCCTTTCACTTCATTGTTCTTCCCTCCCTAATGTGTCTTGTCTTTACATGAAAGGGAGGCCTACTTTATTCTTAACTTTTGTACTTCTAGGTCTTTGAATATAAATATTATTTATATTTATGTGTCTCTTTGTTGTCTATTTTGACTGATTTGTACTTTGACAATAATAAAAGCAATATTAAAAAAATATTAAAAATAAAATTTCTAATATATGGAAAAACAGCACAAAGGCACATTGGCTAACCATTATATTAAGCTGCAAAGATAACATATGAAATGCAGTTTCATTGTAATGGCAATTAAAATCTGCTGAAGAAAGAGTTTTGCATAATTTTCAAACGACAAAAGAGGCGGCTGCCTGAAACAGTGGCACATTCTTCCTGAACATGTAGTACGTGTTACAGCACGACTATGTGCTTCTATTGCTCACTCTTTATTCTGCAAATAATTGGTAATTATACATTGTCTGGAGCTATAAGCACTGTTAATTTATCATTGTCAAAGAGGGATTTGAAAGATTGAGCTATTTGTAAAATGTAGTTGGCAGCATTATAAACTAATGTCTCAGGAATCGTCAGGGTGTTTTATTTATTAATTTATTTTAAAGTCCTCATTTCCTTAGGAAATGACAGTATGCAAAGCTGTAACTTCTCTGTTTCCACTGCAGAATTGCCTTTTATTGGTGTTTCAGTAAAGTTGCAATTGCCTACATGAGTTTCAGTTAATGTGGTCTGAGGTTGTGGACAAAATTCTTGTAGTTTCCAGTTCTATGAGACTTGTTCAACCTGGCTAGTTTTACCATGCCGAGAGAGTTCAGGAAGAACTTATTGAATCCTTTCAAAAGGAGAGATTTACTTTTTAGGGATACTAGATAAATCATAGGTTCTTGTCAAATACTGGTCAAACAGAACTTTTCTTCCATTGTTGTTGGGGTTTTGGGGGGTTAGGGGGTTGGGGCAGGTGCCAGAACTCACCATGAACCCCTCCCTTGTTCTCTTGGAATAGCAATGGCACCCACCTGAGAGGTGCTGGAACTGAGTTCAGGTGAGTTCCGGCTGAAAAAGCCCTGATTTCAATGTTTGCAAATGTGTGCCTCTGAAGAATACTCTTTGCAAAATGTTGTAGGATCAATTGTCCTTTGTTTTATTTGTTTTCATTATTAGTCAATAATTCTTACTATTTCAATTATTATTATTCATTGTTATTAGGTCTATTATTACTTACGATAAAGTTCCTTTGTCCTAGTTAGCCTCTTGGCTCATATCAATAATGTGAATAACATTGGATAACATTGGAATGGCTGTTATATACTGAATTTCTGCACAACACTGTAAAGTCCCAAAACCTAAGGCTAGCTGTATATTGGTTTGTGTGTGTGTGTGTGAAAAACTAGAATTTACTTTATGTGTGTATTCTTTTTTTAATGTTAATAACAAAAATACAGTTTAAGTATGTTCTTCTGTGTGCACTGCATGTACATGTATTTGCATGTAGGCAATATTTACATAAATTATGCACCCTAAATAACATTCTTTTGTTATTAAACAAAGTTATACCAGTTAAATTGTGGTCTTGGCTAAACACCATGGCCAAATTTTCATATCCCACTTGCCAGAATTGATTTATGACTTGCTAGCTAGTTTTCTGATGATTTTGGAGGGGGATGGTTCACTCAATTACAAATGCACCCCTCCACTGTTTGCCATTCATAACTGCATGTAAAAAATTGATCCAGATGCGAAGGAAAGCGATCCATCATGTAGCTAAAGGATTGCAATGAGGAGTAGCACAGAGCACCCCTCATTTCCCACAAATAGCTATGCATGTTTTGCAAAATGGAGGTAATGTTGTCCTAATACCAGGGAATAATGGTGTCCCCCAGTAGCATTTTTAGCAGTGGTTACTCATAGTAACAAAGTACCAATGCTTTTAGCCACAGCATGAGGCAGCATACTTCAGTTGTCCTGGCAGCTTCTTCCTTTGTCGGTTATTAAAGTGATCCTTTATGAATGAAAACAGTGATAATAAAAAGGAGAAAATGTGCATCATGCTGTGAACAATTTCCTGCCGCTCTGACTGATCTACTTCAATAGCCCTTGCAGTTGTGGCTATTTGCTTTGAAAGGCAAGTTATGAATGCAGAACTTATGAGCTCACCATGGTGACCTTTTCATGTTCTCTCTGTTAATGCCCAGAAGCTGAGTGTTTTATTTCGTATCTGAAAAAAACTGTAACCTTTGGGTAATAATGTAAGGGAAAATCAGAGTACAGAGAGAAAATTAGCTGCATGCTAACTATATAGAATGCCTGTCTTGCACCTTTTCATCTGAGAAGCATTCAAATCATACTTTTGTGTCAACACATAAAATGGTATTTGGGAAGAAAGCAGTGGGAGCGAACTTCAACCTAGTAAACAGCTTGTTTTAAGTAAAGTTCTTGTTTCTAAGCCTGTCAAGTCCCACTTATGAAACATATATACTGTTTCGCGACTTTAGTTCACAAGGCAGTGTGCACAAAACATTTAATGCAACTCACAAAAACAATTAAAAAAACAAGTTTTGGTGTTCTTTTGGTTGCCAACAAACCTGAATCTAAGATAAATTGCTTTACACTTCACCCCTCTAACGACTATAGCAACTATTATCAATTATTATTAATCACTTCATATCTATACCACTTTATATTTTTAAGAAAAAGTCTCAAAGTGGTTTGCAGCACATTAAATAGAACATTACTAGAGAAAGTCAGATATAAAGTATACTGTCAAGGCAACACAATGAACAGGAAATTAAAATATTAAAGATTACAAAATAAAACATTACTAAAGGAAGTCAAATATAAAAATGCACATTTTAAACAGCAACATTAACAAGAGAATGAAATAGTATAATAAGTGCAGAACATATCTGCTGTTTTTGCCGCCAGTCCTGCCAATTGTAGTTCATAGCTCAGGCTCTGTGACCTGGGTCTGCATTAAGAGTCAGCCAAGGTAGTTGCTGGCCTCTTCAACAGCCACAGTTTTTGTAGCTGGGGCCACTTCCAGACCAGGTTTTATTATTAGTAGTACAGTATTAGTATTAGACTTTATATACTGCCCTATATCCGGAGGTCTCAGAACAAAATCAATATATAAAACTACAAAATATATAATCAAAATAAAAACATCAACCCAGTACCCCCCTCCAACCCCCCCCCCACATTTTAAAAGGACATAGGATATAAAAAGGTCTGCAAGGCAGGAAGCAGGTCTTCCAGAACTCACAGCCCAGGTGGTCTACCATACCTGGGAAGATGATTCACTAAAATGAACATGCCCCTCTTTCCCTTTCTTATACTTCTGAAAACCTTCAAGCTTCCTCATGCCCGTTGATGCCACCTTCTTCTTGTGTGTGGAAAGTGTCATTTTGGCTATGTAATGATAGGCACTCAGGCAATGAGTTTGCCATTAGTATGCATGATGATAATAATTCCTTGCACGGTCAGTGGACCTAGCACTATTGACTTAGAAGCAGTTTACGCCATCACTTGTGCAGTACGTTTACTTGGAGGTAGAAGCTAGTGTGCTCAGGACCATTTCCATGTTAAGTACGTATATATAGGAATGTAACTCTCCGTGTTTGTACTACAAAACATAGATTTGATATTGCCTCCAACCCCTTTCCTAACCTTTGCTGTTTTTCTTTTTTGAAAGCTGCTTTCTAAAGACAGATGTTGCTTATAAAGCTGAACTCTTATCAGGCCATCAGCCAAATGAGAAAGAGATAATCATTGCAATTGTCTTCCTCCTTGGAGTGAGCCTCTTGATTTTTAAAAAGTGCATTAGTGCATTCCTAACAGCCCTGAATGCTCACTGGAAGGACAGATCATGAAGCTGAGGCTCCAATACTTTGGCCACCTCATGAGAAGAGAAGACTCCCTGGAAAAGACCCTGATGTTGGGAAAGATGGAGGGCACAAGGAGAAGGAGGCAACAGAGGACGAGATGGTTGGATAGTGTCTTCGAAGCTACAAACATGAGTCTGACCAAACTGCGGGAGGCAGTGGAAGACAGAAGTGCCTGGCGTGCTCTGGTCCATGTGGTCACGAAGAGTCGGACACGACTAAACTACTAAACAACAACAACAACAACAACAACAAAACTGTTGGGGATGATCAACACATGAGAAGTGGGGGTAAAAAAATCATTTTGATATGTGTGATCTGGTGGTGACTTTTCTAGGACACAGAAAGAGTGTCCCTGTTGTTCAGAGAGACTAACTTGGCAGTTACATAGTAATAGCTTGCCTTTTATTAGACTGGTATTAAATGTAAGGATGGAAAAACCTGCTCTTTTATATGAATTGGTTGATGAGTCAGTAAAAAACCCAATATCTGCTATTTTCTAAATTCATTTGCCCCAATTCATATTACCTCTATATATATTTAGTCAAAAGTAAGTTTCCCACTGAATGGAATGGGTTTTCCACCCAAGTAAGTGTATATGCAGCCTTGAAAAAGCCTTCCTATCTAATTATTCTGGATGTATTCAGACCCACTAAGAAGAAGGTGCTTAAATTTCGGCACCTTTCAGGTCTATCTCTTTAGCTGACTTGGATTGTCTAAAGTGATTAAATGCTTATTAGCTCCACAACATCCCATTGATTCCTCCCCAACCCCCCTCCACACACATGGCCCAGAGGAAAGATCAACAGATTGTGTCTAACAAGCTGACATTCAGGCTACATTAAGCACCAGTGGTCGCTTGCATAACAGGGCTTGTCAATTATTTATAAACTGGGCAGACAGAGCACCAAGCAATTTCTTGCTCAAAACAATCAGTTACTCATTACTTCATTGTTTCAGCAAGTTTATTGTTTTACCTATAATGCTGGCCTTAAGGATGTCACTGCCCCACTTTGGCATATGCAGAGGGATACGGTTGCCTACCCTTGTCTAAATCACTCCTTCTAATAGCCAACTTGGGTGGTGAGCGTTGCTGACAGAAATGAACCCATAATGGGGCCACTAAGAGGAAAGTATCAGTAAGATAGGTAAAGGTAAAGGACCCCTGGACAGTTAAGTCCAGTCAAAGGCTTTCAGGCTGAGGGAGCCGGCGTTTGTTCACAGACAGCTTTCCAGATCATGTGGCCAGCATGACTAAACCCCTTATAGCACAACAGAACACCATGACAGAAACCAGAGCGTATGGAAACACCCTTTACATTCCCACCACAGTGGTACCTATTTATCTACTTGTACTGGTGTGCTTTCGAACTGCTAGGTTGGCAGGAGCTGGGACAGAGCACCAGTGGCTCACCCTGTCACATGGATTCAAACTGCCGACCTTCAGATCAGCAAGCCCAAGAGGCTCAGTAGTTTAGACCACAGCACCACCCACATCCCTAAAGTATCAGTATGCCTAGAAGGACTCCAGGTTTTGCAGAAGTACAACAACAACAACAACAACAACAACAACAATCAGCCTAAGTGGCAATCCTTCCCACTCATACAGTCCAATAAACACGCTTGGTAGCCCTAGAATATTGAGTGTCCTGTGGAAAACCAGTGATCCAGTTTTATTCCCCGTAACAATGAAGTTACAGGGAAGCAGGCACAACTTTCAGAAGACACCTGAATGCAGCCCTCCAGTTTATAATTGTTCATGTTTTCTTGTGTTTTTAATTTTGTTGGGAGCTGCCCAGAGTGGCTGGGGCCAACCCAGTCAGATGAGCGGCATATAAGTAATAAAATACTAATACTAATTAAAATCACCTCAGTGGTCCTAATAAGACTTGGTTTCAGACCCTTTATCACCTTGGTCACCCTCCTCCACACATGTTCCAGCTTGTCAATATCCTTCTTCTACAACATGTAAGTTCTTAGAAAGAAAGTACCTCTGCATTTTCAGGAAGCACCTGGAGTCTTCGCTAGCTTCAAGGTGTTTGCATGTGAATTCATTGCTTATAGCATATTGTTGGAAAATTGCCTACTTAGTAAACAACCAGACGTTTAAGTAGTCTATCCTAAATATTTCTAAGGCCAGATAATGAGTGCCAGATCCTTGTTTTCCGGATAACGGCACAGATAATGCATCACATGAAATTGCGGCACTCGTGTCTGTGAGTCTCTCCCCCCTCCCCAAACCCCCCCAAAATTATTTACTCAGAAAGAGTTTGAATGTGCATGTCCTGTTCTGCATCAGTATGCAGCATAAACATTCCTCGTTTCTGAACAAAGACAGAATGGGGGAGGGGGAAGAAACTTGTGGCTGTAAGACGTGCCTTATCGAAAGCCGTCTAGGCTTTTGCATTCCGTTTCCTTCCGATAAGCCTCTTGTGCTGAGCTGGCCTTCGGAAACGAGCCCAAAGGCTGCCTGCTAAGTTTACACAAGGAAGGAAGCAATCAATTTGGGACTGTTACTGAATGAGCCCTTATCATAGTCACTTCCTCACCATTGCTTCACAAGCTAAATATGTTATGTTCAGGAACCATTTCAAAAGTGTCACTGCACTGCTCCCTGGGTTTTGTGAAAGAGAACTGCTTCACGGATACCAATCATTTGCCTAGATTGCACGCTGAATAGAAACCCCGGACTGTCGCTGCAAATGCCTCAAGCAGCACATCTTTGGGAAATAGTGTTGTGGGAAGATTCCATCTTATGTTCTCTTAGCATTCTGCTCCCTTAACATGGACGCAAGCGGTTCTACGGTTTGCTTGTTTCTCCCTTTCCATCCACTTTGGAAGACAATACTTTGAAAAGACACCATTAACCAAGGCTTTCAATTTCAGTTTCTTTTACTTTCTCATCTTTCCAGTCTGAAGTTCAATTCTGGACACTTACATAAGAGTTTGTGATTTTTTAAAAACTCCTCTTCAGCATTTTAGTGCAAATTGCTCCCAATATACACATTTTTGCAAAGCATTTCCCCTAATATAATGCATATTTGTGTATCATTTTCATGAATATTTTCATTTTAAGCCACACCTCATTCTAGTATATGATTATTATTTTTTTTGCGCACGTATCAGTTGGCAGGAGAACTGTGTTGCAAAATTCAGAGAAGTATGAATTATGAAGGATGGCTGTGGGCCACGTATTGTTTTAGAAAGTGCAAATTAGGTCAGTTTTCCTTTAAATGCAAACTGATGCAAATTTCTCCCCCAGTTGGAAGTAAAGGCCACTGAAAACTTGCTTCTGAGTAAAAAAAAAATCATAATGAAAGAAAACAAAGAATTGAAAAGGTAAACCATAAAACATCATGGTCTGGAAGGACAAAAGTACAGTGCAGCTCCAACGAATAATAAATATTAACTCATACAAGGATTCCCTTTACAAATCACACACACACACACACACACACACACACACACACACACACATTAGTATTCTTCACCTGGTGAGTTATATTATTGAAAATAATAGTTATATAAAGTTATATAAAGTCTTAGTGGGTTTTTTTTCATTAATTGGTTTCAATGAACAGTTTACCCTCTCCAGATATGCCCGGGGGTTGAACACAGTGAAATTTCCAGGTGAATCATTATGCACAAGAATTACTATATTCTACAGCTGTAAGACATGAGAGCCTCTTGCCGTGTGGATTCTCCAGACAGTGTCCACTTCAGTGCCAGCAAATACTGGAACTTGTGTTGCTGGCATTGGAGATTGTTCATGTGATTGTGGCAATCCACAAGGTAAAAAGGTGTGCATATTATAACCACTGTGTGGAGAAGCCACCGTTAGGGAAGGGTTTCTAGTGGTATCTATGTGATAGGCATAATCCAAAAATGGGTTCTGCATTAGGTCTGGGATGGTATAGAAATACTGCACTTCTTCACTTCTCAGATCAGTTCACATGAAAGGGCTTCTCAGCATGTGATAGACCAAAGTGATTCTGATGGGGTGGCATGTAGGTGACCCGTAATAATATTATATTTTATGTTGCTTTTAGTTGGGAGATGCTGATGCTTTTAAAACAATGAAAGAACTACTGCATAATGAAGATAGTATAACATGTACACTTCCATTTAATCTTTAGTAAAAACATCCCAAGGGTCCTGGAAATAGAATCCTAAGAAATTCAGCTCCCAGTATATTAAGAGTTTAAGTAGTGGCCACACCAAGTTTTATATGTCACAATAGCCAAGCCTGATAAAATAACGGAGATTACAATGGTTATCGTTTGAGATGTGATGTCATATTTCTTTAAAAAGTGTGCACAAAAGTAAGGAACCCACTGTATAGAAACATACACAAATAGAAAAACCAGGGGTTCAGGCCAGCATACAAAGACAAAATATATGGCAAGCAAAGTACAACAAATGTACATGGCAGGTACAGTGTGATGAATACATTTGTTGTACTTTGTATGCTGGCCTGAACCCCTGTTTTTTTCTGCTTGTGCATCATTAAAAAGTGTGTCAGGCATCAAATATATTATAAGCATTCTCACATCATTCCAATGGCTCTGAAGAAACCAACTAGTAAATTCTGTGAATTGTGCAAAAAAACTATGAGGATTTAAAAACCTTTGGAGTAAACAAATCCCAGTGCAGAATAAAATGGTCACAATGAAATCCTAAACAAGTTCAACTTATCCCCTCTGCAAACTCCCAACTTTCAAATGAACAGAGAAAATGTTTTGACTGAAAATGAACCAACTCTAATTCAGGAGGTAGTTAAAGCAATTAAAACAATCTCACTGTGTAAGAGTTGCCAGTTTTCTGAGATAAAAGAGCCAATAATTACACACTTGCATATGTTAATTGTTAGCAAAGCATCCAAATTTAAATGGGTCATTGCTTGACAGTTTTGTTAATAAAAAAATAAGCACGCATATTTTAAAATGGGCTCAGTGGCAAGCCCAAACGTACACTATATAGCTTTGTGGATGGGTTGTGTGTTTGTGCAGCAAGCATAATAGAAGATGGGACTAGCTGGTGCACACATTCTGATAATAGAGGGCGGCCAATGGCAAGGAGGTAGGAAGCTAATTTTTTTACTTGTGCTGTTTTTCTGTCTTTGTTGACTGGTGAGTTGGTTTCGTTTCGTGTTATTTGTTACTGTATTCCACCCTTAGTACTGGAATGACTGAAATAAGGATTTTTTTTTTAAAAAAACAACAACAACAGCAGCAGTGTCAAAATGTTGCTACAACATCCACTGACCCCTGCAGGAAATGGGATGCTGAACCAGATATTCCCCTGGTCTGATTGAAAAGGGTACTTCTTATTGCCTTTGTACTTAAATAGGAAGTTGATTCCCTTGAGCTCATTGCCTAATACAGTGGTAACTCAGGTTAAGTACTTAATTCGTTCCAGAGGTCTGTACTTAACCTGAAACTGTTCTTAACCTGAAGCACCACTTTAGCTAATGGGGCCTCCTGCTGCTGCTGCACCGCCAGAGCACGATTTCTGTTCTCATCCTGAAGCAAAGTTTTTAATCTGAAGCACTATTTCTGGGTTAGCGGAGTCTGTAACCTGAAGCGTATGTAACCTGAGGCGTATGTAACCCGAGGTGCCACTGTATAATAAATGCATGCCATGTATTTGAGGTGCATCTGTCACTGATGCACCTTGACACGACTTGCAGTCTGCTTGCGGAAAGATATAATTTGCCTTGTTCATTGACTTTCACTAACTGCTTGGAATGGCGAGAAAGTCTGACATCATTCCCTTTCTGAAGTCTCCTACAGTTCCATGCTTTCTCTATGCAATTTGTTGTTAAAAGAACGACCCACCTTTCTTCGTCTTGTAACAGCAGATTTAAGTGGCAGTGATCTTTGACGAGTGCCAACCCCACTATTACCATGTGAATTCAGAACTGCAGGAAACAGTGCTGGAGTTATGGGAGTATTGCGTGACAAGAGAAGGGTGTTGTTTGAAATGCGTACTAAGTGGTGCCAATCCACCTGCCCTGCAGGGCATCAGCTGCCACTGGGTAAAAATACATGTCCTAAACAACATTTCTGGGGGTGAAAAAAATAAAATAAGCAGTTGGAATCTGTTAAATAAGATCAGCACACAATCATAGAAAGATTTAAAAAATCATAAAGCGTATCTCTGTGTATGGATGTGTGCTGGAGATAGAAAGGTTCCATTCTTTCAATAAAAACATATGGTTTTTATTAAGAACAAACATTTGGAAGCAGGTGGAGATAACTGTGTACCCAGCCCAACCTCCAGGCTTCTTAAGTGCTTTGAAAAGATTCTGGGCAGAATTCGGTTTCTGGCATTCAAGCCTCCATTTTATTGTCTTGAAAACTGTTTTAACTCTTTTAGGGAATGTTTTATCATATTGGTTCTGCAGAATCCCAAAGTCATATAGATTTGATTACTTCCTGAACAGGTTTTTTTTTTTACCTTTATGTTTCAACTTGATATATATATTGTGTTTGCACTTGTAAGCCCTAAGGGCTCAGGGCAGCTTGAAATCTTTGAAATTATTAATAATGAAAAGATAGGGGGGAATATTATGGACCTATTGTGAACATGGGGCACATCCAGCTACACTTGTGACTGAATATTTTGAGCAAAATCAACAGAGGGAATGTCGCTTCTAGGGCCAATTAACTGGGCATGTTGCAATTTGCCCCAGACAAGTGCACAGTGGGCTGCTTTATTATTATTTTCCTTTTTTAATGCTTTATTAAAGTTAAGAAGAAACAATGAAAAAAAAAGTTAAAAAGAAAAAGACAAACAAAAAAAAAATCCAGAAAAGAAAACAGTAGTATTTGTTACCTTAGATTACAATAATTTCTTCTTACATCTATTTTGACTTCCCATGTATCTACCACTTAATCTATCTAGTGCACTATTTATTCTCTTTTATTAATTTTCATTAATGATTTCTTCTCCTATAATTATCCATCATACCACAGTTGTCATTCAAGGCCTGTCATTGATGTCATGATATTAGAATGTTCCTTAAGGTATCTTTTTTGTACATGTCCCATTCTTTAATATATGTTTGATCAGTATGACCTCTCAGTTTCCCTGTCATTTTTGAGCAACTTGGCATATTCTAGCAGTTTACTTTGCCACTCCAGTTTAGTTGGAACTTTTTCTCCTTTCCAATTCGTAGAGATTAATATTCTTGCAGCTACTGTAGCTTACAATAATATTTCCATTGCTTTTTTTAGGTATATCTGGGGCTAGTATCCTCAGAAGTTGGTGATACCCTGATTTCTTCAATTTTTTTTAGTTTCAACTGATTTTCTTTCTCTTTTAACGGTACTTTGTATGTTGGCCAATTCACTTGCATATTTTTCTTCTTCACTGCTATTGCTTCAAGGGGAGATATCCACCATGGAGTATCTTGACCTTATCATAGCCTAAGTAGGCATGCCAGCCATAACAGTTGTCATGCCCTTCCAGATCTATCAGGTCTGTGTTTTGTAATATACACCATTCCCTGATCCAGGAGAAGCAGGTCACTTCATAGTAGAGTTTCAGATCTGGCAGGGAAAATCTCCCTCTTTCTTTGATATCAATTAATAATTTGTGTTTAATCCTGGGCTTTCCCCCCTGCCAGATGTATCTAGATATGTCTTGTTGCCAATCACTGAGGCAACCTGTTCACGTGATCATGGGAATTGTCTGAAATAGGAAAAGCATTTTTGATCAAGACATTCATCTTAATGGTGGATATTCTCCCCCAGAAAGATAAATTTAATCTGTTCCATATTTCTAAATTTCTTTTAATCTCCATCCAGGTCTTAATGTAGTTATCTAGAAATAGGTTTATATTTTTCACCAAGATCCATATTCCCAAATATTTTGCCTTTCCCAGATCTTCAAATTTGAGGCTTTTTCTAGATCATCTCGGTCCTGTGTTGTTAAATTCTTGACTAAGAGCTTTGTTTTAGAGTTGTTTAGTTTGAATGTGGCTACCTGCCCAAATGTCTTGATAATTTCTAATAACTTTAATCAACTTTCTTTTGGGTTCTCTGTCATAATAATACGGTCATCGTCAAATGCCTTTAATTTGTATGCTTTCTCCCCTAGTGTTATTCCTTTTATAGTTTTGTCTTCCCTTATTTATTTATTTATTCAGCACTTCCATTACCAGGATGCTTTATTCTGAGTCGGATACTTCCTTGCAAGTTTTTATTTTTCTTCCCCTTTATTTGAGGTCATTTTTTTTTTACGCGGAGACTAATCCTTTCTCACAATCTTTTTAAAAAAAACAACAACCCAAAGGCAGTGTTTAAGGACAATGATCACTTTAAGTGTTTTGTGCCTAAGTGTATCACATCAATACAAACAGGCATTTTCCATTTCATTGTGAATTAAACCAAATATACTGAACAGTATGTGTGTTAGAATGCCACTTTATGCAGAGAAAGTTACACATTTTAAATAACTTTCCCCTTTGCTCACACTGAAATTCACAGGCACCTTCACTCCTGGACTTGCATACACAGGCACTTGTATTTTCAGAGAAATTGTGTAAGGAGGGAGTTTCTGTTCCTCCAGGAACTGGATTCTATGCTTGTTGTGGAAATTACACCTCTCTCTTTATATAAGCAGAAAACATAATAGCTATAAGCTACACCCCCTTTTAATAGGCCACAAAGACATGCGAATGACATAGTCAGCTGTTGCAATATGACCCACTTACAAACCTGCTTTGTCCTGATGTTGATTACAAATTCTTTCCGCCCCCCCCCCCAAGCCTGCTAAAATATTTATCCCAGTTGGTATCTGTCCTGGATCTGAAATGATTTTATGCATGTGTTGTTGTTTTAAACTGTTTTTATATTTATGGTTCTTTATAAACAAATGATTTTATATGCAGCTGTTTTTAACTGTTTTTTATATGTAACTCTTTTATTGTAAATTATTTTGAGATGTCTCATGGGAAGCAAATAATAATAATAATAATAATACTGAAATTTTATGACAAAGACGTGGAATGCTGCTATCTGGCATAGTGTACTTCTTCATATATTTGGGACTTGCAGAGGGAATTACAGAGTTGGAGGAGTCCTCAAATATCATCTAGCCCAATTCCTTTGCTCAGGTCAGGATATATATTAATACAGCATCCCTGATCGGCTTTAAAAAAAATAATAATGAAGGTCCACCACCTTCTGAGGCAGCCTGTTCAGCTATCAAACATCTTGAACCAGAGCAAGTTCTCTCCAATGTTTAATCCCACCTGTTTTCTTTCCTTTTCAACATGTTAGTTTGGGCCCCATTCTCTGGAACAACAGATGTTGCCTCTTCATCTTTTCTAGGCTAAGCATATCCAACTCCTTTAACCTTTCCTTGTACGACTTGGACTCCAACCTGTTCACCATTTTGCCCTCCTCTACTGATCAGTTGCCCAAAGAGATATTAGCAACCAGGTGAAAGTTGTCAAATACTTCTGATACTTCAATCTTAAGGAGGAGACAAACCATTGCCTCCTTCAAGGCTGATATAACATTCCCTCCTGCAACAAGGCATCAAAAGCATCCCTGTTCCACTTGGCCAATCCCCTTTGGCTTGCTTTTATTAGCCAAGGGTAAGGAAGTACTTGGTGGGCTAGAATCCTTCAAGCAACTTGTCCATGAGTTGTAGTCAAGTCCTGCTTAAAGTAGACACATTCACATGCATGAACATGGCTAACAGGTCCATTAATTTCAATGGCTCTATTCTGAGGAAAGCTTGGTTGGCTATATGTTGGGCTTAGTATACTACTGGGCCATAGTAACGGAAACTAAACAAACAAGTAATGGTGCTCTAGCCCAGTGTTTCCCAAACTTTGGTCTCCAGCTATTTTTGGACTACAGTTCCCATCATCCTAGCTAGCAGGACCAGTGTTCAGGGATGATGGGAGCTGTAGTAAAAAAACAGCTTGACGCCCATGTTTGGGAAACTCTGCTCTAGCCACCCTCACTGGAGTTCTCCAAACTGCAGCAGCTAAATCTGAATAAATGTGAGCCATTTTACAGTAGGCTACTGAAGGCTATGGTTTTCCCAGTAGTGATGTATGGAAGTGAGAGCTGGACCATAAAGAAGGCTGATTGCTGAAGAATTGATGCTTTTGAATTATGGTGCTGGAGGAGACTCTGGAGGGTCCCATGGACTGCAAGAAGATCAAACCTATCCATTCTGAAGGAAATCAGCCTGAGTGCTCACTGGAAGGACAGATCCTGAAGCTGAGGCTCCAATACTTTGGCCACCTTGTGAGAAGAGAAGACTCCCTGGAAAAGACCCTGATGTTGGGAAAGGAGAAGGGGATGACAGAGGACGAGATGGTTGGACAGTGTTCTTGAAGCTACCAGCATGAGTTTGACTAAACTGCGGGAGGCAATGGATGACAGGAGTGTCTGGCGTGCTCTGGTCCATGGGGTCATGAAGAGTTGGACACGACTAAACGACGAAACAACTGAAGGCATAATCAATAATAGCATCATTGGTCTGGGTAAGTCTCCTATCAACCTTAATATGAGCTCACAAAAAAACACCCACTTTATACCTTGAAAATGTGCACCTACTCCTCCAGAAGTTGAGTCTTTTTCTTTTTTAAAAAAAATATCCTGCTTGGAAAGGGGCTAGAATTACTGCAACTAGGAAAAAGATTTCACTCGTCAATTTTTTCTCTATCTAATGGCGTTCATTAAATGTCATGATGGAAGCTGTCAATGAATAAAAATGTGGAAGTGAAAGAAAAGTGAGAGCTGATGCTGACAAGTTACGTATATACAGACTGTGCTCCTGACGAGACACAGGACTCAGCTCAGCAAATGGCTCATAAAGCTCATTTATCAACAGGACAGTAAAATAATTCCACTGCGGCAATTGTAACTGGCAAAAACTGAGTCGCTCTATGCAGAGAAAGGTCTACTATGGTAAGTGGGAAGCTTGTTTGCAGTTGAGGTTGCAGACACCGCTGCAATATAATTGCACTTTATTACGGTCATTAAATAGTTAGGGTCTCTTTCCCTTGCAGCAAAGCTTCTATTGGTCCAAAAGGAGACATTCACCATGGGCTAGTTATTGTTTTTGACAGATGATAATCTTTTAAAGGTACAGGAGATTAAAGTTTCTGTGTGATGAAAAGCACACAGGGGAATAATTTGTAGCCAGTTACAAATATTGATTAGTCCTTTCTACCTACTCCAAACCATCTCAATATCCATCTCAGGAACCATCTCAGGAAATGCTAAATGGGGTAAAATAATGGAGCCAGTATATGCAAATCAGAGACCCGGTCAGCAGCTTCGCATGTCACTGCAAAAAGAAAAGATCAGTATTCAAGATGAGATCATCACACTGCTTCTACTTGAGGAAATATAAGCAATGGGAACAGAAAACATCTTGAGCAATGGTCCCAAGCTAAAAGTTTAAATATTCTAGCATTATGTTTCTGGGTTTTTTTCTGAAATCCTCATCCAAGAGAGTTGTAAAGAAAAATTAGCAATAACTGTGCTTTTAAAAACTCACTTCCATTCATTTCAACGGGGTTAATATACGCTTAGTTACACTGTTGCAAAGGGAAACAACAAAATACTTGTTGCACCTTTAGACACAGCTGGAGCAACCCAAAGCTTCCTTGCGCTGGGCAGGAGGGGTGAGTTGGATTAGGTGGAAGTGTAGCTCTGCCCAGCTTCCCAGCTAAGTCAGCCTCATGCTCCACTGACCTGCCTCCACCTGCTGAATGTGGAGGCCTGCTGGTGAAACCCCAACCAGCAGAAAACCCCAAAAGAGGGGCTGGATCTAGACACATCAAAGAAGTGATTCAGTTAAACATGTTGTAAATTCATACAGGGAAATCTGGTAGGGAAAGACGGGACTCCACAGCGCCATCTGGTGTCACAGTGTTATATCGCATATACAACAAATATAAAACCCCTTTTCTTTACCAATCTAGCTGAGTCCAGGGTATTCCAAGGGCAGGGCTGAGCCAGCCTGGGACTCACTGAATCCTGAATCAGTCTCCCATGTCTTTCTGCAATTATCTGTGTTAATGGGAGAGGATTTGCTTCAACTGCCCTTGTAGACACTGCTATAATTCTCTTCAATAGCCATTCCTCAAGGTTTCACAGAACAAATGTTTGTAGCTATGATTTGAAGATGTAAGGCTTGCCCACCCCACCCCATCCTCCGAAGAACATTTCCCTATTTTGTAAACTTAATACATTTGTGTTTTTGTACATTCCACTGTGATGTCCACTGTGGAAATTCTGCTTCGGAAAGAGCACTCTCGTTTGGCAAAAATACATATTACCCCAAAACCTCTTTGTGAAAGGTCTGTTAATAATAAATAAAGTCATTTCATAAAAGTGGCCATATTTTGCAATAAATTCCTTTCAGTGAACTAATCAAAAGGAAATACGAACACATTCTAGGGGCGCAGGCTAAGTTTCCTTTGGAGAGGTAGAATTCTGCACTATGTGTTCAGATTTCTATAGGCTAAATTTAATTCAGAGTGGTTTGAATTTTTTCTCCTTGTAAAAAGTTGAACCAAATATGGAAACATGAAAAAAGTTGTTTGGTGCATCTATTAACTGTTTCTTGCAGAACACACAATCACACTTCCAGAAAACTATATGTTCCATTGCCACAGTTTCCATGAAACGTGTAAAATCTCCAACAACCTTTGACCAGAGTATCCACGTTTCTTGTTCCACAGCACACTGAAGACTTTTTAAAATTTAACTTCCTAGTTCCCACATCACTCACTTTAATAGCCCAGCCTCTGATGCTTTCTCATTTATCAACTGATCATCTGTCATGCAGAATAGCACTGTCTCCAATCTTGACAAACACACATGCCCTTCCAAGCCCACCTAGACTTTGTCACTATTGGAACTCTCCTTAAAACATGAATTCAACGTGGGCTATCTTCTTAATTCTGTGCAATTTGAATGTATATGGAGTTGCAAATCTGAGGGGAGTTTTGTTTTGTTTTTACTGAGAGAAAGGCATTATCTTACCCTTTTGACCAGCTGAATATTATACATATTATACAAAGGAACTATACAATGAAGTATAAATTAGAGGTTCCTGTGATGCTGTTAAAATAATGCACAAAGATATATAAACATATTCAGCTGAGTTTTCCCATTTTAATTCTTCACATATGTCCTTGCTAAGTCAGAATCCAGAAGTAACATTGATGAGAACAGTGATTTGCTCCCAGTGGCAGTTGGTGCCTGTTTGAACTGGTGGCAGACAGGGATGCCAACAACAGGTGGCGCTAAAGCCAATGACAGATAGAATCAATTAATATCATCCCCATCCGCCTCCCTGCCAAGTCCTATATGGGCAAAACTGTGTCTAACTAAGGGGAAGGAAGTTAATAAGCAGTGCCGCCACCTGGAATGATAAGTAAGAAGGGAGGCAGGCAGGTGGTAGCTGGCTGGGGGCAGACTGAGGTTGATGGGGCAGGACCCCATTTGCCATAATGGCCCAGCATCCACTGGTGTTTTCCCCAACCCCTTCAGTCTCTCCTTTGTTCCTCAGATGACCATAGGCCAGGGATTGGGAATGATTATGTTTCATAATGGGCAAAAAGGAGACTTGTGCCTTTAGCAGAAAGGGAGGAATATCCACTTCCATTTCTTTTTCATTTCAATATTGAGGTCTTGCATAAGTGATATTTACCCAACTAAGAGTCACAAAGAGGTCTTGCACAAGACCTTGGCATTAAAAAAATCAAAGAAAGAAAGAGGAAAAGAAAGCAACACATCAGCTATGATTGAAGTCCCTGAAATAATCCCCAATATATACCATATGCAGGCCTTGACAAGCACAGCTGGGAGGAGCGCAGAGAGAAGAAACATCATAGTACAGGCATGGCCAAACTTGGCCCTCCAGCTGTTTTGGGACTACAATTCCCATCATCCCTGACCATCCTGTTAGCTAGGGATGATGGGAGTTGTAGTCCCAAAGCAGCTGGAGGGCCAAGTTTGGCCATGCCTGTCATAGTCCACCTGCAGCAACTCAACCAGACACCTTCATCTGCCCTAGACGCAACAAAACATGTCTCTCCCGTATCAGTCTCTACAGCCTCTACATCAGGCACTGCAACCTTCCAACAGTTTGACTTAACCCCAAAGGCTCACTCCGCCATTGTCTCCTGAGAAAGACGTATGCCAACAACCCTGATCTTAGATATTTCTACCAACATATAGGGCATTTCTAATGCTACATTCTGCATAGGATCCACATCACTGTTAAGCACTTAGGTGAAAGCACAACAAGTCTCAGAAATGAGCTGTTTATTACCATGGTAATCTGATTTTTAAATGTGTCCCTTTTTTGAACCAAGGTAAGGTAAGACTTTAATTAAAGTACCACACATCGGAAATAAAGCATATGTTAGCAGTTGCATATTAGAATGCTCTGGTTTGATGTGTGTTGGTTTTCTTAATAAGACTTCAATAGATCTACTTAGATTCTTTACTTGGAATGAACTTGGGATTTTTTTAAGCCGCTGAAAACCCAGTAACCGGAATGTTGTGGTTCTTGTTAAACCTATTCCCAGGAGGTGGGTGGGGGTGTGTCTGGTTAATGTCCAATGTAGCAATTAGTGACAGCTAACTTACGATGTGGCAAAGGAAGCAATACAACTAAGATAACACTAATAAACTGCACAGCTTGGTGTTCTGCAGAAACTTATTTTTAAAATATAGTGAGAATATTTGTGAGTGTAATCACTTACTGTGATATGTATTTACATCTCATGGAAGTAGATATTTTTCATTAAATGCACATAAGGCTAATAAACCTCTGATTTGTACAGCCAATCCCAGCAAAGAGGTCTGTTTGGTTCCCCCCTGACCCAACAAAAAGATGGCTTCAGTGATAAAATGCAAATATCTGAATTGTTAACAAAATATTTCTTTCGGTGATGGCTGTCATGGTGTTGAGGAGTTCTTTAAGAAGCATTAGACCATGGAAATATGAACACAGACTTCACACTTTTTAACACTTTATTGTGAGGCATATGAGCACATTGTTGCTCTCTCCACAGAATGAATGTGGAAGACTTGAACTTGCCAGACCTTGTAGATGACCAGGTTGCAGCTTGGCCATCCACAAGGGGCTTTGCTAGATCATTTACACGAGAGGAACCAGCAAACTCAAGGTAACCCTGAGGCTTAAAGATACCCAAAAAATCTGTCTCTGAAACCCCTTTCAGAGGTCAATGGCACAGAAAGTTGTGAGACTGAGAAGGGGAAAAGGGTAGACAACCTGTTGGAAGGAGAAATGGAAAGGCTAGAAAGGGAGGGAGAAAATATAGGTCTTCCCACATTTTATGTGTCTGTTCCATGGTCTGAATAGATAACTTCCTGTTTAATGCCGGGAAGCTACTCTTAAATGTGCCCAGAGACAGATGTGAGAGGTGTCCATAAAAATCAGTGGAAAGAAAACCCAAAATTTTAAGATAATTCAGGTTGGGTATAAGCATGTCCTCTCCTTAAAACCTGCTAATGGAGAAAAATGCCCTCAATCAAATGATAAGGCAAACTGAATGTGTTCAGGATTCTGCCTATTGGGAATGATTAAACAAGGGACAAGGGGAATAGAATGGAGTGGTTGAAACTCTGAAAAGAAGTACTCTACACAGCAACAATTATGTTGCAGGGGTCCACTTATGTATTACGTAACTAAGGTTCATAGAATGATTTGAATAAGGTGGGCTTCCTACCTATACCTCAGTGTAGGGGACAGCTCAAAGGGCCCAAAGCTCTGGTCTCTCTTCTGGCCCCTGAATCTTCTTGCCCCTTCCTCCTCACTCTGTTTACCTACCTATCTACCTACCTACCTACCTTTGCCAGAGGCAACCCCAACAGTGATAGCTCATGGGGAACCCCCTTAAATGAGGCATTTGTGAGGCAGGAAGGAGGCAGGACAGGGCTGGCACAGGATCCACTTGATCCTGTGCAGACCCTGCTACCATCACATGACATCAATGGGCCCAATCCAGGCCTCTTTGGGTGCTGCAAAGCAGCTTTTTCTAAGGATGTGCACGGGAACCAATTCAGTCAGCCTTGGATTTTGACCACACTGAGTTGCAGAAATGCTGGAGAAGTCATGTTGACCCACGTAGAGTGATTTAGAGGGGAGGGAGAAGAAGAGGCTGGCAGCAACCTATTTGGTGGAAAGGTAGCATAGCAGTTTCACCTTACCCGGTGAACAACTTCTGTATAAAACTGCTAAAGCCAAATTACTGTTGCAATTTATGTTTGTAGCCCCTGAACCCAGTTATAAAAAAGATAGCTGGTTCAAACATACGTGCTACTTATTAATAGCTTTTAATTTTAGCTCCTCTAATGCAGCTTTTCCTTATTTTTGTAGACCTGTGAATTGATTTTGAATAAAGCTCAAGCATTAAATGCATTACCTTACAATTTCCACTCCCCGAAAAAGCAAAAGAATTAGTACGGTGGGTTCCCACCTGCCCTTTCCACAGAAGAAAAAAAGCTTTTAAGCAACATCTTTTTAAAGGCCTGAAAATAATTTACAGACCTAAAAAGCTTGCTTAGCATGGTGTCTTTGCATTACTACTCCATAAGCAGAGTGATTTTAAAAAGCAAAACAAGAATAGGATTTTGGAACCCTCTCCCCAGTTTTGGCAATATCCTGGTGGAAATGGGAACTGAAAACAAATCAGGCTTATTCAAATGCTTTTAAGTTATTACTGATATTATTTGAAGTACTTTTTGCCACATTGTGGTACTTTTTGTGGTACAACTGTGGTACTTTTGCCACAGTTTTAAGTCTGTGGTATTTATTTTTCTTTTAAGTATAATGGATGAATTTTTGTTTTTTTGTTTTTTTAAAAGGACTTGGTTTATTCCAAATTGTCTATTGCCCATGTTCGTCTTGGATGACCAGGACAGTGTGCAGTCTTTGTTGTTGCCCAAACTCAGAGTCCCTTGCTTACGGTAAGGATGATAACTTCCTAAAGATCTCAAATGAAAGGAAGTTACAAAACAAAGCCATGTCAAGTAGGCACATGCCCTACTGCTAAGCACTCAATCCAAGCCTATCGAAACATGTTGAAAGACAAGTCTCACAACAACAGCCAGGCAGCTCCCCCCTCCCTACAGATAACTAGTGTGAAAACAACAGATGAATGTGCATGTTCACACTTGAAGAAAAGGAAACTGAAGTTACAAAAGTCACCGAAGAACATGAGATGAAATCATCCCACTGCTAATATGTTGTTTTGTAGGCCCTCTCAACATGTTTGCAGGTTGCTACTTGCACCTCACTGCAGTACAAGGAATCCAGCTAAAGTAGCATTTGTTTTGAGGCTGCCAAGAATAACAAGCTTCCAAGGAAGATGTGATGTAGAAAGAGATCCCTTTGTTCTCACATATGGTGAGACTACGGCAGAGCTAAGTTGAAAAAAGGACATTTCCAAGAAGTTCTACGGGAATGCAAATTCTGTGCAGGCCTCATTCCTCCTGTAGGTCTGACTTGCAAGCAGAACTTTCTGGGTCGTCGGAGAAAATGTTGTAAGGCAATGATAGGCACAAGACATAAGCGCCCTTTTCTGCCTTCGAAAGAATGCATGTGAGCATCAAATGTGAAGGGGGAGCAAGTGTTAAGCTCTTACCCACAACATGACCAGGACTGCATTCACACGGGAGTTCATTCCAGTGCTGTTTTTCTAGAAAAAGAGGTGGCAGAACTCACCATGAATGCCTCCCTCGTTCTCTTAGAATGGCAATGGTGTCTACCCGAGAGGTGCTGGAAAGTTCCTGCTGAAAAAAAGCCCTGGTTCATTCTATTTTCCAGCCATTTCTCTAACTGTTAATTTCTGCATTATTTTTGAGCTTTCACACAACATAAAAGCCACTTTATAGTGCAAGTTTAACGCTCATTTCCATGTCATTTGTTTCCAGGAGAAAAGTATGTAAATAACAGTTAGGGAAACATCAGGAAAACAACACACACTGCTGTGTGAATGCAGCCTAGCACTAGAGATGGAGGAGAAATTCAATTTTGTATGCAATGTCAATGAAAAACTATCTAATGTGCACTTCTCAAACCAATACATGAAGTGAAATAGAAGCAACTCTTTATTTGCACGAAGGTTGAGTTCTAGGATATTGTGAGCATTGGCAGAGCACATGTAAGCCTGCTCCATTCCACCCCTGCCCCCCTTTCAGGTCAAAAATGGTACACACGTTGGCGGTCATGCAGTGGCGTAGCGTGGGTTGTCAGCACCCGGGGCAAGGCAAGTAATTTGCGCCCCCTAACCCATGGATTTGCTCCCCTAACCTGTGGATTTGCGCCCCCTAACCCTAACCCCCAGATGTTGCGCCCGGTGTGGCCGGCCCCCCTGCACCCCCCACGCTACGCCACTGCGGTCGTGTGCCAATCTAGCACACACAAATAGCCTGTACAGCTATCCTTCAAAAGTCACACTTCTCCAAATTTTGCAATTCAGTTTTTTAACAGAACAATATGTACAGAGTGTGCATAAACAGGTATCTATTGGTGAAGATAATGCATTCCTGCACGCTATGTTAGGGGAATTGCTTGCAAACATGTGTATATTAGGAGAAATTGGGACTAAAATGTTGGTGAATTTTCATGAGGATTTTTTAAAAAAAGAAATTGCAAACTGATGGGAAAATATACAGCACTGAAATTAAGACTAAAAAAAAAATGAGAAACCGAGAGAAAATGAAATTGACAGATTTGCCCATCCCAGTTGGGCGCACTCCACACTTCACCTCCATTGGAGCTTCCCAAGGTCTGAAGGGGCCATCTAACCTCATTCAGCTGATTGAACCAAGCCATCTTTTTTGTGGCTGGGAACTGTGATAATGCAGGATTCCCTTTCATCGGGAGGTGTCTAAGTAAACCTAGCCAAACATGGCTTCACTGATAACACACAAATACAGTGGTACCTCGGGTTACAGACACTTCAGGTTACAGACGCTTCAGGTTACAGACTCCGCTAACCCAGAAATAGTACCTCGGGTTAAGAACTTTGCTTCAGGAGGAGAACAGAAATTGTGCGGTGGCAGCAGGAGGCCCCATTAGCTAAAGTGGTACCTCAGGTTAAGAACAGTTACAGGTTAAGAACGGACCTCCGGAATGAATTAAGTTCTTAACCCGAAGTACCACTGTACTCCCTGCACAAAATGATAAGATTGAACATCGACTCTAGAGTGAGCACAGGTGTTAGCGGGAGGGCAGCATGCTCGCACCCACTTTCCCTACCCACCTCAGGCTCCCACACAATGATCTTCTGAACACATGGACAGGGCTTTAGTATGGGCGCCATACTGCAGGGCTTGTAAATTCTGACTTGTGTAAGAAGCTCGCCATCTCCACTTAAATAAGAAAGACAAACAAATGTAGAAAGAGGGAGAAGCTTATTCAATAGTCCATATCCTTCAATGCGATTCTTGTAGAGCCAAACAAGATTATGAGCCATGTTTATTCAACAGATTGTGGTTCAATTCCATGCAGTGCTCTGTCAGTAAAGAAGCACTTTAGACAGACAGCGAGGGGCAAATGAGTGCTCATAAGCAACAGGAACCGGAAAAGCAAAAAAGGGCACCCTCTGTATTAAAAGACATTAACAGAAATCCAACCAGATACATAGATCCCATTATCATATCTAATATGTTATAATTATATTACAAACAGATGGGAACTCCTTTCACAGGGGGAAAAGCTTGCATGCAAAGCCCAACAAAGGTCATAACTAAAATTAGCACTGCTGAACCTAAGATACTTGTGAATCCCATAAACTTGTTGTGAAATAAATAAGCAAAATAGAAAAATCGGGATGTCTGTGCTGAAACTCAGTTTTGTACCAGGGGAGTGTACATTTGTTCTGATATCTGACCCTGCTTTTTGTTTGGAGACCTCAGTATCCATGTACATAATATATGATGGCAAAAAAAATTCGCTTTGTGGCTGTTACAAATTGTAAGGCAGGGCCCACCAACCTTCTAGAAGCTGTAGGAATGTAAACACATTGGAGAAACTGTGGTGGGCAGCATACACACCCTGAAACTAAGCACACATTGCAACCTAGTCTATTAGCTACAACAGGATGCCTCTTTCAAGCCCAATTGAAAGGGGAGGAGACCCTGCAGCTGTCAGGATGACCTCTGTGGACATGTGGGTATCTGTGGGCACCACATTGGCAAACCCTGCTGCATGGACCTCAGTGACTACACAGAATATTTCCAGAGCACTCCCTCATGTGAAATGTCTGAATATACCAGCAAACTACCTATATTTCCCATGTACAGTGGTACCTCGGATTACGTACGCTTCAGGTTACAGACGTTTCAGGTTACAGACTCCGCTAACCCAGAAATAGTACCTCGGGTTAAGAACTTTGCTTCAGGATGAGAACAGAAATCGCACAGCGGTGGTGCAGCGGCAGCGGGAGGCCCCATTAGCTAAAGTGGTGCTTCAGGTTAAGAACAGTTTCAGGTTAAGAACGGACCTCCGGAACGAATTAAGTACTTAACCCGAGGTACCACTGTATTTGTAATCCAAAAATAGAGGATAGGTACAACCAGGCAGATGGTGTGTGTCAGCGTCTGAGAATCGTTTTTCTAAAATCTCTCAATAAATGAGTAAGCTCCAAACAACAAACTCGCAGACACCGTCCTGTTATGATTCCACAATAAAGAATGTCTGTCTAATCTGTTTAATTAATTCCATTTAAGGTTGGCCTTAAAGTATGGACATTCCCTAAGGCATGCCATATAGACACATTGCTGAGGTTGTAAAGCTATTGAATGAAAGTACGGTTTCTTTTGAAATATAAGAACTGACCAATATGAAGCAGATTTTAACAAGCAAAGGAAAATGACTGCTGTAAAACTGAATTTCCATCAGTTGCCTTGTGACAGACATTAGTACCTAACAGTGGAATCCCATGCATACCTACAGGGCAGTTGTATCACATGCTGGGGTTATGTTCCAAGGGTAATGTGTATATGTTTGCTTTGCCATACGTCCTCTTTTCCCAGGACATGTCCTCTTTTTCATGGGTAGAGTCGTCCTAGCGATCCATAGTTAAAAGTAGAAGTCATCAAATGTGTTCTCTTTTTTGTTCTTCAAAATATGGTAACCCTGTTTTCTGGCTTGCTGGCAAGCGGGGGTGGGGGGGTGGGGAGGGAGGAAGCCCTATGGAGTTTTCTTTCCAGTATGTTTGTATAAAAATGCCAATATAAAGAACACAAAATAGCACAAAGTCTTCATACACAGATCCAAGATGAGCACTTCATGAATCCAATGGATCAATAGAAGTTGGGAATTTTTAAAGCTGAAGATCCGTGCCTGCCACCTTCCTGCCAACCACACTGTAAAATATTGATACATGCACCCCTATCCTTTTTCATTTTTTTAAATATAAATTTTATTATTATTTTCCACACAACAACAACAACACAAAACATATCGAAAAATAACAATACACAAAAACCAACATTCAAAAACTAAAGAAAGCAACAAAAACTAAACAAACAAACAAATCCATATCTTACAAGTAAAAAAAGAATGGGAGTGCCTAATTGAATACCTTAAAAGTCAAGGTTCAAGGACAGAAATCGGGCTGAGTCTGGAAGAACCTTGTGAAGTGAAAGGATAAGAAAGAGGGATTTATTTCTAGATGTTAGGATAGAGATGATAAGGAAAACAGGAAGACACAATGAGAGATAAAGGAGGTGCTGTGGGATGGGTGGAAGTCACAATGTCTTGTTGTTGTTTTAGTATCTTTTTTAAATTTAGTGATATGTCTGTATTTCGTAGATTTACATTTTGATGTTTTGGATGTTTCCTGTTTGGGCACAGCTTGTTGTGGAAAAGTGGCATATAAGCAAACTCAACCTACCAACCAACCAGTCTCCAAGTGTTGAGTGATTTCAGGGGTGCCAACATATGCACTGGGTTTGGTCTCCTTAGAATTAAGGCCTTTCCTTAGCATAACAATATATGCACGGTTCTTGTTAACTAAGCTTACTAAGTGGGCCGAAGAGAACAACATGATTGGGCCTGAACAGGCTGGTTTTAGACCGAATCAGTCAGCGGTTGATCATGTCTTAGTTTTATACCACCTTGCCCGGAAATATTCTGCCCCAAATAGAGGCCAACTTTGTGCAGCCTTTATTGATTTAAAGGCCGCTTTTGACAGCATCCCCAGGGGATTACTTTGGGGAAAATTAGCACGATGGGGAATAGACAAAAGACTTTTGTGGCTAATAACTAAATTGCATGACGGATCAGCCGCAAGGGTGAGAATCACTCCGGCCGGCGACCTCTCAAATTCAGTAACCATCAATAGAGGTGTCCGTCAAGGATGTATCCTTGCTCCGACCCTTTTTAATCTATTTATAAGTGATATGAGGGCGCCTCTGATAGATTCTCAAGAAACGATCCATGCCCCCCGCCTTGCCCAATATCGTTGCCCCCTTCTACTCTACGCAGACGACGCAGTGATCCTATCTTTCTCAAGAGTAGGCCTTAGGAGGGCACTGAAAATTTTTGATGCTTACTGCAAATCAAATTTTCTTACAATTAATCAGGCCAAGTCCAAAGTTCTAATTTTCACCAAGAGTCGAAAAACCTATAATTGGAGAATAGACGGAAAAGCCATTGACCAAGTCTTTAAATTTCAATACTTGGGAGTCCTTCTCCAACACAACATGGGCTGGAAGGTCCATCTGGCATATGTATTAAATAGAGCTAAAGCCCTTTCCTTTGCGCTACTGCGTTTTTTCTTTTCAGATGGGGCTTTCCATATTCCATCAGTGTTAAAAGTTTTCAAGGCAAAGGTGATTGCAACAATAGCATATGCAATCCCAATATGGGGGTCCTTTGTTAATCTAACCCAATTGGAGGTAAATGTACAAGTAATGGGTGTCTTAGATGGGTCTCCCCATGCGTATTTGTTTGAACTTTGGTGGTATGGACTACAACATGACTGCAACTGAATCAGCTCTGTAGGACCGAGCTGTTAAATGGAGTTGGGTAACCCACATCCGCCAGCAAGATGTCTGCAAAATATTATTTGGTTCTTCTTTCGGCTGCCAAATCTGGATTTTTCTTTCCCACTTTTGCACATGCCTAGTACAAGAGGCATAATTTTTAAAAAAATACAATTTGCAGATGAAGATTTCCTCATCGGAAGTATACCACCAACCATTTTCTGCTTTGAAAGAACATTTGTGCTTCCAGAGCCTGTTTCCTTCCCAAAGGGTGTTCATGGTTTATTTGTAAATATTTATTCTTGGCTAGAAACTTGCCATTCAGACTCCCAGAAAAAACACACACAACGTGTTTCTTTTTATTGTTCACTGATGGCCACGCAGTGGTATGGCTGAGATTCCAAATACATAAAAATCAGGAAATTAAAAGTTATGGTTCATGCAGGAAGCTAATCTAGTCCTCTTAGACTTGTATAGCTCTTTCTATTATTGCACTGACCTTACTTAATGGGTTCTGTAATTTTTAATTTCCTTACTTTGGCACTTTTATAGTCTCCGCTAGCACTGCATTAATATGTTTTCCTACCCTTAATTTCCTTGAGTAACTGTTTTAGTGAATTAGACCCAGATCTACAAAAACACATGGAACTAAATCCAGTCCATGTTTTGCAGTTATATTTTGCCATACAACCGTCCAACCTTTCCGCTGTTGGGAGACCAGGTTAAGGATAGAGACAGATGCTTTTTACAAAGTCAGATCATTGGTCCTCTAGTTCAGTATTGCCTACACTGACTGACAGTAACTCTCCAGGCTTTTTGGCAATAAATTTCCCCACTGCTGCACCAAAAGACACCAGGTATTGAACCTGAGGCCTTCTGCACGCTAGGCATATGCTATACCATTGAACTAAGGTAAAGGGACCCCTGACCATTAGGTCCAGTCGTGGCCGACTCTGGGGTTGCGGCGCTCATCTCGCTTTATTGGCCGAGGGAGCTGGCGTATAGCTTCCAGGTCATGTGGCCAGCATGACTAAGCCGCTTCTGGCGAACCAGAGCAGTGCACGGAAATGCCGTTTACCTTCCCGCCGGAGTGGTACCTATTTATCTACTTGCACTTTCACGTGCTTTCAAACTGCTAGGTTGGCAAGAGCAGGAACCGAGCAATGGGAGCTCACCCCATTGTGGGGATTCAAACTGCCGACCTGCTGATTGGCAAGTCCTAGGCTCTGTGGTTTAACCCACAGCGCCACCCGCGCCCCTACAGTATAGTTATTCCCTTAAAAAGAATTATTTATATAGTATTTGCCTACGTATAGGAAGGATCATTAATATGTAGACTGACTGAACCTGTATCTATGCATGTGTAAATTTAGTTTCTCCATAGCAACAGCTGATACCTTTGTATAAATAAACTACAAATACCACCAAACTTTTGCTTGTTTATTTTGAGTGTTACAATAATTAATGGGTGCAGCTCTGCTTTTAAACCATTGCACAATTCCCTGCTTAGGAGTTCAAAACATATTATGTTTTTTTATAACAAAAAAAAATCCTTCCAGTAGCACCTTAAAGACCAACTAAGTTAGTTCTTGGTATGAGCTTTCGTGTGCATGCACACTTCTTCAGATTTGACTATGGCAGACCAACACGGCTACCTATCTGTAACATGTTTTTTTATGTACATGCACCATCATGTTATATTGACAGGTTCATCAATGATAATTTCAGATACTTTAGAAGAGTTTATTCAATGATGCTTTTAAACTCTTTCCCCCTCATCTACTTTGTTCATATGGTTCGATTTATTGTTAAAGTGAGAGTTTGCTTGTTTCCTTCATCTTTTACAGGTTTGCTGCAAAATAAATAGCTTGAATAAAGTGGAACCTAAAAACAAACTCATCCTCCTCTGTTCTCACAGGTTCGCTGGAATTCTACTCCTCTCCCCAACTAATTTTTAAAAGGACTTCAAAGTCCATGCATTTTAAAAGTAGCAGAGGAATTATACTGCTAGGAAAGGACTTTGGGTAAATAATACTGTTCTATTTTATTAAGGAATTTTTGTTTCTCCGATGATTTCTGACCTCACTAGCAAATAAAGTATGTTTTTTTCTTTTTTAACGGAATGGATTTCCCTAGGGAAAAATGTACAAGCCTGTTGCAATGTCTTGGAGGAGCAGAGGGGCTGGTATGGAATGATACAAGGAGGAACTGTGCTGTCAGCAACAGGAAGTGGGTGAAAAATGAGTGATGCCCCCGGGGAGTTGAATGCAAAGCAGATGGCTCTAATTGTGAGCCACACTGTGACAACTGATGAGAAAAAAATCTGCTCTCTTGACACTTGCAGATACCAGAAATACCGGAGAACGCATTCCAGGGCTTCTTGAAGACTTCCCTATCAGGGGGAGAGCAGGGTTCCCTTGTTTCCATCACCAAGCAGCCCATAAAACTGGAATTGATAAGCTTCCTCAGGCAGCCAAACATTCTAATACACAGATAAGCTATTTATGTCCACCGAGGCACGGAAGAAATAAGAGGCAAGAGGTGCAAAGGGGACGGCAGCCTCCATTGATTTAGATGCTGATCCTTTCAATTGCAACCTACTTTAGGATAAGAAGGGGAAAGGAACATCCTGCTTTGTGAGCCCTGGTGGATTGAGAAAGCTCTCCTTCGTCTTTTGGAATGCATTAAACAGCATCAGTTTGATATATTTCATTTATAGCCGGATACAGGGCTGTGGATTTATGGTTTTTTGTAAAAAGAAAAGAAAAGTGGAAATACAATAAATCAAGGCCAGGAACCATGTAGCAGTTTGTAGCTAATTTTAAAAGCATCAGACATATATTGGGACAAATTCTTCCCTAGTGTAAATCCATGTACTCAGGTTCTTATCTTCCAGATGTCACTGGCCAGGGCTTCCAATTATTTTTGTTTCTTTAGTCATCTTCGACAGGCCTCTTGGCTTCTCTAACCAGCCCTCCCTTCCTCTTTTAGGTACTGTTTTTGCCTGTGTATTAGTTGCAAATTTAGTGCCAGAAAACAGTAAGCAAGCTTGAATTTTGTATTTGCTCTTTGCCTTTTGTGAAGCACTTGGGAGGCCTTTTTTGGCCAAATGGCAGCATAGAAATAAGTTGTTGTTGTTGTTGTTGTCATCTGCCTGTCTTGAAAGACAATGGAGTGCACCTCTGAGGTGAAGACAAACCACTGTAGTATCAGTGCATGCTGTCACTACAGAAACCAGAAACTCTGTCTCTTGCATTGTTTTTGCTGCATTAACAGCACCAAAGTGACCTCTCCAGAGCATAAGCCTGGGCAGTGTATATGGAGGCCCTGGGCTGCCCAGACATCCATCTTGTTCCAAAGAAAAATAGAGCAATACATTTGGCACCAACGTGGCTGCTGGAATATAAGATAGCCATCCTCCAGAGCTTCACTGGGAACAAAGCAGTCCTGGTTTGGGGGTCATTGTGATCTTTGGAACTTGCAGGAAAAACTCGGCCACAATCCATTGGGTATATAAAGGATAAGGTGGTAACCTGGTCATGAGCTGTAACGGACTCCTATGTTACTACCGACACCTTAGCCCTGAAACAGATAGGCAACCAGTGCAAATTCAGTAATATATGCTGGTGGTAGTTTACCCCCACAAGTGACTTAGCTGCTGCATTCTGCCTCTGGACTGACCCCAAGGGTAGCCCTACAAAGGGAGCTAAGAGTGCTTTGATACAAAGATCTAACCGTGATCCTTCTTCCCATTCATTGTGAGAATACTACACACGTGTATGTCTGCATGGCAATGTCATATTCACATCACACATTTAAAACACCCTTTAAAACACCACACATCTAAAACATCACTTGTAACAGTTGTGGAGAATGTTGGGAAATGCAGCTTGTTAAAGGTGCTGGAAATTGTATCTGAGGTCAGAACCTTAACTATACTCAGTCAGATGGGCAGGGTATAAATAAAATAAATTCTTCTTCTTCTTCTTCTTTGGATAGTTTGGACGAAGCGGTGGAAGGCAAGTTGAGGAGAGAAAGGATTCAAGATTGTATCTTTCTGATCAGGAGCTAGAATATTCCAAGGCCAAGACTGTTGATAGATTCCTTATAAAAATGAGCTTGTTAGTGAAAGGAAAACCAACTGTGAAAATTGTGTTAAACAGTTCCACAAATGAGTGTGGAAACGCACCAGGAAGACGACTTTTTTCCGTTCGTGGAACTTAAACTGACTCCTCAACATTCCTGAAGGTTAAGGGTAGTGATGATCAAGAAAGCAAATACTTCATGCAAGGGTAAACCCTCTAATTGTGTTTGTGTTGATCAGCTGCCAGAAACCCATTTCAGGATGACCGCAGTCATGGCTGTGATCTCACTATTCCTTTTGACATTATTGTGCAAATGTGTGGTGTGTTTTTGTGGTAGTGGAGAAGTTTAGAAAGTGGAGCTGTGAAAAACATCCAGGAAAGAGAATCATGTTATATTTTTCATTGCTTGCTTTGGATGGAAGCCTGTTGAAGATTACATAACATAAGAAAACACGCAGTGGCCCATTCATGAATACTGAATCTAATCGCCTGGGTATGTGTGTCAAATATGACTTTTTATAGAAAGAATTGTGGTGGGGGATTTTTGTATGTGAAAAAGTGCATGCTGTAGCAGGAAAAAAATCAAATGGGGGTGTGGTGTATACTCAGGATAACTTAGTAAGGTAAAGGTACCCCTGTCTGTACGGGCCAGTCGTGTCCGACTCGGGGGTTGTGTGCCCATCTCACTTAAGAGGCCGGGGGCCAGCGCTGTCCGGAGACACTTCTGGGTCACGTGGCCAGCGTGACAAAGCTGCTCTGATGAACCGGCACAAGAGCAGCACACAGAAACGCCGTTTACCTTCCCGCTATAAAGCGGTACCTATTTATCTACTTGCACTTAGGGGTGCTTTCGAACTGCTAGGTGGGCAGGAGCTGGGACCAAAAGACGGGAGCTTTTTCTGTAAAAGCTTTCACTACCTGGAAAATGCATGCAGGGTTTCTGTTCATAGGGACTGCTTACGACAGGGTCACCAGCATTTTGAGGCACATTTGCAAATCAGAAACTGTCACGATGCTGGAACTTAAGGGCTAATTCTGCTATCAGTAAATAAAGGTAAAGGTAAAGTATTTGTTCCTCTGCTAAATTTGCCTGTTCACCCTCTGACGAAACCCCCTCTGGGGGTTTTCCTGTTGTTATTCTGTCTCTCACAGCTACAATAAACCTACCATTAAAATTATGGACTGGTCATTTCTTCGTCAGAGGGCAAACGGGCAAATTTAGCAGGGGATCAAATGCTTTCCCCCCTCACTGTAAAGGTAAAGGTAAAGGATCCCTGACAGTTAAGTCCAGTCACAGACGACTCTGGGGTTGCAGCGCTCATCTCGCTTTACAGGCTGAGGGTGCCAGCGTTTGTCTGCAGACAGGTTTTCCAGGTCATGTGGCCAGCATGACTAAGCTGCTTCTGGTGCAACGGAACACTTTGACAGAAGCCAGAGCACATGGAAATGCCATTTACCTCCCTGTCGGAGCGGTACCTATTTATCTACTTGCACTTTGACGTGCTTTTGAACTGCTAGGTTGGCAGGAGCAGGGACCGAGCAACGGGAGCTCACCCCATCATGGGGATTCGAACCGCCGACCTTCCAATAGGCAAGCCCAAGAGACTCAGTGGTTTAGACCACAGCGCCACCTGGGTCCCTAATCAGTAAATACACAAACCTAAATTCCCATCCCTTGCTCATTTCATAATGGGTACAGAAATGATCATTGGTCTTGGGGATGTGAAGAAAAACGTTCCAGGCTTGTAAATTTTGCCAGAGTGTTGCTTGCTGTTTGCAGTCTGTATGAAGTTCTCAAGCAGCAGAGCACACTCAGGTTTGAATTTACAAGCCTTGGGAGAAGGTCTTTCATTTTAACTCCTCTTTAAATAAATAAATAAATCACAGTGTCTGAAGAACAGCCTCCTGGCTCAGTGTGCATTGGGACATTTTGGGATTTTGCAAGACTCCATAATGCTTGCTGGCCTTCTTTCAAAGTTAAGATGTTAAATACCTTGCTTTGGATTTTTCTGCGAGTTGTACATTGAATGACTGGATATCCCTGTTAAAATACTCCTCATTCCACAGGTTAATTAGCGACAGCTCCAATTAAAACCCTTGCAATGGCATTTCGGAAACTGGTTCATTAAGATCATCTCCTGCAACAGGGGAGGTCAGCTGCAGTGCTAGTCTCTGCCCTGTACTAATTTTCCAGTTTCCCACAGGCAAGCTTTTGAAATGTTAGGGTATCTTGCCAAATCTTCTCTATTTAGGGTAATAACATCCTTACCCTTTACCTCCCATTTGTTTCTCTGTGTTTAATGTTTTTAAGTTCATCCTGGAGCAAAGAAATGTATGTGCACATGCTCCATTATTTCTTTTCAAAACCTCTGTCTCTTCTCCCACAGAAGCCAGATTTTGCTTTCCCTTCTGTGTCTAGAAAGAAATGTTTTGTACTACACATTTTCTAATCTTAAGTTTGACCATCTAATTGGTTTTATTTTTCTTTGCTGCTCTTTAGAGAAACTGGTGGGAAAGGTAAAGCTTTGAATCCCCAGATGCTATCAGCCTGAAGAATTCAAAAGCTAAAGCTCAGCTTGGCCCTCGCTTTGGGGCCCCATCTGCACATTTAAAGCATTACCATGCCACTTTAAACTATCATGGCTCCTCCCAAAGAATACAAGGAAGTTTAGCTTGCTAAGGGTACAGAGAATTGTTAGGAGAACCCTATTCCCCACACAGAGCAGTTTAACACAATAAGCTCGGTCTAAGATCAAGGCCACTGTCCCAGATCCTAACAAGGAAACTGAAACGGCACAGGAGTTATGGAGCTATTCCAACAAGTTTCCTTGCCTACCTGCCAAGCTTTTAAGCAGAGATAGAGAATGCCCATATACTTGTGAAAATCCCCATCTATGTGAGAATTCCTGGTCTGAAGGCAAGCACTCCTCCTTAGGGAAATGAGTCTATTCTTTTCTGTTGAGGCACAACCTCTCCATGGAAGGCATAGCCTTCCATACCTCCCCATGCCGCTGTGCCCTCCTCATCCTCCATAGTCTTTAACAGCCTCCTTTTCTCTGGAACTCCTGCCTCATCAGTAGACCTGAGTGCATTCAGTGGCAGGCGGCGTTGTCAAATGTGTTCTGCTCCATTGTCTCATCCCTCTTCCTCCTCGTTTAGAGTCCTCTTCCTCAGGTCCCTCACACTTTTGGTCTGAATCCAGGTATTCAGAGGGAATCATGACACATGCTAAGGTACTGTGTGGTGAAGAGAGGGTTACTCAATCAGACCACTACAGCTTAGCAGCTAGAAGTGCCTAGGCTAGGAGAGGGACCACCCCTGGGTCCCAAGAGCCTCACAGATCCCCAGGACTCTTCAGTCAGGAAGCTGATGACATAGGGGCTCCTCTGCAGACCACTAAGATGCATGTGAAGATTAAAAGCGTCACCAGTCTGATGCTTTAAGCCAGGCTGGGGTTATCCAATCAAGGCACGTAGCAATCCAAGCTCTGGCTTTGGTACCAGGAAACTCACATGGAGGAAGCGGGAAAGTTGGCTCTTAATCTAACAATGACATTGGAGATCAATTAAATTTATTAATAAAGTGGTGGCCTTAGATCAATCCAGTTTCTTTGTCACAGGTCGTAATTCTGAGATATTTGGGGGAAGGGAATTAAGTGTGCTTGCAACTTTAATATTATGCATGTATTTATTTTCCTGGGAAGATCTTGATGACTATTATCTGGTTCTGCTTTCTTCATGCTTTGATTTCCTATAACATCTAACATGAACAACTTCTGTGCAATCGATAACTCTCCTTCAAAGCAATGAATCATAAGCCACTAGTTCCTGTTATTGTCTTGATCCTGCATGCCATCCTAATTGGTACTTTTCAAATATGCGCTGCATTCCAGCAAAACAGTGTTTTTGTGTGTGTGTTTTTTTAAATAATAATAATAATGGGAGAAACTACAGCCATTAAAACAATGAACTAGCAGTAATTGCTCAAGCTCCACATTAAACCACCTTAATGGCTTTGAGTAACCCACTCTTCTTTCTTTTCCTGACGTATCCTTTAAGGGGGGGGGCAGTAGGACAATATTTTGACACTTGAACAAATCTATCCCCCTCCCCCCAAGTAATGTGGTTAGCCAGTGGAAATTTTCCTCCCATAAAAGAATCTCCACGAAGCTTCCAAAGCCAGTTACTTCATCCCCACAGCTGGCTGGATGGGAGACTTTCGTGTGTCTAACTATTTTCCGCGTATGTCAGCCATTAAATCCCCATCTCCCCTCAACCCCAGCCAAAGTTTCGGAGCAGGTGCTAGCCTTTTGCTTCCTTTCTGTTTCATCTGTGGGGAATAAGCTGGAGAAAGCCGACTAATTAGAAAATTCTACAGGGAAATTAATTCAGCAAGCAGCTGTGGAACAGCATTTCATTATAACATGCTATCTCTGTCTTTCGGCAGGGTCCTGCTTTCCTTGACAAGTAACTAGTCCCCTAGACATATGACATGATGCAATGTGGCCATAACTGAATCACATGCTCTTCTTTGCATGAAAAGGGAACTCCACATATTTTAAGGGGCAGGGGCAGGGGGCGAGGGCAATCAGAAGCTGAAGAAGTGTAAACAGTAGCTGGTCTCTGCAATAATGTAAGAATATTTTCTTTCAGTAAAAAGCACTCACAAAATCCAGAAGCACACTAACTGGTCAAGCTGCTGTGTTGCTTCTTGGTGCAGGCCAAGTAATATAGGGCCATCTTAGGAGGTGACATATGGATTGCTGGGGCAAATGATGAAGAAGGAATTCATAGCTGCCAGTCCTGGAGTGTAGGCAGCTGGAAGCAGAGCCACCACGATGTTTTTCTGCCTGAGGCAAGAAGGCACCATTACCTCCATCCCCCATTCTATGTAAAAAATATGACAGGGATTGTGGTTGAATCAACACTGTTTCAATATTGGGAATGGGACAGCATTCCCCACCATGCATGAGGGTGGGCAGCAGGTTAATTTAGGAGATGCAATCAGACCGCAAGACAAACAAACTGAAACAGGATGCTGGAAAGATGCACACCAGAGCATCGGATTTTGGACAAACGCTGTGCAAAATAGGCTTTAGGCAGAAAATTTGATGTGCTGTTGTAAAGAATGATCTGCTGTTGTAAAGAATAATCTACTGGACAATGTCCATATCTGGAGGACTGGGTGGGAAACACAGAGATTTTTAATAGCAGTTTTAATAGCAGTCCTGCTTGACACTTGTGGAATTGGGTGGAACTTCTTATTTTCTGATTCCCTGTTGGTTGGATGGGTATAGACAGAGCCAGCCTGCACCTAAAAGGGCTCTTTGGATGGCAGACATCCATTGAACAGAGAAACAAAATGTGTGACTTCTGCCAATTAAAATGTAATTTTAATTTTCAGTTGTTTCCCAAGATGTGAATAATTAAATCCAGTAATAAATAGTCATCTCAAAGTGTAGCTGATAGAATGCTGCAACTCTGTCCCTTTTAAAAGCACAATTCTACAACCTCTTTAATCTCAATAACTATGAAATATTTTCTCATGCCCTTTCATGGATCTCTCAAATGCCAGAACAATAAGAACATGCAGAATGAGATGTAATAAACCACTAGGGATGTGTTGACTTTTTCAACCTGGTGGTTTATTTAGGTCAGATCCCAGCCTTCTGACATTAAGTGTTTAAGAAAGTTGCAGTCAACAGTAAGTGTGCAGACCTTTAATTCAAAGTTGGGGGGTGGGGAATAGTTTGGTTAACTAATTCAACTTGTTGCAACAGCAGGATTCTTCAAGTTTTAATCACCATAAGTACCTAATACATGACCATGGACAACTCTGTGTTGATGATTGTGCTCTCATTACAATAATTTAAAATGTATAGCACTAATAGCATGCTTGATGTTCTACTGAATACCAAAACCTCTATCCTATGGGCTTACAAGGTACAGTGGACAGGTAAGAGATAATTGATTTCCAGTGTGTAAAGGAGATGGGGTTAAGTACAGTTAGAGATGGTAAGTCATACATTTATCTTGTCTATGACAGCTCTGACTGCCCAAATAACACATTTGCAAGGAGAATTTATAATTGTCCATGTGAGCAATGACCCCACTTCAAGTGGTAGGGCTGCGTCATGTATCTGGAAAACCTACTAACATAAATCACTTCTGGTCTGAGAAAAAAGACTAGTAAAATCATACACTAGGCATATTTTTGTAGAAAAGTGAACTTGAGCAGGATGGAAGAAGAATCCCAGACATGGGTTTAGCTGTGGTTTATGTTAGCATATAATTTATAAAAGTTAGTAATAAACATGCCTCACTGAGATTGGCAAAAATTAAAGTCAGGGAAACACCACAACTGACTGAGCTACTTGCTTATATGAAGCAGACAGATTGGCAGGCCTCATACTTCAGGTTCTTTCAGACTACCCAGAAAAATGTTATATAACTCAAACCAAAATGTTCAAAGCTGACACACACACACACACACACACAGGCTTCCAAAAATAGACTTTGCATGCCTAGATAGTTAAAGAATGTTAACTTTTTTGTTAACTGCTTTGCACCCCAACAGTTTTTGCCTGGCTGGAATGTATACTTGATATTCCTTGTGCTGATGGATATAGATTTCTAAATGTAGTTGGCCAAGCAAGGTTAAAAAACCAGAGTCTGAAAGCAGGGATGAAAACCAGATTGGCAAAGGTTCCAAAGAGGTCAACATGCTCTTGAATGTTCACGTCCACTGTTATTCAAAAACCTATCCACAAAATAAAGAGACTGAAGACAGAGCAGTACCTGGATGGAAAGCAGAGACAATGTTTTGCAGAAATTGAGAAAATCTTCGACATTTGCAAAATCATTGGGATAAAGCGGCTTTCATGTCCTGGCAGGTCACAGCTTTAGTACTCAATAAACAGTTTTCTGGCTACGTTTGTGATAAGCAACACACCAGTGCCATCTTAGTTGTGTGGTCCATGTGGCACTTTGGTCTGGAGGCGAGTCCAGACTGCCCATTGATAGTTATACTGAGGCCTCTTTGACATTATCCAATATGTGGAGCATAATCACATGCTCCCAAGTTCCTCTCATTCATATCTGAAGTGAACCCCCATGCATAGTCCTCTTGAATCAAACAAAGACTGATCTAGTCCACTTTCTTGTTCTCACAAAGCCAGCCAGAAGCCTATGGGAAGCCTGCAAGCAGGTCACAAAATCAAAAGCACTTTCTCCACTTGAGTACCTTCCCCTGCAACTGGTATTTGGAGCCATGCAGCCTCTGGTACTGGGAATGGTACACAGACATGATGGTTAGTAGCCATGGATCTATAAGTCTACATGTGAAAGGCTCTCTCCATGAAATCAGGGGCCTGCTTTCTCAGAGCAAGAGCTCTTTGTGTGTACAACTGTCCTCTTTCAGACGTTATCATGAATGCATGGGAGTTGGGAGCATGTGATTGGGCTCCCCCTGTATCATGTTTTGGAGAACATCTGAAGAGGTTCTACTACCCTTATATTGCTCATTCCACATCTCTCTTTGCTAAAAACTGGGCTTCTCCTCACCAACACATTAGCAAATCATTAATGGTCACCCAGAGATATGGGTAGCAGTGTGGGTTAAACCACAGAGCCTAGGACTTGCTGATCAGAAGGTTGGCGGTTCGAATCCCCGTGACGGGGTGAGCTCCCGTTGCTCGGTCCCAGCTCCTGCCAACCTAGCAGTTTGAAAGCACATCATAGTGCAAGTAGATAAATAGGTACCGCTCCGGTTGGAAGGTAAACAGCGTTTCCATGCACTGCTCTGGTTCGTCAGAAGCAGCTTAGTCATGCTGGCCATATGACCCGGAAGCTGTACGCCGGCCAATAAAGTGAGATGAGTGCCGCAACCCCAGAGTTGGCCTTGACTGGACCTAATGGTCAGGGGTCCCTTTACCTTTTTAATGGTCACCCAGTAATGTCTGCATTGTAACTCCGAGAAACAAGCCTTTCATGCTTTATAGAGCTTAATGTGGTAACCCCCATTACCTATTTTTTGAAGACTTTTTCTTTTGTTTGCTGCTGTCAAGTAGACAGAGATAGCAAAGCTTTAGGGACATTACTGAGATTTCTCTTTGCTTCTTGCCTTGAAGAGTCTGGAGTACACTCTGTACCAGCAATCTTCCTGACATCCTTTACTGTTTTCCTTCCTGGAGCTGATCTGATATTTTAAAAGCTGGCCCCAATCAAAGTTTCCACTTCAAATTTAAAATAGATAGCTTTATAAACGCAAGGAAGCTGAGGCTGCCAAGAGTCACTTGCTGTCTTTTCTGAGCTGAATGTACTTGAGGATTGTGGCGTCTTAGTAACCTTGCAGCTGCTCGCTCTGCTCTTTTCTCCTCTTGGTTGGTTTGGATTCTAGGGGGTATTTCCACCCACAGGGAGAGAAGCAAAACATGCACAGCACATTCTGACCATTTTGCCATCACTCTGCCTTATGGCATGCACATGGGAAATTGTTTGTGTCTCCTTTCTTGTGGCACAAGTAGTACATATTCCTGCTCGTTCTGAGCATACCTCCAAGCATTCAAGGGGAAGAGGGTAAAACCTGCCATTTCAAACACAAAGCTTATTTTAGGCCAGGGCACAGCCACTGAACCTGTTCCCAAAGTTTAGCTCTGGTAACGAATGTCAAAGTTGATTTCCCTGCACAGTGAATCACCACAACCAGCAGTTTAAAGGACCTGAGGGTTACAAACCAAATCACCCTCAAGTAGCTT